>NC_136661.1:19907140-20276767 GCF_903797595.1 Erithacus rubecula
CAGACACACCAGGCTTTTCGCTTACTCAGAGGTGTACTCAAGGCAAATGCTTTGCTGTATTTTAAAAAGTGTATGTGTGTGCCTGTATATATGAATAAGTATAAAGCTATCTAGAGTTTGTTAGCATTGTTAAGAAATGTTTGCTTAGTGTCAATTTTATTCTAATTCTCATTTGGAAATAAATAGAAAATAAAAGCAAAGCAAAAAAAAAAAAAAATCCTCTGACAAGAAACAATAATAGACAAATTGCATCATTTATCCATTAATGGGGAAGAATACAAAATGCTAAATTCTGGTCAGAAGAAAAAAGTTTTCATTTAGCTGTTGATCTTTCTATTGGAGAAGCACAGCACTTTATGATAGGAACAGGTAAACAAACTTGCCTTAATTACAAAAAGAAAAAAGTGCATGTGGGGATATACTATCCATGCTCTTCTGAAGATTTCATCTGTGAGGGCCTAAAACTGTAAGTCCCGATAGAGATGCACTCCCTGTTGATGTTGTTTGGGGATCTTGCCAAAAAAGAACAAGCCAGAAAGTACTATGCAGCACAACTGGACCATTCACGAGCCCAGTTTTGCCACCCATATGCAGCTAAAATTGTCTTTGATTTCAATCAGAAATGTGCTTGGTGAGTTGGGCCAGATTCTGATATTCTGATCCCATTAACTTGGAAGGTTTCTTCACATGTATTGTGAAGAATCTTGCATGGGAAATTAGCTGGCCATCAAACCAATAGTTTTCCATCAAGCAAAAAACACCTGTCTACACTATTGATCTGTATAAGCATCTGCTTACACAAACTGTCATGCCACTCACAAAACATTTTTTTCGCTTCTTCTGCTTCTTTTCTTCCTCACCATGTTGATCATGTGTACATCAAGTGCTGTTGTTTTCTGGCAGTTTCACGTGTTTACTTGATCCTTTCTTTTCACCCATTCTTGAAAAATGTTGACTGTGCTGCACACACAGTGTCTCAGCTTTGTAAACCCACCTGGCTCCATTTTTCAGCTTGCACATGCTGAGACATCTTCGTTCCATACTGATCTAACCTGCAGAAATCCAGTCCAAACAGGAGGTGGTTCCTGGAGTGCAATTCCTGCCTTGTACGGTGAGGGGTGAATCAGAATCAGACCACAGGAGTGTACTTTTAGAATTAGTGGGTTATTTGCATTATTTTGCAGTTGGATACATTACTGGTTTTGTAGGTTTCAAAACATTCTTTCAAATGTACACATGTATGTATATATAAATATATATGCATGCATGGCTGAGAGGGCATGTATGATCCTGTATACTGGGCTTAATCTTTCTGTTGTACTGATACAAATCTAGACAGTTTCTACTAACTTCAAAGTAGTTACTAAGCCTTTACCCTGAAATGAGAGTGAGCAGATGGTCACTGTGTAGTAATTATAGGCTGTGTTGCAAATGAAATTTAATATTGTGGAGCTTAATTCCACAAAATTAAAAAAAGAAAGCAGAGTGCCCTGAAAACACAGTTCCAGTGCTGTTTATCCTCAATTTAGTATATGAAACACTAGTTATTAGCAACTGATTAGGCCATTTGATGACTTCAAGAGTTCAGGTAACACCGTTTCAAAGTTCTAAATTCCTTTTCAGTAAAGTAAAAGCTAATAGTGTATGATGTATTTGCCATATCTCAGTGGTAGCTTCTGTGTTACATACAGTCAATGTTGTTCTGAATTGTATATGTTTACCCAATGATGAGGTTAAAATATGCTGTATAGTATGTGTAATGTATTGATTACAAGTATTTGGAATTCAGTGGTCTATTTAGTTTTTACTGTGCTGCTGTTTCGTAGATATGTGTGTAAATGGGATTATGGATTGTCTACACTGTACAAGGAAATAATAATCCTAAAGGAAAAGGGCAGTTATGTGACTTGCCTTAATGCATTAGGATAATATTGTTAAATCTTGTAATTATCAGTTCTGTTTCAGATGTTACCAAGGGTTGTCCACTGAGCTGACTCCCTCACTTTCTGGCACGAAGGAGTTAAACTTGAAGTTACTTGGAGCTCACTTACAGATTTGTAAATAAAGAACAGGATGTTTGCCTGATCAACTGCCTTGAATGTACAAGGTGGCAAAGACATGATTTCCAGTGTGTTACAGATGAAATAATTTCTGCGCACACGCAGCTCCTGCTGATGTCAGCAGGAATTGTGATCATGTAATCGAGTGGCCTAAAATTCATCTTCTGGAATATAGTCATGATAGGAGGATGGGGATATCCTGGCTTTAAGGAAGTGCCTGGATGCTATGCAATACTGCTCATGTCCTGTGTTGGAAAATAGCTTTAAATTTTCAGGAAGAGCTCTGAACTTTGCTCTAGTATAGGTTGGACCTATCAAAAATAAATAAATAAATATCCTCATGTAAAAATTGTGAATGCCATAGGCTGATCAGCATGGCCTGGCCTGGCCTGCCCATGTATAGCATTCTGCTTTCAGGAATTGTGGCATCTTTAAATAAAAAAATAAATAAAAAAAAACAACCAAACAACAACAAAAACCGAACAAAACAAAACAGAAAACCCCCAAAAATCAACAAAACAAAACAAAAAACCCCAACAAACTAGAATAATTCCCTGTCCTGCATGACCTACTTAGGCCTCTCTACATTGCCTGGAGTTATGACTCCTGTACTATTCCCACAGCCAGGTCTAGCTCTCCCTTATGGCTTATGCTTAAGATGCCCGTTGCCAAGAGTAATTAGGAAAGAGGTACTAAGTAAACACAAAGAGTGTTCGCCCTGTGCCTGCTGGTTGGAGTGAGGTGCCTACCCTCCAGCAGCACATCTGGTATGAGGTCAGCTTCAGTCAGAAGTGACTGAGGGAAGGCACAAGCCTGATTTCAGAGCCTCTTCAGTTGTCCAGTTAAATTGCAGCATCTTCCCACTTCTCTCCTTTGCCCCTGCTCAGTGCTGCTTATCTGGACTTGTCCATGCACATCCCTTTCCCTGCCAGCTGTGAATACCAGATATTTGTCAGCCTCAGTACAGGATACCAGTCCACATGGTTGTGTGAGATGTTAAGTGTGTGGGGCTAAAAGCTGGTAGTGGGTCTCATCTGTGTCCCAGGATGATTTGTCTTTATGCTCCAAGTTATGAACACATATCCTCTTAAGGAGGAGTCACCTTGGCCAATGAGCATCTCCTCAGAGGGAGGTGCACTTAGGGGTTTTTGTTTCTGCAGTAAGATGGCATGTACTAATCTCCTCCTTCAGCCTTTGGTCCTACAAAGGTTAGTTTGATTGAGAGAAATTCCTCAAGTAGCTGCAATTAGTTTTCCAGTGAAGCTGGGATCCTTAAAGCAGAATCCTGGAGCAATGTGTAATTGCTATTACTAAAAATAAAAATATGTGGTTAAAAACACATTTTTAAAAATACAAATAAAAATTATATGAGCTCGCCAGGACAGTTAAGTTTTTGACTGCCTCAGTCATCAGTAGTTTAGTATCATCTAGGTGATGATTATTAGCATGTTATTGCCACACTGCCTCCTGACACTGTTCAGGGTCTCTGTACAGAAGCCTTATTATTCCCAGTGAGCATTAAAGCATTTGAATGACTTGTCTCCGTTTTGGTGGGAAGGATGATTGTGTAACACTGAGAACATGGAGCTCCCTGTGTGTTGTGCCCACAAAGGTTCACAGAGCTGCACCTTCTCGTTTTAGGATCTGTTTAATGGTACTTTAATAAATGTTGTGTTAAAAATGCCTACAGTTCTGTATAGCAAATGTGAATTTTTATGACAAGAATGTGTATTTAGAGTAAAAAAACGTAATATAAAATCCAGTTTCTTTGTATCCAGTGAAGCATCTAATAAAGCTCTGGTACCTGTATTCTTGTTTTATGGCTTCATTGCTTCATTTGAGGCTTTTCAAGCACAGTTTGGGGCTGTGGGGCGGAGCCATGTTTTAGACACAGGCGGTGCTGCTGTATTAGGGACTGCCCCGTGAGGGCATTGCCCTGGGAGTGTCGTGTCCTCTTGGCTGTTACAGGCACTTTTGGATACCACAGGATGCTGGATTCCACAGGATGCTGTGATGTGTCCGTGCTGCCGGGCTCCAGGTGCCCCTTTCCCCTTGGGGCTCTCCAGCCCCGTTTGCCTCAAGCAGCCAAGCACAAGAGCAGCCGCTGGCTCTCGCCCGTGGTGGCACCTGCAAGGCAGGGGACTGCACTCCCGAAGTGCCACTCTGTCTCCTTGTCCCCTTGTCCCCTGCGCCTCCCACGCTGCTGCCCAGGTGAGCTCTGCCGCCATCCCGGCACACCAAACGCCGCCTGCTGCAGGGGCAGAGGAGCAGGCTGGCTGCTGCCCCACGTCTGGCTCCAGGACATGCCACTGGGGAGCTGAGTCCCTCCAGCTTCTCCCTGGTGACTCCTGTGGGGTTTGGGGCCCCCCTCAGAAGGGGGCACAGAGTGCTCTGTGCACAGGAGCAGAGCCAGCAACTCAGCATTCCGCAAAAGTTGGGCGTGGCACGTTAAAAGCTTAAAGCCTTTCTGCATGGCAGAAGCTTGAAGTTTAAGGTTTGGGTTACTTTATCTTCCTAGCAAGGCCAGAAATTTTGTTTTTCAGGGCAGACTTCTATTGCTCACTTCTACGGTGTCACAGTCTTCCCACTTCCTACTCTTTGTGACTTCTCACTTGGCAGGTGAAGGCAGGGAGTGGGGTGCAGGCAGATGTAGGGGTGGGGTTGGCAGAGCAATATGCACAGAAGCTGCCTGTAGTTTTGGAAGATCCAGTTGTTTCAGTCACTAGCGGCATTTCATGCCCCTGATGCCTGGAAAATATGCTGGAAATAAATCTCCTCAGAATGGTGTCAATAGAGCAGGTATTTGTTTATTGCAGGGCTGGTGGTGACAGGGGCATCTCCACCTAACTCACCCAGGCTTGACAAGTGCCATGGTGTACTTATACAGTAAATATTGCTTAATATCACTATGTCACTACAACATCATCACGTGCTGAAACTAACTTACACAGCATGATCTCATTGTTACTAGATAGTTCTTCTGCACTGCACTCCTGTCTCCCCAGCTCAGGGTCATTGGGGGTTTTTGATGAAGGTCTTCTTCACACCCGAGCTTTTCAACTTTGTCTTTGGAGCATGTGTAGTTACAGTGTCTACAGTCTGTAGTTACAGTCTGTCTGGATCTAACCAGCCAGTTCTATTTTGTGGCTGATTGGCTTTGCACTTGCCAATTTTTCATCAGTGCTATACTTACCTATCTCTAAAGCTATCCACCTGGTGAGTTCTTTTCGTCTTTTTTCTCTATTCAGAATTAAGCAACTAGTTAACCATATAGTAGCTATTACATTGTATAGAAAGGTATTTATGTCAAGTTATATAGGTACAAAAGTTATGATTCAGGCTATATAGGTTATATAGAAAAAATGTCATTATTTAGGTTATATTGATATCAGGTTATATAGATATTTTATATTATCAGGTTATATTGATATCTTATAACTCAAGCTGTATAAACACCTTGTAGCTTTGAGCTAAGTTATACAGGCATTACACTTTAGCAGGTCAATGTACACCAAAGCCAATGCAAACAGCCACCTGGTGTTCCTATCTTAGACAAACTACACTTAACATCAGAGACCTTGGAAAGGGAGAGAGGGTTCACTGGAGAGGAGGAGGATGCACTTAAAGACCCAGTCCTTTTTTGTCTCTATCACAATCACACAGATTCAGCCCAACCTGAAAGTATGGCCTAAAAGACATAGCTGACCACATCCATCTTCAAACAAAAATATTTGAGTCAGATGAGGCCATGGAAATAAAGAAATTTAAAAACTAAACAATAATCTGCAGGCAGGTGGGAGTTTGCAGTGCTTCTTGCTAGCCATTGCTCCCTCACAGCATTCTGATTAAAAGGAAGAGAATTTTTAAAAACTCCTACTTGATTTACAGGATACATATGCCCCTTTCTCATTAATGTCATGGTATCTATGCAGATACATTCAGTTTCTTTGTTCCTGTACAGAATCCAGGGTTGCAAACATCACCCTCATTAGCAAAACTATGGTCTGAACAAACTACTTCTGTTCCCTGAGTAGCCATCACATTTCTGAAGCTTGTGAAGTTTTCAAGGAAGAATTTAAGGGCATGAGTTGGGATGTGTTTTGGACATGTCGGGTACCACGCTGATGAAATAGCCAGGATAGATCCTACAAGGAGTACAAAAAACCAAAAAAAACAACAAAAAACCCGCCTGTTATTAGCCAGCTGTCTAAGTCCTTTGACTCTGCTTTTCTATAAACTCAGAAAAGCAGAACCCATCTCTCAGTTTGCATTCACACCCAGGAGGAGGGGGAGTTATGTTACTGGGTGATACCTGAATGAATTCCTTGTTCCTAAGTTTTCAAGCTTTCCTGCCCCTGTGCAGATATGACCTGCTGTGGCCAAGAATATTGACACCAGCCAGGCTTTGCCACTTTCACCATTTCCTAGTGCTATACTCATAAAAGTGGCAGTCATCTGACATCTTGCAAAAGGTTTTAGAGGGTTGGTTTCTTAGTAAAAACCACCACATTATTTTCCTGCAGTAATGGGAAGATTTGCCCATGTTCATTAAACACTTGACCCAAAATCTGAACAAACTTATTTTCCATTGTGCTGTGTATCTGCAACCCTATAAAATACATCTCTGCTTTTCCTCTAATTACACCACTGAGAAATAGAAAGTGTGAAAGCTCTCAGAATGAAAAATGATTCTGTGTGTACTTTTACCTTCTTTAGACCTTGTTGCTCATATAAAGTCACTGCATGCTCCCAAAGTGGCCAATACATTTTAATAATCCCTTGGGATTGTTTCAAGAGCAAGTGTATGGTTTTATATTTTAACTGAAATTAAATATGCAATTAACAGTGAATACAAACAGCAAATGTCTGCAGTCTATTTTTCAGGCTATTGAGAAATGTAGATTTGTCATCTGTCTGCCTTTCAATCCTCTATTAACTGTTACCATCAGCACTGAAACAAACTTTAAATAATGAAGCAATAAAATTAATTTGCTTTGACAGACAAAAAAGCAAATCACGGTAGGGGTCATGGGGAAAGATGCAGGAGCAAAGCAGAGCACATCACTATGTGTTCATCCAGGCACCATCAATACCAGTGCAGTTTGGTTAGCCAGCATTAAGGAGCATGTGGCAGGCCTGGAAAGACTCAATCAGGGGAACAAAGATGAGCAAACCTACAACAAAAAACCAGCTCAGGGAAGATGAAATCAGGACTTCTTGAACAGGAGATGAGGCTGATAGGAGGTGTCAGAGCTGGCTACCAAACCACAACTGCAAGTGGTGCCCACAAGCAGCAGGGTGAGACATCACCAGGATCTTTCCAGAGGCACGTTCAGAGCAGACATAAGGAGAGGGCTTCACCTGCTGTGTAGTTACACCACAACATTTCTTACCACACATTGAATGTTTCCATCAGCCCAAAGGAAGATTAGGCAGGTTCATGAAAATAAATTTGTTGAAGGTTGCTAAGACAGAGGCAATGGGCTCATCTCATGTAGTTCCTGTGCTGTGAATAGTTTGGTGCTGGGGGAGTGTTTAGGAGCAGTTGCTTCCTAGCAGAAAGAAACAAATATTACTTCTAGTAGTAAATGAGGTAATCTTGCAGGCAAATCAAAATCTGATAGTACTCGTGTAGTGATGAATAAAAGTTAATTTGTATTATATGCATGTGAAGATAAGCCCTGCTTGGATAGTGCCCCCTTGAGCACCCTTCTGATTTGTTATCATAGGGTCACAGATACTTCAGGTTCATTTATTTCCATATTTAATCCTTCCTAGTAC
This sequence comes from Erithacus rubecula, assembly GCF_903797595.1. NCBI lineage: Eukaryota > Metazoa > Chordata > Aves > Passeriformes > Muscicapidae > Erithacus > Erithacus rubecula. Next base: position 19,914,982 of record NC_136661.1, read on the forward strand.
CTTTGATTGGACAAGATTATCAGGTGCTGAAAACACTTTCTGTGAGAAAAGAGTTTTGTTGTGTCTTCGTTCATCTATTTGATGTACTGATTTTCATGAGACTGCCTGGATATTTTCCTGGTCCACATTTGGGTGACAGTAGTTTTGTGGGCTAAGTATTTGTGCATATGCTGCAGAGCAGAATGGAGAGCCAGGAGCACTTTATTAGCTGGAGTCACAGCTTGTCACAGATCCTGGTGTCGAACCAATCCATGTGCCTTGTCTCCAGAGTCCAGTCTGATAAGCTACTGGGTCTTCCTGCTCCATGTTCAAGGAAACAAGGACTATGACAGCCCTTTCCAGACCTTCCTACACTGAATGCTTCTGGGTGATTAACTAGGTAGTTATACAAACAGGTAATCATACCCGAGATTCACAGGGTATGCTGTGAAACAGCAGCACCACAATTAATCAAATGTTTTGGAGATGAGTTCATCGCCTGCTTGAATTACTGAAGCTCTAATATGGTCAGATCAGGTGCTTTTCTGTAATGTGAGGATTATTACTCTGTACATTTATTTGGGCAGTTAATCCAGTTTACAAGAAAAGCAGGTAATCTACATTCTCCTTACTACAACAGTTAAATGAGCAAGGTAAATTTGACCCAAACTTTTTGTATTATCTGCATGATTGGCCTGTGTGTGGCGGGGAAGGCAGAAGGAAGCTTTTTCAAAAAACTTCTTGCAAAGTCTGACAGTAGCACTGTGAGAATTGGCCACGTAGTTGAGACTGTGATTTCAGCCCAAAGCTGAGCAGGAGGTACAGCCAGGGCCAGCAGCTGCCCCCTCTTTGGAGAGCAGCAAGGACAAACTTGTGCATGGCAAGGCTACTGAAAGCTAATGGGCTTTGCAAGCAGCTGCTGAAGTACACTTCAGCAAGGACTAAGGCTAGTTACATTTACTGCTGAAGAGGAGCATGAAAATCCTAGCCAGCCATTACACAGTACTTAAAATACAGGAAATTTAGGCTCTTGACTTTTATCGGCAATAATTTATTAAGAGCTGGTGCCCTGGGCTACCCATCTACTCTGTCCAGAGGAGCACACATCAGGTAGGTTTTCAAGTTTCTAAGGGTTCAACTAAATGGTTCTGACTTCATAAAATTTGACTGTGGTTTAGCCTGATTAGGAGGAATTGGTGATTTTAAACCAAAAATAGGAGCAAATGCAAGCAAATGCAAATGCATCCTTCCTGGTCTGCTTGCACGTGAAGGGGAAACTTGGCTGCTGCTGCTGCTGTTCTCAAATGTCTGTCATTTTCCCCATGCTTCATTTTTTAATTAAACCTTGAGTCCTTAATTATGGCTACAAGGACTTGACAAAGAGAAATGTAAATCAACAGTTTCTGATGAAGCTGCTTTTCAGCTTTCAGGGCTGTTCTTTCTATTCATTGAAAGCATAAGTTGTGCAAAGGCTGCAGTTAGCAAATCTGTATGTGTAAAGTGCTTTAATTTGCCCATAATCATAATCATAATGTTTATCAAAGGAGAGCTCTGAGGAGCTTTTTCTCTGATGTTCTTTTTGTGCAATGAAGATAAGATTCTGGATTAAATAAATACAACTCTAAGAGTAAAAATGAAGCCTAATTTGAAAGACCAAGTTACCGATACTCAGAACTTGCATGCACTTTGCTAAATTATTCCCTGTACCTCCTGCTACTTTTTTTTAATTGGTCCTTTTCCCAGACATTCAGAAGAAATTTCTTGACCTTCAGTAAAAATTAAATAAATAGCTCGGAGAATTATGCTCACAATTTATGTAATAACTTTTAGTTCCATAGCACTAAGTAGAATAATAGAGAATTGAACTGGAATGTCTCACTTTACATATCAAACAAAATGCTTCAACCTTATACTGCTGCAAGGCACTCTTTTCTTCTCTTTCTTGGGCATGATGGACAGAAACCAGGATAAAAATGCTGTTAACCAGTGGCATGTCATGGCAATTTTTGGCAGCTCCTATTACAGCGTTTTAGCATTGCTTAGATCAGGTAGTGGAAAAAAGTGTTTCAGTGGAATTCCATGAGGGCAAAATATCAGCATTAACTTTTGATCTGTTTTATCTGGTAGGACCTAGTGCCTGTTCAGAAATAGCTTATTAATAAATATAAATGGGATTTATTCACAGGTATGTAGAAGTTCTCTTTTACCTAAAGGCAAGTGGTAAATACTGCAGCATTAATGATCTGAGTGCCATTTAGATGCATTTGGAATTTATTCTACTGGGCTGCAAGAACTTTTTTTGTAAAGCCATGTAAAGGAGCTGAACCATTTGAAGACTTGTCAGTAAGACTAAGAATTTTTATTTTTTATATATTTTATTGTCTCAGAAAAAAGAAACAGTGATTCTGCCTCATAAGCACCATACATGCATAAGTGTGAGCACTTTAATGCACTTAAAGGAAAGAGAGGGCACCCTTCAAAGAGGAGTTTTCCAGTGCTTTTATAATTTCCAAGATAATGTATTTATTTGGGTTTGGTTTTTTTTTTTTTTTTCCTTTTTGAAGCTCATTTACAGAAACACATATTTTTTCAACACAAAGCTGCTAACATGTCCCATGTTAGTGATGCAAGATCACTGGGCTTCAGCCCCAGGCAATTCCCCATGAACAGGTCTATGTGCCAACTGGTTTGAAGCTCTTCCATTCTCTCCTCCTGGGCTCTTTTGTGCTGCATAAAACATTTAAATACTGATAGATGTGGAAAACAGAATATCTTGATTCTAGTCTATACTCTCCTAGTAATTGTACAAGTTGGAAGAGAGCAAAGTGGTTTGGGCACCTTAGTGTTGTTATTCTGTGATTACAAAGAGGTGAGTAGCTTCAGATGAGCAAAGGAGAAGAGACAACAAAACATATTGGTCTACTGGGTTTTTTTTCATCCATCTCTCCTTGAATTGCTGTACAAACATCTGGAGCAGATGGCTCAGAGCACACTGACCTTCCAGAAAGGAAACCCTCTGCAAGCAGATGCTGATTCTGATATATATTTTTACATCTTGTTTGGGGGTCATGTGTGATCTTTCAACATGTAATTGTCTTGGGCTTGCCTCTTACAGCATTTCTGCTGCAGGGCTGTGCCCTGGTTATGCCCTTTTGCCTTGGAGCTTGTCTCATAGGCATTTACACCTCTGCAAAGTGCATAGACACTTTGAATTCACTTGGAAAAAGCATAAAGCCTTGGGGATGGGAGCTTCTCTGGGGATTTTTCAAACAGCTGGGGACAGCAGTGGTGGAGGCTTGGTGTCCCTTTCATGCCTGGCTGCCCAAGGGTAAGAAGAAATAGCCTTCTCATCTGCTGGGAGAGGCTTTGCATCATTTTGGAAAGGATGTTACATTTTAAAGTACAATATGACTGTGAGTTTTTTTGCCTTCAAGCTGTTTTCAAAAGCACCTCTTTCTTTGACTGTTGTATCTAAGCTGTGTTATTTGAGATCCTGTTAATTGCTTATGTTTGATGGCCATGGCTCCTCTATTTCTCCACCGTATCTCAAAGTTTGTCTTCAAAAGTGCAGCTGGCTCTCCTGCCTGGGTAACACCTTCCTGATAGCTCCCAGTCATGTCAGGACATAAACATGGCTCCACAGCAAGTCCAGGTGCCCCTGGGTTGCTGCTGTGTGTTCAGATGGCAGAAAGAATGCTTCCTCTGGAACACTGTCTCCATGCTACACTGATCCTGCTGCTTTGAGGGTGATGAACTGTGCAGCCCTGAGCATATTTGTGTGATGCTGAAAGAATTTTCAGGAAATTCAGGAGAGACATCTGACTCTAATGAGCTCATTCTTCAGACTAAACTAGGGCTTGTGAGCATCTCATCCTATAAGGATCCACTTCTCAGTTATTATGAAATCCATGTGGTCCTGTTGCTGTTATTGAAGCAGAACATGTATTAGCTTATTGTCTGGGTCTCATCTGTGTTTATGTCTCACTTTTATGTAATCAAATCAAATTCATTCTCCTGGGAATCATCAGGTCCAAAATACTCCCTGTCAGACTGACCTGCATTTCCCATGAAAAGATTGTTTTACTGGTATTGATAGTTTTCCAGAAATATTGCAGTGGTTAATTGTGAACTGAGCTGTCCTCAGGCATCTCTACTGGTTCTTCTATTTTCAAAGCATAAGTCTAGCATGGATTTTTTTCTTCGTGGGGAAGGGACAAGAAAGCATCTACTTTTAGGACAGTGTCCCCTCCTTCTCTATCCTCTTCCTACTCAAAACTGTCCTTATAAAACTGAAATGCACTTAAATGTGCTTGTAAAACCAACAGCTTTTAGAGGATCTGGGTTGCATGAGTCTGTGATAATTCCTTTCTCAGCATTGCTCAAGGATCAAATTGGGTGAAAAAGGGCTTTTGACAAACAAAGAATGTGTGATGTGAGCAGCGGTGGGGCTGCGGGCACAATTTACCTGAGTGCCACCAGCCAGACCTGTTTGTGTGGTACTTTGAACAAATTAAGACTCAAATCAAGATGAGTTGCTGCTTTACAGCAGCCAACAACCCTCAAAATCCCACATTAAGAAGCCAAACACAACACATGCTTCTCTGGTCCTGAAGTCCATAACTTGCTCTGCAAGTGCTCCCTTGCATTGTTTCCAGTTCCAGCCACTGTCAAGGGAGGCATGACTTGATTTGTAAGTGTCTGCTGCTTGATTCAGCAGTGTTGTGACCTAAAAGTGATATACAAAACACAGTAAAACACAGTAATTCTTGAATTGATCTGTACAGCCTGACCAAATGCTAGCTCTGGACTTAGCACTGAATACTAGGGCATTAAGTAGCAGAGTTTGCTTCCCCTTACAGGGGTGATGGTGGGTCTGCAAACACACTCCTGAGTGCAGATAACAAGGTTCTGCTGCAACTTCTTACAGATCTGGCTTTCAGGGTTATCCCTGACAACTTGAAAAAGATTGGTTATTGCTCAAATTTATAAATTCTTAAGTGAATAGTGCAGTGAGACTTCAAGTGACATTTAAGAATCTAAATCGATGTTATAGTAGCACCTCTTCAGCATTCTTGTCTTGTGCTAGGCAGAAAACAGCCTGGCTATAATAAACATGCAGGCATGCTCAAGGCTATATTTGTATCAAGTAAGTTGTGATTCCTCTGGGGAAAATATTCAGCAGAAGCTCCCTCTTGTACAGCACTGTGCTGAATGTGTCTTACAAATCCACCATATATAGTTTTGGTTGTATCTTGCTTATAATCCAGTAGTCCTTAAACTCCTTCTGGATCACATCATCTTTCATTTTAGTCAGATTGTGAGGGTTCTATGCATGGCTACTATGAGACATCAACTGGTTCATGTTTAAATAGATAGCTCTTATTTTGGGTAATTTTTTATTTTTTTTTAGGCCATGGATCCTTCCTTTCCTCAACTGTTCTAATTCTCCCACCAGGATTTTATAGTCAGCATCAGAGCAGTAAAACTGAATTCCTCTTAGTAAAACTGAATCTCAGTTGGGTCATTCATAAGGAAAAATGAAGCTAAATTAATGTGGTGATACAATACCTTGCGCATTCACTTATCTTATTAAAAAATAAATAAAATTCCTTCTTGAGTTCGGTCATACAGAATGTGGTCCTCTTTGCTGTCATAAACTTCTCCAAACTTCCAGCTCCTACTTGTCCTACTAATCCCTCCTGTTGATAGTTGTGTTTTGTTATACTCAATGAGTCTGGCTGACAGAAACAGACAATCTTCTCATTTGATTTGCTTTTATTTTCTTAATAAAAATAATCCAGCCAGTATGATCACAAAATACCAAAATAATTTTAAAATGAAGAGTCCTCTACTGTTCTTCCCAATCTGTTGATGATCTTTCTTGTGCAATGGGCTGATCCTGGCTGGGTGCCAGGTGCCCACTCAGTTGCTCTATCACCCTCTCTACCACTGGGACAGAGGAGAGAATAACATGCAGAATGACCAACAGAGTGAGATAAGGCAGTTTTATTACAGCAAAGAGAAAGACAAAAGCAGAGATCTGCATGCACAAGAGCTGAAGAGGAAAAGGATCAGTCTGTTTCCCATCAGCATTGATGTTTGGACACTCCCTGGAAGCAGAGCTTCAGCACACGGACGGTTCCTCGGCAAGGCAAACACTGAAAACTCACAAATACACTCCCCGTCCTCCTCTCTTCCTTAGCTTGTACATCTGAGCTGACATCATGTGGTACGGAATGTCCCTTTGGGTCAGCTGGTTGTGTCCCCTCCCAGGATCTTGCCCAGCCCCATCCCTCTGGTGGGGAATGTCAGAGAGATAGCACTGCTGGACAGTAGCCAAACCACTGCTCTGCTCTCAACACCCATCCAGCTCCTAACGCAGGGCACAGCTCTGTGAGGCTGTGAACTTCACCTTGGTCAGACCCAGCACACCGTGACCTTTCTGATCCTCCTCTGAGGGATCAGCCTCTTTATACCCAGAGATGGAACTGACCTTGGCTGCAGCATTGCAATTACACTGTCTATGCAAAATGCAGGCCACTGGCCATTTTCTTACCTCTGCAGAGCAGAATTGACACTGCAGCTTGACGTTAATGACTCTAATTGCCTGTAATGAAATGAAAGACATTTTGCGTGACCTTGTTGGTTAGGGTGAATAACAGGAAAAAAAAAGGAAAATCTGTGATATATGTTGCCTCATTTGTTTCTACAGGTTCCCTTGGGCTAAATTACTGCAGTGATGCAGTCAGCTTTCTTCACCATCATTAGCAGTGCTGAAAACCCTCTCATTATGACTATCTTTACAGGGCAAAGGTGGTGTTGAGCAAGTGTTCATGTAATGTTCTGTGTGGCTGCCAATTGCAATATGCTGATGCTGCAGTAAATGTTCAGCTTGTTCCGGGTTCTTTCACCAAGACTGACTTCAGACATTGACATGGGAAGCTGTATAGCCAAACCCACCATCTTGGAGTACCCTTTCATAGTCACCATTGACACCTTAGGTTTTAGCTTTTATATTTTTTAGATGCTGTACTGCATTAGTGTATAACTCTGAACTTCATATAGGGTGTTAGCAAGTTCTCTTCACAGTATGGTCAGACAAAACAATCCATTTTCAGATGGGAACTAAGGTCATCATTTTAGCCTCAGGCCTGAAAAGTATAAAAAAAGTGAATTGGAGGGAACAAACTGGGGGAATGTGACTTCATTACTTGAAGCTATAATTGGAAAATTAACCCCTGATATGCAAATAGACCAAAATTATATCAGTCTGAGAAACTCGTACTGTCATTCTTCTTGGGTGTAGACTCAGTGAGGCTCCTGCACTGCCCGAGGTGTATCTTTTGAAGGCCTTTAATAAATACCTACTTTATTTTCTAACTCTGTATAGCCTGTGCTCTAGGTAGCCTCTCCAAGACATCACCATGAAGCCTGTTTGTGGTGCCAAGTTTGTGGATGGCAATGTGGAGCAGCCTGTGAAGGAGAAACCATAGCCAGGGCAGCCTAGGGTGGTGCCAAGCCTCTGTGCAAATAGGATTGAGTGAGTGAGTGCATGCAGGGCTGGCTGGAGAGAAAGGGACCCTTGGAGGACAGAGCAGCAGGTCATTGCTGCATGACCATCTGGGCAAGGAAAGATGAGTCTGACAGCTGTGCTGGTTATGTACTGTGAATGTATAAAGAATGGAGCAGGACTATCCATGCCTAAACACTGGGAATAGGTGGATTTAGTGGGGGAGGTGTGGGTGGGAAAGCAAGCCTCAGAAGCCTGCAGTGAGCAATGATGATGCACCAGGGGCCAGGCATGCTGTGATAGTCAGGAGACCTCCTTCCTGTGGGGTTATATCCTGGAGGACACTGTAGGCTTGAATCTTCACCAGCTTCCTCCATCCCTATGTTCACAGAAAAGCCTTTGTGGTATATTCCCTTTCCTGCACAGCACTGTCTTCTCTCGTCTCTTGTGGGAGTTTGTGCAGCTGCAGGCAGTGACAAAGGAAGTCCAGGGAGTTCCAAAATATGTGATGAAAACCAGATCTGGCTGTCAGAGATGTCTTTATCCAAGAAAATTAATAACTTGAAGATCATGTAGGGGATGCAGAGATGAACAAATCTTTTTTTTTAGGAGATGAATAAACCCCTGAGTATAAAAATAGATGAAGAAAAGGGCAAGAAAAGTGAGTGACTTGGCATAATCCATACAAAAGGAGATATGGAACTAGATCTTGTAATTTCTAGTTCCTAACCTGGTGTTTGGTTGTCTGGACTACACTTCCCTCTGCTGCCCTGTCTTGAATTTCATTAATTTAATTACTTCAATGACAATAGGAGCAAGGCCTTAGATTAGGGCTTTCAGGGACAGTTAAGGGAGTCAAAGACTTGCTGTTGGTTTTTGGAGTGATTTTGCTGGTTTTGAAAGCAATTAGAAAGGTCAGGATTTCAGTTACTTGTAAATGGTGGCCATGGAGATTTGAAGCTCCTTTATTTGCCTCCTGCTTCCAAAGTAGGAGATAAGAAGAATCATGTGGACCCTGGTCAAGCTGTCAGTTAATTGTTTTGTTTGTTGGCACTTGTATATAACCACTGAGTTCCTTTATAAATATGTATATATGCCTCCTGCAAAACCTTTTTAAGACAACTGAAAATAAATGTTAAACTATGAACTGTGTGATGGGTAGACTTACAACAAAATCACAGTATGACCTACTGGATCCATGTCTTGAACACCTCAAAATATGTCAATACAGATAAGGCTGAAAATCAGAAACTCAAAAATGACTCACGAGGATCTATTGACACCTTGGGCAGGGGAAAGAACAGCCTGTGACTGCATGAATATTCACAATGAGGGGTGAGGTAGAACTGTGTTTTCCCTCTTTATCAGTCTACCTGTATGGGTTTCCACCTATGTCTGCTACAGAGGAAATAGCAGCATAAGTACATCAAACAGGCATAATATAGATCTTCCTTTATTTTTCTGAGTGTGGAAGGCTCTACAGTGCAACCCAGAGGTAGCAAGCTCAGAGCTGGGTCAGCCTGGGGGGTCTCATCACTCTGGAGGATCTTGATGGGAGGAGTGAGGAGACTGCCTGAACAATAAAGCATAGTTTATAATTTTTCTTCCATCTTCATACAGGTGTTCAAGGAGTCATGCATGCAGTTATCCTTGCATACTGAGGCATGCACACTTTTTACACTGCCAAATTTACAATGCCAGTTGTGCTCTGTATGCAGGTCATGTCCAGGTAAATGCACATGCAGCAGGTTCAGAATGCAACTCTCCTTCAAACATGAAATGCCAGTGTAAAGCATGAGATTTAGGGACTCACAGCTGAAACCTTTGCCATTAGCATGCAAAGAAGTTCCAGTATCATCAGAGTTCCCTGTGCTTTGTCTTATCATAAATGGATCATGAATAAAACATTCTGAGTCATGGAGAAGAGTGCAGCTCCCATAATTGCAGATGAGTGATGTAAAGGTGGCATGGCAACACCAGCAGCTCCATCCTGCTGTAGGACATGAAGTGCCAGAGAAGCAGTAGCACTGGCTGCACCAGCAGACCCCATCAAAAGCCTCTCTGCCTGCACTGGGGCACCTGCAAACACCACAGCTCTGCTGGGGGTCAGACTCAGAGTTTAGGTCCATCCCAAGACTTGGCTGGAGAGCTTAGAGGATGCCTTTCTAATGCAGTTCCTCCACTGACATTTGTCTTCCATCAGGAAGTTCTGTCCATCATTGAAAAGATTTGCCTCAACACAAAAAATTCATACATGTAAACATTTACTCATGTTTGCAGAACTGCAACCAGAAAAGGGACAAAGCTTTCAGAAAGAGAATCCTTTCTGGATTTGTGGAGAGGTGTAGAAAGTGGCCATTTACCATTTGCATTGTACCCACGGCAAATATATTTCTCTCCAGCAGGAGCTGGGTTGAAACCCACCACCTCTGAAGATTTTCTGTAGGGCTAGGGACACTAATGGCAGAAGAAAGAGGTCACATTTAGGAAGAGGAAAGCAAAGCATAATTTCCAGATTTGCTTTTTGTATAGGGTTCACTCTATAAAAAAATCTTCTGCTTTTTCTGTTATGGGTGACCTGTAAAACAGGCACACAAATGCAGCATGCACATGCCTGTCGTTCCAGCTGCAGCTCTCAGTTGAAAGATCTAACCACATTCTTGTTCAAGTTACTTTCTAAACCCATCATGATTAGTATTGTGTCATGTTTCTTGGAAGCAGCCTGCTTCAGGTCACAGAGTGTAATTAAAGGCAATTAATGCAATTACTCACAACTGTGCTACTGATAATGCTCCAGATGCCATTACAGCACTGTGCCTCCTGCTGCTGGTCCTCACAGGCTGAGCCTTTATGCTCTCCTAGTGCTGTCATTGTGGTTAAACCAGGGGGCTGAAAATGGGAGTACAATTTATTGCTCCTAACTGCCTTCTCTCTGAAAATTTCAAATGTGTTAGGCAGAGCCTAAACTCAATAATTTATTCACTGACTGATGAAGAGTAAGAAAGAGAGAGGAGTGAAGATTACCATAGAAAATGATCAGCTGAAAGGTCATAAAAAATGGATGGAAAAGTGTGTTTTACAGTAGTCTGTTCTACAACTAAACATATACTAAATGTGCTGATTTCTTCTAATTAGTTTTATAATTATGGGCTAAATTTTCAAAGGAACTGTAACTTTAGGCAGTTAAATCTGAAAGACTTTAATTAGCTGTGAACTTCAAACTTTTCCTTTGCAATCCAGCCCTGCCTTTCCCTTTTGTCTCAGCCACCGCCAAGTAATTTACAGTTCAAGAAAGGCTAATGGAGCTATAAACAAAGCACAGATTCCTCTCACATTTGCTTTATTGGGCTGAGGTATGAAAATAGCCGCTGCTTCCAGAGAAGGGCACACATGTAATTATAGGAATACTTCAAGTCTCCTGCTTATCTCCAGAACAGGTGCACCATAAACCATCTTTCATCTTTGGTGGGGCTTGCTTAGGGGGCTGAAACCTACCTGAATTTACTCCCTGCCCTCTAGGTTTATTTTTATAGAGTGTTGGTTTACTGAGATCATTGTTAAACTCATTAAGTATCTAGAGAAGGACTGACTTCTGTAAGCTCGATTTTAAAATCTGTCTCAGATAGATTGTGAGATATCTTTGGATCCCCTTGTGAGACTGTCAATCACTGCAAGCACATTAGAGTTCAACATTTCCCACTTCCAGCAGCACGAAACAAAAATATCTCATCTGAGCAGAATGGTGTTAAACAGTTTTATAGCGATGCCATAGTTGTGACTGAGTTCATTAGCACCAGGTCAGAGCTGCCTCCTGTTCTCCTGGGCCTTTCTCAAAATGCAGGTTCAGCAATGCTGGAGCCTGGGCAAACAGCTCTGTCCTGCAGCAGCTGATGTCTAGAAACACAGCCTGTCTCCAGGACCAGATGCTGCTGCTGCTGCTGGGCTTGGGGTGGTACAGGAAAGCCAAAAGCTTTGGCAATGATGGCTTAGTCCATCTCCCTTCTTCCCATGGAGGTGGCTGCAGCAAGGGGGAGCCTGTATCCTTGGAAAAATGCAGTAGGGTCTGTATAATGCTCTGTTTAAAGAAGACTAACTATGAGCAGAATGGTAGCTGAAAGTCAGAATCACTGCTAGCAGGGTGTGTTAGTGCACACAGGGGTATTTCAGGACATGAGTGCAAATGAGCAGAGGTCAGCAGCCTGCATGTGCACCAGGCAGTTCACTCCTGTTTGCTGAAGCTGTGTTTGCTGGCTCTGGGACCTTGCAGGGCAGACAGTCCTGTCAGACACAGTCTCTGTGCAAAGCTGAGGCTGATCTCCAGCTCTTTAGTAGCTGACAGTGCCCTGCAATATACAGACTGGTTCATGTGGGTTCCAGCCAGAGGAAAATCTTTCCAGGCCGAGGGTGCTCACAAGCATTTGTTAAGCATTTGCATCTCAGCTGACAAGAGCCATGGTTTGACTTTTAGACCTAGTCAGACATACTTTTGACCTGGTCAAAGCCCAGCAGAGTTGCAACAGAGACCTTGGGACCTCTCACAGCTCAGGATTCCTTTCAGGCACTCCTGCTTGGCACCAGACTTTGACAGTTTTTTCCACTAAGAGTGTGGCTCACAAGCACTTTGGAGAGCAGACCTTTATAGCTTTATAAAAGCAGATCACAAATCAGGATCTTAAGACAAGAATAAGTAGTTCTTGTATTAAAGTGGAAGCATCATCTACCAATATATGGTATTGTTTCATTTCTTCTTTCTGTTGTCCATGCAATGCTCAGAAACCCTCAAGACTTTCACCCTCTGTATGGTTTCTCTCACTCAGCTTTGTAGAGTGTATCGAGCATAAATCAGGTATGCAACAATTGTTATCAGTTTATTTTCTCCTCGGCTGACCCACTTGTTCTTCCAGTCCCATTTCCCTCAAACCCACAGTGCTTGGGTGGACTAAGGCATCTTTACCTGAGATTGGTGCCCCTGGCCAGCCCAGCAGCACCACAGCACAGAAGCTTCCCGCTGTATGTGATCATAAATGTCACCTTAAGTGTCATTGCAATATACAAGTGAACAGCAGCTTTCCTACTGAATTCAATTTCACCTTCTCATGATATTTAGAATCACAGTGATGTGACTATTGGGAATGACAAGATAGGAAATAATGTGCCACTGATGAGGGTGAGAGCCTTAATCCAACTGAAAATGGGCTATCCTGGGAAGCTCGATGAAGGCAGGTTAGTTTCCATTAAATACCCACCACAGCTATCACAGGAGTGCTCAGTGTGCCATCACCCACTGCATCAGGTCTGTAGAGCTTTGCATCACCCATCTTTTGACAGCCATGGCAGAAGCATGTTTGTTTGGAGAATGTCCTTGTGGTCATGCCTCCAAACACAGAGGAGATTCCCTTTGAGCAGTGCCTTTAGAAAAGTCTCCATTTGAACCTCCTCTGTTTAGTGGTAATTGGTATGAGGTACATCAGGGCTGTGTTTCAAATGGTGCCCATCCTGGTTGTTGGGGAAAATGAAGAGTGGTTCCTGGGTCCCTGAACTGTGAAATCTGATCCCATCTTCTAGTGTCAGAAACAGAAGATCAGATTTGAAATATTATCTCAATTATGAGTTTATTTTATGCTTTGATCTCTATCCATAAAGCCATTCAGTATTCAAAGTTCTGCTGCCTTGAGCCTTTGTCTTCACTTCATTGTTGTGGCTCCTGAACATCCTGGTTCAACCTGGCTGATGGAAAATACAGATAAAAGCAGAACAGCCAGAGCACAGTTTGACATGTCCTTAATGTCACTCCACTCTGCACAGGTGTTTACAGCAATGCTGATGATTTGTGTCCAGCTCAGAGAGAAAGAGAGGATAAGGAGGAGTTGTGGTTTCAGCAAGAGGAAGAGGAGCTGAAAGTGTGTGGGGTGAGCTGTTAGCAACCATCTCTGGTCAGGCAGTTCTGTTATGTGAACTGGGATTTGAACTACAGCTCTGAATTTTCTTTGTCTGCTTCTGAGTAACTGCCAAACACTGACAGGCCCTTCTCATCTTGATTTACTACAGAAAAAGCAAGCTGTTTGTTCTCTTGGTTCTGTAATGCACTTTGGATTTGACCTAGAAAGTTCATCTCTGGTAGAGAAAGGCTCCTTCATTGCCTGGTATTTGTGAGTTTTTTATGATGATAAAGTTACCAATCATACATAAACTTGAAAAAATTATCTGTGAATTGCAGAGATGAATCAGCAGAGCTCTTAGTAGGTGTCCATTTACAGGACTTGCCTAGTGATCAAATAAACAAAAATCTCTTGTCCTATTACTTCTGATTCATCTAGTTTCTCAGTGGGTAGTTACAAAAAATTGCAATTTAAAATATTTATTGTAACATTGTTAAATGCATTTTGTAGTTTATAGTAGTAGTTTGATTTCAACACAGAAAAGCTCTAAAAAACCTTTGTCTATTGGTGCTCCCTAGTGGTGAAGTTTGCCTTCAGTAGAGATGGAGGAATTTCACTAGTTATTGTGCAATTCCGTATCTTAGTTGATTTAAGTCACCCAAGAAGCCTCTTTGGAGATGTAAGGTCACTCACACATTGCACATTTGCAGGATTGAGCTTCCATGTGTCACAGGGCCTCTGTGATGTGAAAAGTGTACACTGCAGCAAAGAAAATCCTTTTTCCCTGCTAAGCTTTGTTCAGTCCTGTCCTTAGTGTTAATGTGCTAGTGAACTGCCCTAAGTAAGACAAGATATGCCATTCTTATTCTTTTTCTGACTATCCAACAGAAAGCCAGGCACCCATGCACCATGCCTGGCTGCCTTCCCATAAGTGTGCCAGGCTGGGGACAGAGCACTTGTGGAAAGGACTTTGATCAATGCCAAACTGGCCTCACTTGTGGGCTGGACTTCATGAATTTGAGAATGTCTGAGAGAAGAGGAAACCCCACAGCACATATCAACTCTTGCCCGTGAAAGAACTGTGCACAGCCACGAACCACAGCTCTGTGCCTCAAGGAAGCTGCCAGTAATCCTGGGCAAGGCTGACTACATCAGATTTTGCAGAGAAAGGAAATTTATCCCTGGTTAGGCCCTGGAGAAAAGAGAAGAGCCAGAAAATCACAACTTTCTGCACAGAGGCAGAGTCTGAGCTAAGAATGGTTACATTGGGGAAGGAGCACAGGTTAGGGGTGCACTCAGTTCCCTTCACCTTTTCTCAGTGAAGTGGCTTTCAGATTCTGTTTTAAAATCAAACAAGGTGACCTGCTTTGACTGATACTTATCAGACATGTTTGATAGTAGTTACCATGGTTTATCAAGGATCCTTATTGCTTTGCACTGTTCTTTTTGAAGTTTTTCTGTGAGGCAGGATCTTATCTTCTGATCTCCAGTAATTTTCAGCAGCATGTTACCTCTTTCAGGAAAGTGAGCTCTACCAGCAAACTGTCTGGAAGTAAAATGAAATAAATCAGTGGAACCTGTAAAGGAAAATTCTGGTTTCTAGTAGTTGCCTTATGTACACACATCACTAGACCTTCTGTCTCCTTGCAAGAAAGGCCAGCACAACAGAGGGTCCCTGCAGTTGCAAGGTGTATTTCCAGTGGCTTGGAAAGGAGTCTTTCCCCCATGCATTTTCCATGACTTGCTCAGTTTCTGAGAAGGGTTTCCCAGGGAGCATCCAAAGTTTGTAGGCAGGCAATACACACCTGTATGCAGCTCCCTTGCTGCTGACAGGTGTTTCAGATAACACTGGGGAAATCAGCTGGCACCACCTGCTGCCTCCTGCACTCTTGGTATGCATGCAGGTACTCATGATATCACTCTCTGAATGGAGCTGAGTTAGTTGTGTGAAAGGACAGGTACTTTATCCTGTATTTTATCTAGAATATCTGTTAATCTATGGGGTGCAAGTCCCTCACAGCTCTGCTGTCCCTCCTGTTTGATAGCACTCCAGAAGTACCATTTCTCATAGAAGAACTAGCACAGATGCAGTATCCAGTGTGTCTTGCTGGGTGTTGTTTTGGGAATTCCGGATCTGGTATTGTTCACTGTCTCAGACCTCAGCATCCATCTCCACCCCAGTGCTCCAGTGCCAATGAGAACCAAGAGAGAGTTAATTTGCTGAATTACTTAACCAGTGATGGGAAGTAATTTAGGCAGCAACTGCAAATGGGAGACTGTGGTCTCATGTTGCCACGTGCCAGACACTTTATCCTGGTGATGTCAGCTCGTGTGCAGTGATGCTCCATGTCCAGCCATGAACCGTGGCCAGGCTGATGAAGCAGAACAAGGGTACGTGGCCAAAATGCCGCCATCCCTGCATTCATCCCTCTGTGGCCTTTCAATGGCAGCTGCTACAGGCTCCTTGCTATGGTGCAGGAGGTGCTCTCTGTTACAGCCAGTATCATGGAGGATGAGGGACTCTCTTCTGGGACAGACCAGCTCAGACTCTTATTCAGATGGTGCTTCCTTCTCCCTTGGAAGCTGGTTTGGAAAGCAAGGTAATGTGCCAAGGGTGGCTGCCTTTCCACCCACCTTTCATGATGAAGTGAGGGGCTGAGTACTGAGTGACAAATGCCTGCATGCAGCAATTCTGGTCGGTTCCAGTCCCCTCTTCTGCTGGCAAGATGTCTCACAAGCATGGAACATGAGATTTAGTTTCTCCAAAGTTTTGGTTCTGCACTTTGTGATAGACAAACCTCACCTTTTAAGCATTTCAGACCCTGGAAGAAGGGGTGTTTTTTGGTTCAGGGGAATGCATTTATGCTGTAATTGTGCTGAGGTAGGCCTGTAGTCATGCTTCTGCGTGTCTGGGCCACTGCTGGGCATTCAATGGGGATAAAACCCAATATGTCCTCTAAAAGTGAGAAGCTTTAAGTTAATTTCCAGGTAACCTGTGGGCTAAAGAAGTAATGAAACAGTGTCCTGGAAACAAAGAAAGGTGCTGACCTGGGGATTCCCTCCTTGGTTCCAGCCCAACCATTACCACAGGGTACAAGCAAGAGGGTGGAAACTCAGCAAAAAATGTTTGTGCTGAGTCCTCCTGGTGATGCAAGCAATGAAGATGCATTTCAGAGCTGAATACCCCAAGCTGGGCCTAATCCAGAGCAAAATGCCATGAACATATTTTCAGAACTCACACCCACACCCACACCCACACCCACAGCCACACCCACACCCAAAGCCACATCCACAGCCACACTCACACCCACACCCACACCCACACCCACACCCACACCCACACTCACACTCACACCCACACCCACAGCCACACCCACAGCCACATTCACACCCACACCCACACCCACAGCCACACCCACACTCACACCCACACCCACAGCCACACTCACACTCACACCCACACTCACACCCACACTCACACCCACACTCACACCCACACCCACACTCACACCCACACTCACACCCACACTCACACCCACAGCCACACCCACACTCACACCCACAGCCACACCCACACTCACACCCACACTCACACCCACACTCACATCCACAGCCACACTCACACCCACACCCACACCCACACCCACACCCACACCCACAGCCACACCCACACTCACACCCACACTCACACCCACACTCACATCCACAGCCACACCCACACTCACACCCACACTCACATCCACAGCCACACCCACACTCACACCCACAGCCACACTCACACTCACACCCACAGCCACACTCACACCCACACCCACAGCCACACTCACACCTACAGCCACACCCACACCCACACCCACACCCACAGCCACACTCACACTCACACCCACAGCCACACTCACACCCACACCCACACCCACACTCACACCCACAGCCACACCCACACCCACACTCACACCCACACTCACACCCACACTCACACCCACAGCCACACCCACACCCACACCCACACCCACACCCACACCCACACCCACACCCACACCCACACCCACACCCACACTCACACCCACACCCACACTCACACCCACACCCACACTCACACTCACACCCACACTCACACCCACAGCCACAGCCACAGCCACACTCCCCAACATGAGGAAGTCCTTAGTTGCACTGCTGATGCTCCAAATATTTCGACTATTAGTTAAACTCAAGTAAGCAGAAAATTCTGCATAACAGAAAGAATGCCTGACTTTGTTCATTCAACAGAGCAGCTGAAGAGGGAAGCTGATTCCAAACCCTGCCTCATAATACCTGCATCTGCTTGTCCAATCCTTGGACATAAGTAGTTTTTCTTCACAGGTGCTGCTGTTCCCCAGAATCCTCCCCATTGATACAAGCCCTCTTCTCCACCCTTGACTCTGCCCTTCAATCCCACACGTCCTTCCTCTCTGCAGTGGCAGCCAGGGAGGAGGCAGAGATGGGATCCCTGGTGGAGCAGAGCACAGACAGGTGCCTGGCTGCAGGAATGCCTTCACTGCTGTGCCAGCCAGTGGCACTGCCACCCCTGTCCTCAGACAGCCCAGTGAGGGACAGAGCATATAGGATATTCCACAATTCGCTTTTCTTATTGCCACAGGCTGTGTCAGAATAGCTCAGTATTGAAGCCATTCAGATAGCCTTTGTGCTTAAAGGTGTCTCTGTTCTTTTTCTGTTTCAATATCCTTTCTCATGGGGGGCATTATGGAGGAAAAACAACTTTCTGAATTATTAAATTAAGTGCAAGGTGTACTTTCCTCCCACTCCATCCTGATAGTAAATTTTCATCTGCCATGTAGGGGTGAAAGATTTCTCTTGTGCTTTGTTTTCAGGAAGATTTTTAGAGGGAAAAAAAGTCTATTGAGTACAACCTTTATGCTCTTAAAAGCCTAGATTTTGTCAGAATACAGACAGCTGAAGCTATGTCTGTAAGATTAGCGTGAGATGAGGGATGTAGTGCAGTAAACTTTTGTTATTCATTATCTGAAGAACTGAAGGCTGGTGGTAACAGTCCACAGATACAAATTCTATGGGACAGAATGAACAGCTTTTCCCACCTCTGTACATAGTGAATATGGAAATCTTCACATATTCACATTCACATAGTGAATATGGAAAACACTAGGGTATGTCACTTAAATTGCAGAGCTGTTTGATTTCTGGTTTGCTTACCTCTCAGAAAATGTTGTGGTGTTTGCCCCCTTCCTTCTGTTCTTTCCCCTTTGCAGTTCTAGACTTTTTCCCTTGAGCAGAGGTTTGCAGTGAGAACATGAGCTGCTCTAAGAGGGGAGTTCGAGGTTGACTTGGGAAAATAGCATATTTTTTCTGAGTATGAGGAATTAGATAATGAATGAAATAGATGAGATGTGACCTTGTGAAAACCAGCTAGAAATGCTACAGTGTCAGACAGAACACTCACTGAATTTCTTTGAGGTAATATTTCCACATTCTTTGAAAAAAAAGATCTTTTATATAGACATTGCAGCAGAGATGAAGAGATGTTATGTTTATTTTCCTGGATAAATATTTCCTGTAGAAAAAATGAAACTGAGGCCATGAATATGTACATAGACACTTCCAAAGTCTGAGGGCAATAAAATGGCACCTACACACTGATCTCTTTGGGCTGCTCCCAGTTTCATTCCAGTGTCAGTGCTTTTGCCTTTAAGGAATACTGCACCAGAACTTGCAAGCAGAGACTTAGTAAGGTACAGCAGGTATGGGAATATATTTCTATGCTGGCACTTTTCCCTGTGAAAATCAGTTCTAGAAGGTAACCTGGTTTGTATGAGCCATCATTTGCCATGCTGCTGGCTGCATTTCTAAGTGCTTCTATCTCTAGCTACTGTCAGACAGGAGGTGAACATGAACACTAGGGTATTGTTCACTGGTCAAGATGTCCTTGCACATCCTGTGCTGTAAGGGAAAGATGCACTTTTGCAAGTGCTAACCTCCATCCAGGGCAGAGAGTGAGATTGTTTTGAAGATATCCGTAGACAAAACCTCTGAGAGACAGGGACAGAATAGAGAGCAGTCCTTCAGTGACAGGCAGTGAGCTGCCACACTTGTGAAAAACTCCTTTCTTTAGTCACCTTGGTGACAACACGAGTGTCTACTTTGTTGTTGTGGCCCAGACCCTTCATTTGCCTCATCACCTTGCCAGATGAGCTGGCACCTCCTGGGGCACATCAGCAGCTGTATGCAGCCAAAAAGTGAGTTAGCCCAAGTGCTCTTTGCTGCTGTGGTCTGTAAGTTTCAGGCAACTGATTTAAGTTCATGTGACCTCCCATTTCAGCAGTCAATATAGATGCAGTCGTGCTGTTCTCAAGCCCTGGCCTTGGTGTGAGGTCTACCAGTGCCCATTTACCACCTAACATTTCTGTTAATGCTAAGTGTGGTACTTGCTTGTGAGCTTGTTCTCTAATTACAAATGGCTTTTTTTTTTTGTAAGACTGCTTTTGTAAAAGACTGCTTTTGCACTATGTGAAGTGTGTTTTCCTTTATAATATTTTAAAATTGAAAAACTTTTTAGTAACTCCCTTTTTTCCCCTGATATGAAGAGGTTAAAAACAAAATAGTTTGTCTGTTAGAAGGTTTTAGCCATCTGCATTATGTACTGTGAACACTGACTTGCAGCTCACAGCTGTGGTTTGTTTCTGCAAGGCTGGGAGAAACCAAGCATCTCCTCTTTGGGATCCCAGTGGGGCTGAAAGGGCTGACTTCAGTGAATTGTGAGTGCTGAGGTTTAGAAGATGCACTCTGGAGGGTAGAACACAATATTTTTTCACATGACTTTTAAAAATCCCAACCAGCAGCAATGATAGTGCCAGTGATGATTATCTTGATTTCCTATGACAAGTTTACACAATGTAATAAGGATCTGGCAGAACATAATTTTGCTAATTTTGTGCTCAAGTTGTGTAACAACACTTCTTGGCCAAGCTCAGAATTTAAAAAAAAAACTGCAAAGACAACTGGAAAATGAAGCTATGCAGGAAGTGCAATGTTTTTTTTTCAAGATGATCTTGCACGCCAACAAATTGGGAAATATGTTTTGAGGATTCTGACATCTTGACATATTTCTGCCTGTGCAGTGGAGTCAAGGGGATACAATGCAGAATTGCCCTCTGCATGGAATCCTTCCTGGGTATTTGGAAATCAGGGATTCTATTTCATATTATCATGATTATTTTTTTAAGGCAAACTACTTCTTTGTTTTGTACTTGCCATTGGTGTTTGTGTTCTGCATGTGTGTGTTCTCTCATTTGCCTTTTAATCCCTGCCTTGGCACCTCAGTCCTGGGGTGTTGCTCGCGCTGCAGGACTGAGACTCTCAGTCCTTGTTTGCTGGCAGCTCTTCCCCAGGGTCAGTGCACAGATCTGGCCATCAAGGGCAAAAGGCAAACAGCTGTAAATAACCTCAAATGTGTCTGGACTTTTACTTTCTCTGGGAGCCCCCCTTTTTGTGGAGACAGTGCAGCAGCAGACAGTTATCTTGCCTTATCCTGGACTGTCTCCTGTTTCCTTGCGAAAGCAGTAATGAGCTACAAGCATGAGCCTTCTTACCAAATTCTCACTCTCTTGCTGTCAGACTGAAGGCAGACAGGTTGTGAAGCTCTCTTGGGCAGCACAAGGAGACCTGCAGTGCATTGAGGCACTTTGGTCTAATGCAAATGCTCTTCGATTCGTCTTGGGTCATCCTGGGCAGCGGCATTGGTACAAAGAGGTGGTTTTCCACATTTCAGTAGAACACATCTCCCTGGGGGTGCAGGTGCAGAGGCCACTTTGTTCTGAGCACTCCTGCCACCAGATCAATTTGCCTTCATTAAAAGATAACCAAATCAAACAAAGCCTCTGGCCTTTCATTTGAAAGTCTGCAGCAAACCACACCAGGGTCGCATGAGTCTGCAATATACTCTGACTTCTCAGGGAACAATCTTACAGTAAGTTAAAAAGGAGGATTGGTGCTGGTTGGCTTCAATGTACACACGTTGCAAGACATATGGAGAAGTGTTCTGTGGGGTTTTGTTCTATTTCTTTAAAATGCTGGATTATTTTCTCATGTGCTAATATTTATGTAGCTTCTGATGCACTGATGGGTTGGTGTTTCGCTCCTTGATGAGAATAAAGAGAATTTTTGTATGTACAGCACAGTGACAGAATGAAGCAAGTAATTGTTGTGTAGGGCTTAATCTTTTTTCCAAGCCAGCATTTTTGCTGCAAGAAGCTGGGAAATCAGGTAAGAAAAAAGAAAATATCTGTTCTCCTCTTAGTCCACTGGCAAGACTGCTACTTCCTCTTGTCTTACCATATTTTGTATTTGAGTATACTTAAATCTCTCTGAAAGGATTGTTTATTGATGAGCTTTCCATGTAAAAAGTGCTGCAAGTTCTCACTTCACAGCAGTGAAGTGCCTTTCCTTGCTAAGGGAGGAAGCAATGCTTGGATTTGATGCAATATCATTTTTTTTTCAGCAAAGTATAAAAATCATAATAGCATATGTGGCTAAAAACCTAAAATAAAAACAGTTGCACAATTTATTTCAAACTTTTTGAAACAAAATATTTTGGACTATTGTTTTGAAATAAGTACTTTGGTTTTAATTGTCCTATTGGGTTTGGGAGGGTTTTTGAGGTAAACCAAATTTATAATGCTTACTGTAACAGCCTATCACATTTAATGTTGATTCACCCTCATGATGAGGTTTGCATTTTTTAATTAATAACTATTTTTTCTGGAAAATTTGTGTTTTGTTTGCTTGATTTTTTTTTTGTTCTGTTTTGGTTTGGTTTTTTGTTGCTTGTTTGATTGACCACTGGAGTGAGAAACAGGATAGATGTTCTGTTTCCACTACTAGTAGAAAATCCAGATGAGCTTTGAATAGTGATGGTTTGCAGTTTCAACACTCTAGTCAAAACTTTGAAAAGGGAGAATTCACTGCAATAAAATGCTTATGCAAAGGGGGTTTATTGGCATGTAAAAATTAATTGGTTACAGGCTAATAGACGGAGCTGCCTAGTCTTAAGGTCTTGTTTGTTGCTTTACATACTGTACAGGAAGAACTCTTATGTTTCTATTCTTATTTCTAGAAAACACTTTTGAGGATAATTCTGGGCAGTGAAAAACAATAACAGATCCTTATTTTTCACATTCAAAATAGTTTATAAGCAACTTCTGAAACAGAAATACTGCACAATTGTTTTGGTACTCCTGATACATAGGTGATCACAAAACGCACTGTGCCTTCCAGTCCTTGAAGTATTGACTGAATTAGTGCTATGTCTGCCATGCATGATTGCCCCTTTCTAGGAGCCCTGCTTAGCACCTTTGTGCTTTGGAGCAGATTTATAGACTCTGCATTTTGGAAGTGCTGTCTCTGTGAGAACTCTGGCATAACTTCAGTTCCCTGAGCTGTTGCTTGTCTCTGTGATGTAGATGGACACCTCTGCCGTGGGTGTGGCTGTGCCACTGCACCTGGTGCTGCTGAGCCTGGTGATTGGGAGCAGCCAGGGCTGCTACTGTGAACATTACCCCTGGGGGCCGTGGTCTGCCTGCTCACAGACCTGCAATCTCGGCACACAGACCAGGCACAGGTAGGGCCAAGCCATTTCACTACTCCTGTGAAGAGTAACATTTCTGGAGAGGGGCACCCATGTCCAAAGCTCCACCTTCCATGATATATTGAGAAAAGTTGTCATGCTCAAGTGTTTATCAGATAAACAGAACATATTTTAATTGCAATGCTTTAAAATTACAAAATGTTGTATATGGAACATTACTGCCCACGAGACGGGGAGGGAAGGGGAGGGCTGCAATTAAATGATCCTTGAGATCCCTTCCAACTCAGACCATTCTAATCCTATGAGCCAGTGCCTCCAAACAAACCAATACCTGCCAACAGGTGCAGTGAGGGGAGGAGCCAGGTGCTGCAGTGTCCTTGCTGGCAGCCTGCTTTGGGCATTCAGCCCCTGTGCACACACTGAGGGCTCCCTCTGGAGCCCTGCACTGGGGACAATGCCATAGGAGGGCGAGCTCCAAATTTCCTCCCTGCACCATCAATTTTATGGCAGCAGATGAGGCCAAATAAAGATTCAGCAGCATCAAATTTGATGCAGCTCTGTGGTATAATCTAAGCTTGTGAGAAATCCCTTCTCTTCCTCCTGAATATATCTGTAGCTGTCCTCTGGGACATCTGAAGTGATATGAATCAAAAAGAATTGCTCTCTAAACTTAAGGCATATTTGGATTTTTCTTGTAAACAACGTTCTGCAACTGCATATTATCTCTCAGGCTTTCTTAGCTGGGTTCAAATCATTTTGCCAACCTTTACCCACAAGTAGAGAACCTACGATCTGTCTGTTCTTTCCTAGCATATTTTTTAAACTTTTTTTAGGCAAATAAGAATGGATGAATATTATAGCCAAAACTTCTGTGACCAGTTGTGCACAAAGCAAGAATCTCGTGTTTGTAACCAGCAAACATGTCCTATCAACTGTCAGCTTGGAGACTTTGGCCCTTGGTCAGAATGTGACCCATGTATTAAAAAACAAGTAAGTAGAAAATGTATTATGTGGGTTAAATGCAAGAAATTATGCTAAAGAGATTTCCTTGATTCAACTTTATGGCAATTGATCTGGAAAATGTCAGCTTAAATTAACAAGGAAAATTGGTTATGAATTATACAGTAGGTGCTGGAGAGGACCAGTTAAAGTAAGCAGATCAAACCAGAAAGGAGTGATTTAGTAGAGTAAATCCATTTATGTGCTGCTTGTGATGCTTATGATAAACTTGCATCAAAGTTTCTGCTGCTATAATTAAAGGTGAATTTTTCACATAAAGAATCATCTTCACATAAAGAATAAACTGTGAAGTGTTCATATCTGCTTAAGCAGGAGAAAGCCACAGAATCTTAGCTTAACCATAACATTCTGTATGTTCTAAACACAAGAAAAATAGAATCAAATCATCTCATGAAGAGAGTCAACAGATCCTAAATGCTGCTGGCTAGAAATTCTCAGGCTGTATCTTACACTGATAGTCAGGCTTGAGACTGTTGTTAAGAAATACAGAGCACAATTCCCTGAACCTTTACAGTATGAACAAACCCCCACACCATCCCTAGGGAGATGTGCTAATATCTGTGGGACAAACACTCAGGATGGTGTTTTTTCCCCTTGAGCTCTTCTCTGTTGATAATGGTACACTTAGAGACAGTAGAGAGGGAAGAAATGAAAAATCAGGTTAAAGTGATTTTGATCTGAACAAACCAAGCCCTGTCAATGTAAGATTGTAGAGGACAGAGTGCCAGCAGATTGTGTGGGGCAGTTGTGTGGCTGGTGGGCATGAGCTTTGAGACTGACCATGAGAGCAGCTCTGAGGTTCTCTGCAGACACAGGTTGCATCCCTCTGCATGTACCTCTTGGTTTCAGAAATCCATGCCTGAAAAGCAGTCCTGAAAAACCTATCAGACATCACAAATATATATTTACATATATATCTAACTTTCTGATGCCCAAAAAGAATGAGAAAGACGGACAAAAGAGATTCTACATGAACCAGCCTGTGGGGTTGCAACTAGGACGGGCAGTGTGAGAGCAGAGCAAGGGGAATCAGTGGGAGACTGGGAGACAGAAAGCTTCAAGAGGTGAAAGGGACTGTTCCTCTCAACTGGACTGATTTCAGTACCCTCTTGTATGTCTGAGTTTCTTACCTTACATCCCTATATAAATTTTAGTAATTTAGAGTATTGATGCAACATATATGTTTCTTCAAGCAAAAAGATGCTTTTGTGGACTGTGATCCATTTTACCCTACAAACTATAAAGATCATGGTTTGTGACCTTTATAAATAGGAACAACCAACAGAATGGAGGACCTGGCTTACAGTGCAAGAGTGAAGACTAGTGTAAGCAAATTCCCATTGATGATGAGGGATAAAGTGGAAGCTCTGACAAATAAAACAGCAAGTGTTGTGGAACTGAAATTGAGTGTAAGGAGTGGTTCTCACAAGCTTGAAAACTTTCTGGTGTTACTCTTTGCCCTCTCCCTTCAGAGTCACTTGGTTACTGATTTTTACTAGAATCTTCCTGCGCTGTTGTCTCCAGGGTCTCTCTATAAGGAGGGAAGTCTGCAAGGAACTATACTTTTCCAGTGGGAAAAATATTTAGTGGGGAAACTATTCGAGCACATGCAGACAGGTCGCACTAGAAGTCCTGTAAAGTGGAGTGGAAAATGTATCTGAAGTTCTTTACCTATCACCCTTCAACATTACTGTTCTGTGTGGAGGGTGCTGTCTCAGAGAAAGAAAACTCAATGAGCTCCCAGAAACCTTCAGGAAAAGCATTTTTGTCCTTTCAAGTCATCCAGTCCTCCTCAGACAAGAGGTTCCACATGTGGGATTCAAGCCACCTGGTTGTCACTGTTCAAGGTATTTTAATTCTACAAAGATGGTAAAGAACAGGAGAAATCTCTGTAAGCCTGTTCTCACATAATTTCCTACTGTACATACTGAAGATACAGGGATGGAATTTCTGATTCCTTTGGTGCTGTAGACCAGGTGGCTCTTGAATACCATTTCCCTGCCTGCCTCACCTGGGATGATGGCAGGGTGGAATGGAAGGACAAGAATGACTGATTATTTCCTTCAGGGCTCTGGTTCTGATAAAGCTTCAGCAGCACTGAGCTGTGTGGCTCTACCTGGGGTGGGACTTAGCTACAAACAGAGCTCACAAAAACAACCCTGGGTTTGTTTCTTCTGCCTTTCAGTTCCGTACCCGGGCGCTCCTGAGACCGTCCCAGTTTGGGGGCCAGGACTGTTCCGAGCCACTGGTGGATTCCCGCCCATGTTTCCCAGCCAAGCTCTGCAACATAGTGGAAGCTGACTGCAGGAACAAATTTCAGTGTGAAAGTGGTAATGATAATCCTCACTGTGTGACTGCAGTATTACCAGTTAGTCGAAAGATTAGATGCTGAGACAAAAGGCATCCATACAATCCATGCATAAATTCCAGGGAAAAGGGACCAGGGAGAAAAGTTTATGGGAGGATTTTATATGTATTAGTAACATCTAATCTTTTCAGTTTCTTCTGTAAATAATTAAAATGCAGTCCTTTGCCTGGGATGTCACTATGATCATGATAGCTGGACAGGAACACTGTTCCAATTGTATTTCTTTGCACAAATTTTTCGTATATAAACATAACTGTAGAGTTTGTCTGAACATAAATTCTCACTATTTTTATTAGGGGCTTGTGGCTGTGTCTTGTTTGCTTCAATTTAAATATATCTGATTAGACTAAATAATTTTATGCACATATCCTTTTGCCAAATTTAAAATTAAGTCTTTGCAGCTTTGAACTGAGGCAAAACTCACAGAATTAAAACAATCATTTCTTAATTAGGATAATCTTGGCCTTATGCTAACTCAGCGATAACATCTTTGGCAAGCTCATACCTTTGCAAGGGAAAAAGACAAGACTTCCCTTTTCTGCATTTAGACATGATGAACATTTGCTGCTGCTGTTTCTCTGGTGCAGGTCGCTGTATTCCAAAAACACTGGCATGTAATGGAGAAAATGACTGTGGGGACAACTCTGATGAAAGAAACTGTAGAAAGAAAAAGACTGTGTGTAACCGAAAGTATGAGAACATCCCAGGTGTGCAATTAATAGGCAGTGGGTAAGCCAACCTTACTAATTTTTTGGTAAGCTTTAGTTGTTACCTCACTAATTTGCATGAACAAAATAATTCCCAGTTATCATGTGAGAGCATTCATTAAAGCATGTAATCTCTCAAATTAGAACTGGCAATAAATTATAAAAATACAACAAAACATTCAGGCCAGGACTTGCCTGCTGCATCTTCCAGTGCTGCTCTGAACTGTTGCTAGACCAGATGAAGAAGTGTTGAGGAACACTGCCCTTGAGTGACTTGTTCTTTCCCACAGCAACTAGAACATGTATGAGTAACAAGCTCATGGAATTGCTTGCCTCTACATTGTGCCAAGTTCTTTAGAAATTTTGAGGATGTTCCTCTACAGATGTTTGTCTCTGTGACATTTCACAGGACACTAACTACTTCCATGCTATTAATTAAAGCAATATAAAGCCTAAACATGGGATACCTGTCCCAAGCAGACTTGCATTTTTAAATTGAATTTTTATCTCAGTGTGGTCCAGTAACAGTTGTTCATTTTCCTAGAACAATTTTTAGGTTCTTCACTTAAGACTGACTGCCTTATGCTGACTGTGAGGTTATCAGTAAGGTTAGGCACTGCTGGAAAGTAGGAAACTGGACTGATGCCACTGCATTTTTCAGGTGAATTCAGTATGAATGAGAAGTTGTTACAATTCATTTCAAAGCAGTAACATGACCCAGATGCTCATACTCTCAATTGAATCTGCAATACCTCAGTGCAGCTGTATACCATGAAATATTGCAAGTCCGTACATCTTTCTGGAGCTGTTTAATCTCTGGAAATATTTTGTTAGATTTCACATTCTGGCAGGCGAGAGCCGAGGGGAAGTTCTTGGCAACTCATTCAACGGAGGACAATGCACAACCGTGAAGCGCAACGAGACCAGGAAATCGTATCGTGTCCCTGCGAACCTGGAGACTGTCAGCTTCCAGGTACTCTCAAGCAGCAGCTCCCAGCTGTAAAACCATTGCTGTACTCACAATCCAAGTTCACTGTTAGGTAGCACTGTATGTTTTAGAACAAGATCTCTCAACCTGGTGAGGCTTGAAGATGCTTCAGTTGATGTATGGAAAGGGGATCAACTTTCTTGCTCTGTTCATGCCTTTCAGATCTGTGTTAAATCAATGCACCATGTATCAGAGTCAATGTGATTGATCTGAGCTTCTCCTGCTTCCTTGTGGTTGTGGTTTTATTTTGTTCTGACTTGGTATCAAAGGCCTTCTCCTAGCCAGACATCATCTAGGCAGAGGTTTGTTCAACTCCAAAGCATATTCCAGCATCACTTCTGCATACTTGAAGTACCAATGGCTGCAGCTACTGACTCCAGCATCCCTCGTGTCACCTACAGCTTTGGGACCCAGTTCCTCCCATTTCAACCCTTCAGTCCTGCCTGTTCCCTGCCCAGCCCCTCCACAGTGCAGAAAGGAAAGGAAACAGACACTGAGCCTGGAAGACAAAAAAAATATACACAGCCTGGAGAGGAGTCTCACAGGACAGGCTGGGGAATGACCAAAATGAATCTGGAGTGTATCTTATAAAAAATCTAGGAACCACTAATACCTTTTTCACTAACACTGGCTTCAGAAAATGCTTTGAATACCATGGTTGGGGCACATCATGTGGCTGTGTCCATATGAGCAGGACCTGACTAAGCCAGTAGATGCTGCATTGGGAAGAAAAAAATGCAGGATATGAAGAAACATCAACTAATGGATGAAAACTGGTGATTTTTGCCACAGGTGTTGTGAGATTTTAAAATTATTTTAACAGAGGCAACTGAAAAAAGGATACCCTGCTACATTCCACAGAAACTGCAGTTGAATTGGCCATGACATGTAGGATTTGTTGACAATTGTGAAAAATTACTGTGTGCAGAAATATTCAGAGGGGAAAACTGATCTTTGATTTGTCCAGGTCTCTTTATAGCCAGCAAGGTTCATTAAGTTACCGATGCCCATTTGCAGAACTGTTAAGGGTGTGTGAAACTCACCTTTAAGAGTGCATCTTTAGAGCAGCTTCTCATATAGAAGGGTCTCTGGATTTGGCCTTCTTCACTGTATTTTCCTGCAAAAGCAATGACTTAATGGAAGTGGAGGGGGAGAATGGACCACCTCATATCCCAAAATCCTTAGCAGCCCTATTAAGCAAGCAGGTCTAGAGGAAGGGAAAAAAATCTCATTTTTCAAAAACACATGGGGATTTTCCCAATTCTGGGAAATACATAATTTCTTATCTGATGCTGAGGTTGTCTCAGTGCTTTGCTCAACACCACCACTGGAGGTTTACCAACTCTTCCAGCAGGTTTGCTCACAATTCCTCTTTATCTGCCTCTAATCCATCATGTATAGGTATTAGCAGGCCAAGTATACTCTAAGACTCTCTTATGGAAACCTGTTCATTCTTCTAGCTGGAAATTGAGACGAAAGGCCAAGAAGCACCAAACTCTGTGTTGTACAATAGAAACCACGGGGTTGTGTAGTAGTGATGATGTGGACACAAAATATATGTCTGGAATTCTTTTAAAAGTATGTTGAAACTTGTTGGATAATATTCCTAAGGTTTAGGGCACAGGGGTGAGAAGTTTTAGAAGAAAGTGTTACAGGCTTTTTTGCATGTTGTTCTAAACAACTATTAGTAAGTCTGCCTCTTTACTTCTATTCATTTTCTCTCTCAGCCTTTCTCAGATTCATCTTTTGTGTTAAGAACAGTTTTATGGCTTATTTTCACATCTCAAATAATCAGGCATACTTTTTTCCATTAAAAAACATAAAGAAATCAGTAATTCTTTGCTTAATAGTTTTCTGTTTCATATTATCATTTATGCAAATGAATTTTGCTTTATTGAACTGCCAGGTAACAGATGAAGAGGATGATGTAACATCAGATTTCTACAAAGATTTAACTCCCCTGAGTGACAGTGCTTCTTACAGTGGCTCATCTACTCAAAGTCATAAACGTTCTTCTGGTATCCCATTTTTATTCTCAAAAAAGAGACGGGTCCAGGTTACATCATCTTCCTCCTTCAAGAAAGCTATTAAAGCCTCACATGAAAAGGTAATTGAATGTTGTTTTCAGTTTCTTTCAAATTATTTCTGTCTGTTTGTTTGCCAAAGTTGCCAAAGGCTACTTTCCCTATGAGGACATTGGCCCACTAGAATTAGGTATTTTAAAAATCTTCTTTCGATACCACAACATATTCCAGGTTGTAACATACCTTTTGTAGTGCATCATGGTTTTCTGGGCTTAGCACAGAAAACATAGGCTTGACTTTTAGAAACATAGATTTGACATTATCATATTGGGTAAGCTACTCTTTTCCCTATCCTAATTATAGATTAAAAGGGCATAATACCTAACAGTAGCAGACTACTCAAAAAATAAAGGAAGTGCACTCAAGAATGTTATACATATGCATGCACTGGGTAATAATTTACATATTTTTTTAATTTGGTAACTAACTTGCATATTGAGTCTCATGTCTGACAAGATACATTTGGTCAAAAAGATAATCTCGGAAATAACAGACACAGATATAACAGAAAAGATTCTCAATAGAGATAACATTTTCCCCATAAGATTCTGTGCTTTTAATGCATTTAAATGAATAGTAGTATGATAAAAGATTTTGTATCTTAGTAGCTTAATGGCAGTAAATGATGGGCTATTTTTTATACTTCTGCAAGGGAAGGGCCATAGGACTGAACGAAGCTAAGATCTGTTGAAACCCAAGAGTTTCAATGCAATTACAGTGAAGCTTTTGCAAAAAAACATTATTCTTAACATTAAGATTTCCTATAATGGAAGTTTGCTGCAGGCTTTGCTCACAAGTCCTAATGATTAAGCAACTTGATTCTTGAGCAGTCCATTGCTTCTAATTTGAATGTAGCTGTCCTGAAGTTCCAGCTGCTGGAAACCAGCTTACTTTCATGCCCATGCAGATAGCCATACACATATCAGGCTGCTCTCTTGTACAATTGGCAAGTTTATTTTGGGGTGACAGTGGCTTCTCATCAGCTTAAACTCAGACCAGAGCTACTTATGAAAATGTTAGTTGAGGTTAAGCTTGCAAGAGAAGAGTTCTTTTGCATATACGTTGGTTTTCAGCATTGCTGTCATGGGAGGTGGTGAGGTCCAGGAACAGGTTGCCCAGCTATGGATGCCTCATCCCTGGCAGTGTTGAAGGCTGGGTTTGATGGGGCTTTGAGCAACCTCAAAGCTCCATCAGTGGAAATTGTTTCTGCCCACAGCAGTGGGTTGAACCTAGATGGTCTTTAAGGTCCCTTCCAACCCCAACCATTCCATAATTCTGTGAAATCACAGAAACCCACCAATAACTTAGTCTAGTTGATGACATATCATAAAGATGTTATAAAAATGTAATAAAAATGACACAGTTTAAAATCCTTCTTAATGAATCCACAGCAGCACTGTTACCTTGGGTCTCACTCATGTTATCAACTGTATCAGTCAGGACGCCTCTACTTTTATCTCTATCTCTATAAATAGTATTAGTGAGTGTTTGTAGGTAGATGTGTGCTTGTGCATGTTTAAGAGACCTACAAGTATATTCACAACATTTCCTTTCATAGTGAGAAAAGAAGACTATATTGATCACTTAAAAGGAAGGAAGAACTCTCCTGTGCTTTGGGACATCTCATTCAGACCTTTATGTTAAAATATGTATAAATAAGATATAAATACTTGTATAAAAATATATAACGTGTAAATATTGCATATATGCATATAAATGAACACATTGCATATAAATATATGCAAAGAAAAATTACATTACTATCTCTAGAGGGCCCTAGACACTTGAAGTGCCATACATTTCTCCATATTGGCATGGAAGAAATATGATGCTTTTTTAAGGTTATTTACCAGAATTTTTTTAGTTAAGCAGACTGGTCCTCTAGTATGTATTCATGAGTTCTGATCCTTTAATTATAGAACTATAAAATAATAGAATGGTTTGTGTTTCAAGTGACTTTTAATGGCAACCTAGTATGATCTGAAGTAAACTGAGACTTCTTCAACTAAATCCTGTTGAACAGAGCCCTGTCTGTCCAACCCAGATTTGAATGTTTCCACAGAGGGGACATCCGCCATCCTTCTGGGCAACCTGCTCTAGCATTTCATCCTCATAATAATTTTTTTTTTTCCTTATATGTAGTCTGAATATACCCTCTTGAAACTGTTATTCCCTCCCTTACTACTGTAGGCCCTACGAGAAGGTCTGTCCCCAACTTTCTTGTAAACCTCCCTGAAGTATCACAATGCCACAGTGAGGTCTCCCTTGAGACTTCCATGCTGAATAACTTTTCCAGTGTGTGCTCATAGCAGAATTGCTCCAACTCTGGTCATTATTCTGCTCTACCCTGCTCTGGTCTCTCTCCAGCAGGTCCCTGTCCCTCCTGTGCAGGGACCCCAGCTCTGGTGCAGTGCTCCAGGGGGTCTCAGCAGAGCAGAGCAGAGGGGCAGAATCCCCTCCCTGCCCTGCTGCCCACGGGGCTCTGGATGCAGCCCAGGACACGTTTGGCTCTCTGGGCTGTCAGTGCCATGGCTGGGGCATGTCCAGCCTCTCACCCACTGCACCCACAAGTCCTGAGAGCAGAGCTGCTCTCAGTGAGTTCTCGCAGTCTGTGCTCATGCCTGGGATTGCCCAGATTGTGTGGAAGCACACACTGAAACCAACTAAACTTTTAGAATCAATATTTGCCAAAGTGGCCCAGAATTTTGTGTGCCATGACTGAAATGTTAGCTGGCACCATTGAAAATTGAGAAAGTGGAGCGGAGCAGAGCAGTAAAATCCAGCAGAAGAACTCACATATAAAACACAAAGTGTTTTTTAATTAATCTTTTCTATATGCCAGTTGGTTGTTTTCTCCAGTTTCCTTCTTTTTTCTCTTGATCTCTTTCCTTTTGTCTTGTGCCATTAGTTCCCTTTGTCACTTTACAATTCCTTTCTTTCAGTATTTTCTATTTGTTTCCTTTCTACTTAGTACAATGTTAACATAAACAGATTCCAGCATTGCAAAATAATATGAATAAGCTCTTTCATAAGCATGTAAGAGATGTCCTTCCCACCTCAGGATATTCTATGATTCTATGTTTCCAGTGTTTGAATATTCTCTTTTATTTACCTCTCAGTTTAACAGCCAGACACTTGAACTCATGGAGGTCTCTATCCCTAAGTTTAGTTTTAGTTTTAACAGACTGCTAAATGGTGGAATTCAAAATACCCATTCACCAGATTAGCTGCAAACAACCCACAGACAGTTAAAAGGTGAACCCTTCCTCAGAATGTTTTGGTCATCTTAACAATTGCTGGTGTGTTTTTCTTATGGCAGAAATCCTTTTAGATTGGTAGGTGCTTGGTGACCCCTAGTTTTTTACTGGAATACAAATACTGGAATATTTCATATATACTGCCACAATACAAGGGAGCCCTCAAGAACCTCTCAAAGCTCTTGGAAAACCCAGAACTGCTTTGTTTGTGGTTAAAGCATCATGATAACAGGATTCTTTTGTTCTTGCAGTGTACCTCAGGATATACTCTTGTCTCCTCTAGTTTCTGCACTTACCTGCTTCTGAAGGTGCTAAGATTTCCTTTTTATTATTTCTAGAATTCCAACTTTATTAGAGTCCATAAAGTAATTTCTGTTGGAAACTTCACAATGAAAGAGTCAGATCTGCAGCTATCAGACGTCTTTCTAAAAGCACTTAACCACCTGCCCCTGGAGTACAACTATGCTTTATACAGCAGAATATTTGATGACTTTGGCACTCATTACTACACCTCTGGCAAGATGGGTGGCTCCTATGATATTCTTTACCAGTACAGCTCTGAGGAACTGCAGAACTCGGGTATGTAATCATTAATCTAATGTATCTTTAGTGGTGTTTTAAGAAAACATCATTTTTGTTTAACAGCTTTTCTTATCCTGGTTTTTAGGTCTTACGCCACAGAGTAAGCTCTCCAACAGCACAAATTTCTTTAGACTTTCACCGACTCATTAATTACTCACAATGCTTACATATAGAGCAAGAAGAAATTTTTGCTCTGTACTGTATTTGAAAAGTTCAGGACATTCCTTATTTGGTAAATGTCACCGTGTTCAGGGAAACCACTTAAGACCTTCAGACCAAGACCAGGTGCCACAGGAAAAGGTGTTCCAACATCCTATAGTATGGCACTGAGGTCTGAGAGGTATAAGGGGTACTTTTTGGGATGCAGTAAATAAAGTTGATAGTTTGGATTAGAAATTGCTTTAAAGTTTTCCCATGACTGCTAGACTGTCCAAACAAAAAGACAATACCACAAAAATGGAAATCTAAAGTTAAAAGCTGTTGATCTTTAATGCCACTGCTGCAGCTTGCACAGGCATGGAGGGCAGCTGAAGCTTTGTCCAGCTCTGCACGTGGGGAGGCACGTGCCTGCTGCAGTGAAGCCTCCAGTGGTGGCAGAGGAGCAGGGAAAGCTGCTGGATCACCTCAGTGTGGGAGCCTGGGGCATGGTGCCTGACATGTGTCATGGTGATGAAGATGCTGCTCTGTGCTGTCTCTAGGTCTGACAGTTGAGGAGTCAAAAGAGTGTGTCCGAACAGAAACAACCAGGCGTGTGCTCTTCTGGAAGAAAAAGAAAGTCGACACAAGATGTACCACAAACAGGATGACTGTGACACATGAAGGTGACCATGATGAGAACAGGGCCCATGTCCTCTTACTTACCCTGAGAGATACCATTTCCCTCAGCTGCCCCAGGTGACCTCTCAGCTTCCTTGAACTACAGATGCTCTTCCACCACTGTCAGAGGAGCCAGTGTTTCCTTGTCTGTCTCTGATACAAGCACTGAAATAATGTCCTCATTTGCAAAAGAAATGATGATGTAAATGTGCTGTTTCTCTGCTCTCGAGCACCATCACTGGGGTGGTGGCACTGGCTCTCCAACTGGTCTGGTCACAGATCTGACAAATATTAGATCTGGCCCTGGGTCCAGGACCAGGAAAGCTGAACTGAAAAATGAGCAAAGCTAGAAATTTGTGTCCATAACCGAGTCCCTTATCTTCTTTAAGGGCTGCTCAGAGCTCATTGAGAGAGTTGGGCAGCAATAACACACTCCTTGACTTTCCCTTCCCACCTTCCTCATGCCAAGCAGACATTTAGATACTGGAGTGCCAGAAATGTGTCTCAGAAACTGGAGAAAGCTGGCACATTTTCCTTGAGAATGGCAGGAGTCATGTTCTGCATCACTAAGGAGAGGAATTTCATCATTTCCACCATGTTTTTGTTCTCAGTAATTGATTCATATCTGTTACTTCAGTGTTTAATGTTTACAACCAGGACTAAACCCACCATACTGTGTGTTGTAAAGGTATCCTCCTGCCATGTTGTGTGTTCTAGAGGAGGCTGCTGCATCCTCTGCATTTTCCACAACTGCCTTACACTCTGAATATCCCCACAGCTCAGGCCTCAAACACTTTCATTTGGAATATTATCACAGGCTGCTGTCATAGTAGGCAGGGATTGTTCTTCTTAGCTTTGACTTCATTTTTCAAAGGATAGTTTCAAAAAATTAATCTTAGTATATTCTTTAATGTCCTCTTACACTTTTTATTATAATTCTGTTGTCGCATGCACTGATTTTGGAAGCCTTTGTCTGAAAATACTGTGATGAAATCATCTTTCAGGTTCCATTTTGGAGTCAGCTGAACGGTCTGTTTCCCTGGTAAAAGGTGGCAGGTCAGAGTATGCAGCAGCTCTGGCCTGGGAGAAAAAGGGGGTTTTTCCAGGACACAGAGTCTTCACAGACTGGCTGGAATCAGCAAAGGACAATCCTGTGGTGATTGATTTTGAGGTAAGAGAAGAACAAGAAAAACACTGACATAGCAATGACTAACTGATTAGCAACTCTTCAAAGAGCTGTGCTGGTATTTTTTCTTGTAAACAGGGATGATGCTGTGTGTGATATGAATGTATATAAATATGGGCATAACATAAACATGCAGAACTTTTATTAGGACAAATTCCTGTCCATGTTGGTTTATAAGGCACACCAGTTTTGCATTGTCCATGGACAGTGGAATAAAGAGTCAGGAACATGAATTAATTGCTCTGGCACCAGCAGGAGCTCAGGCACAGCCAGGGGTTAGTTACTGTGCAGGAAAACAGAGCATGGGATCATTCCCTTGTCAGGCCTATGTTGCAAAGTATGTCATATAGATAAACTGAAATAAAACAGCAACACCTTCAGTCTCTGCCCTCCTCCTTTAATGCTGCTGTGAGTGCACTGAGCTGTCTCCCTCCCCAGCTGGTACAGCAGCTGCTCAGCAGCCCTTGAGGCAAACAGCAAAACCTTCCCGAATGCAGCATCCACTGAGGTCTCTCCTGCTGCAGCTGCTGAGCTCCTGAAGGCATCTGACATGGCAGGGACTGGATGTAAGAAAACCCTGCATCACACAGTGATGTGATGTGTGACAGAGAGTGTCCTGAATCTGAGGACGTACTGTCCCACTTTATTGATTGTCCCCTGGCTGACAGAGCCCTAACTGCCGTGCTTCTTTAAAACATCCCTAACTCCTGTGTGATACAGCTTCATATTCAGGCTCCAGCTCCTTTAAAATGCTCTGGCTGCCCCGGTGAGGGTCCTGCTGTGTTTTGGCTCCTGCTGATGCACAGCTCTCTGCCAGGTGTCGCCCATCGTGGACCTGGTGAGGAACGTGCCGTGCGCTGTGACCAAGCGCCGCCATCTGAGCAGAGCCCTGAGGGAATACGTGGGCAGGTTTGACCCCTGCCAGTGTGCCCCGTGCCCCAACAATGCCAGGCCTGTGCTCTCTGGGACAGAGTGCCTCTGCCTGTGCCCCGCCGGCACCTACGGCTCCGACTGCGGGACGCGGGCTCCGGGGTACACATCAGGTACGTGGGTGACCCTGTCCTCGAGCAGGGGTGTCCATCTGGCACCTCTTTGTCAGGGGTTAATCTGCCATGGCCTGCCCCAAAATCCACAGCACTGCACTTCCTACCACATGCTGATGTCCAAAGAGGATAAGAATAGATGTAGGGATTGCAAATTTTAAAAAATCAAACTGAATAGCCATGACTCCAAATACAGTGTAAGACATGGTAAAATATTCCTTAACTGTATAATTAAGGTAGTATGAAATGAGCTATTCAGCAATAAGGGTGAAGGTGAGATCAAAGATAACTGATGCAAAAAATTAGGAAACCCATTGCTTAGTTTTCCCCATAGCCTATTATGCTTAAAACTAAATGGCTAATGAGCATAAAAATTGTTGATTACACTTTAGAAGGAAAACTCAATTACCATAAGGAGAAAGAACATAATCACCATTCTGGAGAATTTAAGGAGCAATTTAATGCAAAAACATTTTTGAATTAAATTTGCACTAGTGATATACCTAAGGGAAACAAAAGAGACATTATATATGTTTATATTCCACAACCAAAAGGGAAAGTCACTTAAGCAGATACAGGTCTCATTATCTGACCCTGATAGAGGAATATTTTGGAAGAAATAAATAACTGAAGACAGAGATGGATATAGAAAGTCTATTGCACGCGAGAAGAAAGGGTGCATAAGGAAAATAAAATACATGTTTCATGGTGGTACGCGTAACAGATGCCAGGGGTTAAGAGAAGAGAGTAATAGTAATATTTTAATTTAACTGCCATGGGATGTAGATTTGGGGTTTAGACCTGGTTTTAGAACTCAGATTTATTTGAAAACTCATTAAATAGTGGTCTATTGAAGAAACATGAAACATGTACCATGAAAACACACAAATCTGTGTGTGCAATAGAAGTATAAAATATGCTGCTTCTGGGTTTTAATGTTACTTGCAATGAAAACTAGAAAGGTAAATGTGTTTTAGGGTTTTATGAAACAGCTGGAATATGGCTGGACACCTTTTGGAAAACTTTATGTTTTAGATGCAATCTACTCCCTTAACATTAACAAATTTAAATCTTCTGAAAATGGCTATTATGAATTTACCCTCATTCCTCTCATATGTGGCCTTAAAAGAAACACTGTGTATGGCACTGGTCTGCCAGTAGAAGATGGTGTCTCTCATTCCTTGCAGTCGCTGTTGATGGCCGATGGGGCTGCTGGTCTGCATGGAGCCCGTGTGGTGCCTCCTTCAGAAGAAGAAGGACACGGGAATGCAATAACCCCTCCCCAGTGAGCGGCGGGAAGCCGTGTGAGGGGCCGCGGGAGGAAGAGGAGGATTGTTATGTCTCGGTCTTCACAGACACGTAAGAAAATCAAAACATCTCCATAGCCATGGCATAGTTAAAGAGCCATCCAGAGTGGCTCTGTGGCTGCCAAGGAGAACTACTAGACAGCTTTCCCCTCTGAATTTCTTTAGTGGAGTAGAGAAAAGGAAAGCTCTGAAAATCTCTGCAATTTGCTTCACATTTGGACATATTAATTTTTTATTCCTAGAAAATTGCTGATGAATTGCCTACTAAAGTATGCCTGTAGATCTTGTATGCTGCTTTGCACGGCTTCTTTTCCAAAATCAAGGATAAATCTTTTCCTTCTCTTCACTGGAGTTCACAGTTTCTACTTTTCTTTTGCTATTCTCTGTTTTCTTAGAGGTTGAGATCTGAACTCAGTCACAGAGAGAGTTCAGATGAAGCTACCAAGTTTTTTCATATGTACACTTCAAGTATGCCTGACGTACTTTTTTAGCATGTTTTCAGCTTCAAATTCTAACCCCAAACTGGCTCAGTTTTTTTCATCTTCAAGCCCAAGGCTTCAGCTTTTCCACTGGGACCAAGAGTTGAAAAAAGATTTTCACTATCCCTGCTGTAATGACTGCAGAGGGGATTCCAGAGCGAACAGGAGAGGATTAAAACCAGCTCCACAGTTTTTGTTAGTTAGACATCATGGTCTGTACAGCTCCATGCTCACAGAGACAGCCACCTTTAACCACTGCCTGGTGGCAACAGAATTATGTGGATTATTCAGAGACTTCCTGTAACATTGTTCTTTGCTGCCTCTTTTTCTTGCTGTACAAAAATATTTAATTAATTATGTTGATAGATACATTTAGCACTTTTGTACTGCTCTCATGTTCTCCCCCAATCAATCTGCAGTTTTGTCCACAACCTTTTATTTAACAGATACAGCCTTACAGCAAATTTTCACTTTTCAGAGGTGCTCCTTGTATAAATGATGATGAAGCCAAGAGAGAAGAAAATGTCTACATTGGTGAACCTGAGTCTGGATGTTCTAGGCCAGACCCACCAGACTATGGCTTTATTCGGGTGAGCATGAAAACTGATACAGAAGCAAAGTGTAGTAGCTGGAGAGATTGGACATTTTATAGCTTCTCTGCTGTATGTGGCTGATATCCAATCTAGCTGCTGTGCTAGTGAGAGTGCTGTGTTCAAGGAATGCTGCAGGACTCTAGCCCACCACACTGCACTAGCAACTGAAGAAAAGTCAAGGTAAAATTCATTTCAAGTGGTCCTTGAATCCTCATTTTGTAACAATGACATCAGTTACTGCAACTGGACAAAGTTATCATTACACTGGTGAGTGGATGACTCATATTTCAGAATAGGAAATGCATGCATTCGTTACATCTTATCAGGATTTTGCTATTGTTTCCTTTGACAATGCCCAGTCTCGTTACCATAGATCCTTGCAGAACCTTTTGATGTGTGTTCTTAATTTTTTTTTCTTTTGTTTTTTTTTTTTTTTTTTTTTTTTTTTTTTTTTTTTTCCCAGAATGAAAAGAACCAGTATGCTGTGGGGGAGGAAGTTGAAATTGCTTGTGTGAGTGGTCATAGCCTCATTGGCTATCAATACCTTCGGTGTCTGCCAGATCAAACCTGGACACTGCAACATATTGAGTGCCAACGTAAGAAAGAGAAAATTTACAAAATGCACAGCAGCAAAATAGAAGGGGAAGAAAACATACAAAAATGATTTTAATAAAGGTTTAAAGAAATAATCTCAAACATATCTGAAAAGATAGCATTTTAAGGAGGTATTTGATGTAGACATGGCAAAAACATCATGAGTCATTATATCACTCCTTTTTCAATTCAGAAGTGTTACTATTATGTGATTTGTAAGGAAATTTTAATATCCCGTGCATTAAAAAAATCCTCAGATGCTGTGAGATCCTTCTCTTTCCTAGTTTCAAATACGTTTGACAAAAGGACTTAGCTTTTGTTTTCAGACTTACATAGATACCTTTAGGTTGATACAGTTACGAAGAAAAAAATCATTCTTACAGAAATTTGTCTCCTATCTTTTATATTAAATGGATGATGTGTTTCTAACCATGACCTCCCAGGCTGCCTTGAAAATCTCTATCATAAATCAATGCCTTGAAGGATTTATAGGTCAGTTAAGAATTAAGGATCAGAATCAGCCTATGTTTGCTAACAAGAGAGATTTCAGTAGTTTTCTAGAACTTGGTGGGATTTAATTGACTTAGTCTTAATTTTAACAAAAGAAGTACCTGAATATACTTATGAGATTTCTGTTGCCATTGCCTTTCTTGCATTTACAAAAGAGAAATTAAAATATGTTGTTAAATGCCATTCTTACTATTTTTAAACATCAAAATTAAATTACTTATATTGGCATACTTTAGAAACATATTGTCATTATTTAGTTATTATTTGAAAAATATTTCAAAGACTATAACAATGCACTGAAAATTTCTAGACTTAATTATGTGAAATTTTTATTAGTTTTGAATGGCAGACAAATGTTCAGTGTTATTGAGTATCTTTATAAGGCTCTTCAGATAAAACATTATGACTTTCTGTAAATATCCACACAGCATTAAACCAACAAGAATTATGCTTTTCTTTATTGTTTGTTACAGCCTCAGTATGCCTCAGGCCACCAATATCTGACAGTGTCACAATTTCCCCATTTAAGCAACAGTACAACATTGGTGAAACAATGAAGCTGAGCTGCCAAGCTGGGTTTATAGTCACTGGTCACACAAAGTATACCTGTGGGGAAGACCTGTCCTGGATACCTCCTATTTTGAGGTCTATTACATGTGAAAAAGGTTAGTATGCCTGCAGACACTTCCTGTTTCCATATCACTGGTATTAACAGTACTGTTTATTTCAGCTGGCTAGGACTAGAAAGCTGATGACTGAGTTTAAGATATATAACAGCTGCCCATTAATTTTAGTTTTACTTTGTGTCTCCCATGGTGACAGAATTTCAGCTCTAAACTTCAGCATTATATTCAGAATTTTTGGATACAATGTTCTGCAACCTTTAATAATAAACTTGAGACACTGCAACTGTTTGCTTAAAACCAAAATCAAACCAACCAAACCCCAACTGCATTAACAAGGCTTTATGAAAGCAAAGTAGGAAAATTCATTCTATTGAAACTTCAGCTTCTCTTGTTAAACAGTATTTTCCAGTGATTTTTGCAAAGACTGATGAAAATACTTCTAGCATGCCAACCAGGGAGCTTTTGCAGAGAGAAACTTAGGATAAATAGAAATAAATCCATTTTCGTTTTTATGGTAGGAGTGTAAGATATTTCTGTTCACTCCTTACTAGTTACAGTAGTTCTCAATCTGTTGTTTCAGATGTGCAAACTAAAATTAGAGGAATTTGCAATCCAGGACAAAAGCAGGTTGGATCTCAATGTGTTTGTATGTCTCCAGAAGAAGATTGTGAGTAAGTACTGTAATTAGAAATCAAAGTTTCTCTAATGATAGGCCAAGAAGCCATTGTGACACCAAACAGGAAGAGTAGGAAAAGACAGCCAAAAATCATGACTACTCTCTGTTCAGGTATTAGCTAGCTGTAGTCAAATTACAGCCCTGTTTGTATCATATGAAATAAAGATCACAGAATCACAGAATGGGTCGGGTTGGAGGGACCCCCAGTGATCTCCTGGCCCGACTTCCTGACTCAAGCAGTGCCATCCCAGAGCACACAGCACAGGATTGTGTCCAGATGGTGCTTGGATATCTCCAGTGAGGGAGATTCCACAGCCTTTCCGTGTACACTCTTCCACTCACAGTAATCCACTTCTTCATCAGGTTCAGGTGGAATTTCCTGTGGACCACTCTCTGCCCCATGTCTCCTGTCCTGTTGCTCAGCACCTCTGAGCAGAGCCTGGTCCATGCTCTGACCCTCCCTGCAGCACTGGCAGACCCTGATGGGGTCCCCTCCCAGTTGTCTCTTCTCAAGGCTGAACAGGCCCAGCTCTCCCAGCCTGTCCTCATAAGAGAGATGCTCTGGTCCTTTGATCACCTCTGTTACCTTTCACTAGAACCACTCCAGGAGTTCCATGTCTCTCTTGTCCTGAGGAGTCCAGAACTGGACACAGCTCTCCACATTTCCTCACCAGAGCTGACTAGATATGCAGGGTCACCTCCCATAACCTGCTGGCAGTGCTCTATGCACCCAATTACATTACTGAAATGAGGCGCCACAGCACATCCTTTTAATCTACACTGCTCTCTGCTGCTGGAGACCCCAACTCTTCCTTTTTGTCTCTTTATTTCTCCAATGTCATCACCATGTACAAGGAGCATGCAAGAACTATGATCTCTAAGGTTCCTTCCAATCTAAACCATTCTATGATTTTGTAATGCTCTCTTTGGAAAATGACTAGGCTCCACAAAATGATGCTGCTTGGAAATGCATGCACCTTCTAGGAATTAATTCATACAGTAACCAGCATGGAAAAAAAAGAAACTGCAAGTCACATGACTGTGTGTCAGAGATAGAGTTGCACACACAGCTGCAGGGATGCATTAACTCAGAAAAGCCACCCAGGCTCTGTGAAATTTCACATCCTTGTAGAGGTAACAGCCTCTCCTTTTTCCTGTACACATACATGGCCTTCACCTCCCAACAGCTGGACAGGACCAAAGCTTCCCCATCTCACAGCACTTGTTTTATCAGGTCCAGGTCCTACAGTAGCTAGGGCAGTCTTAGGTCTTTGGATGGATCTCCAGCCTGGCCATAGCTTTGCAGTGTTTCATCTGATGCTGGTGGACTGTTTAAAAGCATGGACTTTTCCACACTCTACTAAAATAATTTTTCTTTTATTGCTTTGGGCAGCCACTACTCAGAAGACATCTGTGTGCTACATGCTGTTTCTGAACAGAATGTGACCAAGCCCAGCTGTCAGTACTCAGCTGAAATGTGCCTTGGAGTGCAGTCATTTTATTTCTTGCATGCTGGCCCTTGCCATGGTAATTCCAACCTAGACTGGGCTATTGAGAGGGCAAAGCTATCCACAAATAGCTTGAAGAGAGTGCCCTGTGGATATGACACCTGCTATGACTGGGAGGATTGTGAAGGTATGACTTCTGAATGGTGAGATTTAGCCATCCCTTTGGATCTAGAAGTAAAATGTTCTGACTTTCACTGCTCCAAGAACAGGATTTACAGACATTGTGGTCCCTCTCGCCACACAGAGTGTGACAGTGTGGTCAGTCCTGTGTCCCTGCTACCTAGGGTGACACTTAGGTATGTGCCTTTTCCCTTTACTCACAACTAGTGTAGTGTTGTTACTTCCCATTACAGCCCATTACAGGTCTGTAATTTGAGTTCCTCCATGAGGAACTTGGAGATTAAGAGAATGTTTTCAGGAGAATTAACATTTGAATATTTCATCATAAAAATGTAGTTGGTAATATTTTCACCCACTCCTTTTAAGGCTACTAGCTCCTAGTTTGTACTTCAGGAATTAATTTGGGCTACACCGTCTATAGCATATCATTAAATTGTGAAATTAAATCATGATACTACTTCAAAATCAAGACTGGGACCATCAGGCTTAATGGGATTTTAATGGAAAAAATTGCAAATACCATATGTGTTTATCAAGAGTTTTAATGAACTAGCTGAACTGGTAAAATCCCTAAGAGGATTATTTTTTAAACAATATTGTGCAACTTGACTATTTACTGTGTAACCAGGTGATAAGAGCAGTAGTTTTT
The DNA here is from genome assembly GCF_903797595.1 of Erithacus rubecula. Taxonomy (NCBI): domain Eukaryota; kingdom Metazoa; phylum Chordata; class Aves; order Passeriformes; family Muscicapidae; genus Erithacus; species Erithacus rubecula. The sequence continues at coordinate 19,959,058 of NC_136661.1, forward strand.
TCTGTAAATGTCTGAGGTGCTGACTGGTTCCATGCACATCAAGTGCTTGCTAGGTAAAGACTGAGTGACAGACACTCACTTCATCTCTTGCTGCCAGAGACAAACCTGATTCTTATCACACCTGGTCTGCTTAATGATAAATAAAGCAACAGTAGTGTGCAGCAATCCTAAGCCTCTATTTTGAAGATGCAAGAAACCTGCAACAGAATTTGAAGTAAATATGGCTTTAAAATTACTGTTGTTCCTTGTGGGCTGAAGCAGAGGGCATGACCAGGTGTGTCCATCAATGGACAAGCTCTGGTGGAACCTCTAGGCACCTTGTGCTCCTGGGAAAAAGATGATATTTTTTTTAATATAAATTGCTTATTCCAGAGCCTCTAAGACATCTAGCTCTGCTTCCACTGTGCAAGTGTTTTCAAGCTGGATCTTGTGTCAGCACTTCAGTGTTTTTCTCTCATAATCCTACAGAGGAGCCCTGTTCAGGAAAATAAGAAAGGGGAGAAAAATTTATTAAATAAGATTAGTTGTCAGTGTGGTGCCCAAGAGATTAGAACTGGACTCTTCACCATCTCTACAGAAGTCCACTTTTCATGAGTGTGCACAAACATTAAGGAAATGAATGTTTTGCTTTTCCTAAGACTGAGTAGTTGGTATCAACAGAGAGACAGAACATGCTGCAGAGAAGATACTGCAGTACCGTGAAAGAAGCTAAATGGAGGAAAGCACACATTTTTCATGTTTTAAAAAACTGAAGGCAGAAACTCTGCCTAGGGAATTTCTGGGAAATAATATAAAGAGTCAGAACCTGATTAGATCAGAAATAGGTAATGAAATAACCAGCAGGACTGAGCTTTACCACAGGCCAGCAGTAGGTAGCTTAGCATTCATAAAAAGAGCTTTAATGAAATAGGAGCTGACACAATATGGACCTTAAGACTCCATTTCATAGCAAGATTGTGTTCAAGGATAATTGGGAAAAGAAAGTCAACTTAATATATCTTTGTTTAGAAGAAAAGTCATTGAAAGCCAGTGGATAAAAATAGTTAGATCAATTCTGCTTTTGTATGAGCCATTGCTGCAAAATCTGTTATTTAAAGCTGATTATGTCTCTATTCTTAATATCAAATCATCTAACGAATGCATGACAGACTTTTTGTAACAAATATATCACAAACATCCAATATTTTTTTTCCCTGTTGGACTTTGAAATGTCATCAAAGTATAAAATTTGGTCTTAGTCATCACATTTGCTGCTATATTTCCCTATATTCATTCCCAGAGACACAGGTCCAGTGCTCCTGCCTGATGCCTTACCAGTGCCCCAAAGAAGAGATCCGCCCTCACTGCATCCAAATGGAGACGACAGGGAGGAGGAGGACAGTCAGTCACTGCATGCTGGCAGCCATGAAGTGTGCTGGCATCAAACTGCAGGTGCTGGAGCAGGGCAGCTGCCTGCCATAACCCACTTGCTCTCTGCAGACGCCGTGATCATCGCATCAAATGCAGACTGAGACACCCACGGAAAAACTCGGTCAGTTATGAAAGGATAAGTGGATCAAAACAAAAGGATGAGGAAAAAGAATACAGCTCACTTAACAGCTTTTTGGGAAAAGGGTGGCAGTGGCTTTTTTGTCAGAAAATGACCTGGAGTTGGGGATATAAAGATGGATTGTCATTGCTGGCACTTCTGGGGATGTGCAGAGGAAGGGAGGGGAAGAAATGGAAAGGGAGAAAAAGAAATACTGCCTTTGCTCTCTTCCTCCTGAGAATTTTCCTTTCCTCAGCCATTTGTTGCTTTGTCCTTGTGCTTGTGACTGCTGTGCACTCTTGTCTCACTGGCTGAGTACCTGCTGTATCATGCAGGCAGACATAGCAGGCACTTCAGCACCTCTTCAGGCACCAAATGGGGAAGGGGTGGCAAGAGCCTACCTGCAGTCACAGTACAAACGGAAGGAGCAATACTAAACATTGAAAACCACAATTGCACATTGATTGAGTGAAGTATTCAAAACAATGTGATTTTTAATTGGAGTAGCTGAAGGGAGGAGGTGTTAGCTTTCTGTATTTGTTTGTTGGGTTTGAGCTTTAGGCAGAAAACCTGGAGCCTAAAGTTCGGGGAATTTTTATTGTACTCCTCAAGGTGAATTAAGAATGTTTTCACTTTAAATATAAAATAAACATTTAATGAACAATGCACTGGGCAAAGTCCTACTGCAATATTTGGTTCTGCTTGGAGTGGTTCTACTTTAAGTCTGCAGAAATACATCACAGATTCCTTGCATACACATCAGTACCAAACCTAAGAACAATTGCATGGGACACTTCAGCCCAGCCATGGTCCATGCCCCAAGAATTTCTTGGTCACAAATCAGTACTTCTGAGAAGTTGCAACTAGAGTTTTCCCTTCAGAACTCAGAATTTTACAAATCTGAGTATAAACCTGCATTTTAAGAAGGGGAAAACTGAAAATCACTTATTTCTTTACCAACAGACATCAGGACACTGGCAATCAGGAAAAAAAAACCCTCTCAGAATCACAGAAAAGATTCATAGAAAAAAAATCATAGAAAAGAATAACAGAATTTGCTGTGTTGGAAAGGACCCATATGGATCATTAAAGTCCAACTCCTGGCCTTGTTCAGGACACCCCAAGAATCCCACCCTATGCCTCAGAGCATTGGCCAAATGCCTATTGGACTCAGAGAGGCTTGGTGACCACTGCCCCTGGGAGCCTGTTCCAGTGCCCAAACATCCTCTGTGTGCAAAACCTTTCTCTAATATCCAGGCTAAACCTCCAGTGACACAACTCCAATTCCCTTGCGTCCTGTCAGTGGTCACACAGAGCAGAGATCAGTGCCTGCCCCTCCTCTTCCCCTCACAAGGAAATTGTAACTGCAGTAAGTGTCCACTCAGTCTCCCTCAGGCTGAACAGAACAAGTGCCCTCAGTCACTCTTCACACAGCTTCCCCTTCAGACCATTCACCTTCCTCATGGCCATCTTTTGGATACTTTCTAATAGTTTCATGTCTTCTTTATGTTGTGGCACCCAAAGCTGCCCCCAGCTCTTGAGGTAAGCCCACCCCAGTGCAGAGCAGAGCAGGACAATCCCCTCCCTTGCCTGGCTGGTGATGCTGTCCCTGATGCCCTCAGGACAGGGTTTGCCCTCCTGGCTGCCAGGGCACTGCTGGCTCATGTTCAACTTGCCATCAACCAGGACATCCAGTCCCTTACTCTTGCTTTCCAGCATCTCATTTCCCAGTCAGTCTATACATCCAGGACTGCCCCTTCTCAGTGCAGAATCCAGCATTTTTCCTTGCTCATAATGTTGGTGATTGACCATCCCTCTCATCAAGGGTCTCTCTGCAGGTTCTGTCTGCCTTGGAGGGAGTCAACAACTCCTCGAAGTCAGTATCATCTGCAGGTGTATTATCTCTTCCAGTTCTGCATCCAAAATAATTTCTGAAGATGCTCAGGGTCCATGATGGAGCCCTGAGGAACTCCATACATAACCAGTTGCCAGTCTGATGGCACTCCATTCACTACAATACTTTATGTCTGACATATCAGTTGCTCACCCCTTGCATGATGAATGAGAAATATCCACTATTGAGCAACATGTCCTATATATGTGTCACAGCTTGCCAAAGGCTGGGAGCTGGGAGTGGGCTGGATGTGAAGTGGTCATCTTTCCCCCCAGAGAAACATATTTGGGATGTTGTCAAGCTCCCTAGAGCAGCAGCTAGTCTCAACTTGATAGAGCTCAAGAAAAGGGAGAAATTATTTCTGCTGCTAAAAGTAATAAATATATGATTTCTTGATTAAAATGGACAGTAAATATTATTATAAAAGGCTGAGATAGGCTTTCCTTTGTAGTTCTATAGCTTTTTCCTCCAACCAAAGATCTATAGTAATACACTAGTGGTGACCTGGGAGTGAGTTGCAAATTCGAGTATGTTTAGATTGGCTTTTAGTGCCCTTGTTTCTTTCTGCTGGTTGCATTCTGTTGGGGAAGAATCACTCAGAATGGTTGTGTATGCTCTCTGCACCACTAAAAAATAATGAAGATTTCTTGCTCTGATCCTCTAACCTTAATACTAGCTTTTCATTACAGGCTTCTGATTCCAGTTTGACTGTCTAGCAAAGTTTCTGATAAAAGGAATTTTTTATCCCTGACACTTCACCATGATAAATTGCCAGATGAAGTTATTTCCCGGTAAACAGAAGGCAGCCAGGTGCTTTCTGACTGCCTCCACTTCTCCGGCATCTCCTATCTCAGAATGGTTGTGTGCTATACAAGTGCTTGCAGTAAGACTGGTTTTATTGTCTCTTGCTGATGGGGACAATTCTCAGGTTATTTTTGCAGCTGAGCATTACTGCTCAGAATGGAGACAACACCTGCCACTCATAAGGGGATGGTTCTGTCATATACTGAATCCAGAGAAATCTTCAGCATGCTGAAATAAGTGTGATTTTTACTGTTGGCTTCAGAAGGGTCTGGTTGCACTTTGCAAGGACTTTGTGTCGCTCCTCTGTTTCTGTCACAGGGGCCCCCAACCCTTAGATCAAGGACTGAAGTTCTTTAATATTTCCTGCAACATCTGTCTTTTTCTCAGATGTGATGGCTTATATTAGGTAATGATAGTTTTCTTGTTCACTGTGGGCAGGAAATGCCATTGCTCCTTTGCCATTGTAAGCTCCAAGTAACATACCTGGCTTGATGGATCATTGCCTTGGGCCATAACTTATAATTGGAGAAGATACAGCAAACCTGAAGTAAATGTGTCAGAGTAACCCAGGTCACAGAGACCTTACCAATTCTCAAAGGACATCTTTCTTGGTAATGCATCTTCTCTACTGCACAGAAAAAATCCCCATCTATTTGGTCTTAACATTAGAGAGGAAACATCATAAAAAATAAGTATAATGAGCCTTTCCACACAGATTTCCACACAAATTTCAACATGTCTAATTTTTCACTAGTACATGAGTCTGTATAATGTATATAGAATACACTCACCACTGTATTCTGAATCGTGCTGAGGCATGATTCAATGGCTGGACAATTAGCACTGCTGTTGTAGGCATCTCACCATGACTTCTGTGATGTAATTATTGTAATGTAGAATGCAAAATTTGAGAAAATGGAGAACTGAATGCCTGGTTTAATATTTATCCTTATGCAACTTAGAAAGGGGTAATGCAGAGTTTTCTTCAAGGATTTGAAAGCAAATCAGATCTATAAATTTAAATGTCAACTGCCAAACTTTGGCTGATGAGCCACGGCTTAGTTATAACAATTACTGTTTCTTGTTGCAAATATGAAAACATCTGATATTAAATGTTTGATTCCTGGTGTCTTTATATTTCAGATGCTGTGAGAGTGGTAATTATCTCTTGATTTAGGATTTTGGTGCAAAATAAGAGTATTAAATGCAAAATTGCTAGATGTAGCAAACACTGTGGAAAATAGGCACCAGTGGTTTTGCTAGTAACACTTTCCCAGTGAGTGATAGAACACAGACCATCTTAGCCAATGTTTTTCCAGTAAGTTATGGCAGAGCCCACTGCTGTCCAGCGCACTCTTGGATTTGCACTCCAGAAAGGGCAGGGATACATCTCCAGCAGCAGTATAAATTGTGGCATTCATGATACCTCCAGTTCAACACATTCAGTTGTATATTCAGAGGAAGAAGTCCATCACATTTCTCCTTACCCAGATGTCCTTCAGCATTATGCTTTGACCATTTGTTTTTTCAGAAAAGGGAAGCTTCAAGTCTATCTGCAACAGAAACAATTCAGTTTCTCTGATGAAGAGTTATGGGACAAAGATACCACAAACAACATGTTTTTAAAACCAAACCTTAACTAAGTTAGTAAAACCCGTGCCCACAGATGTCTATTTTACTGGGTGGGGGGGAGGGCGGGTCTTTCAACATTTCCCAATGCTGTGTGTTCATATGTGGGTTGGCATGAAGATTTTCAATGCTGATAAATCTGAGCAGGCTGATCTTCATTCCTTGATTACTGTAAATGAGATGCCCCTAAAAGATAATCATCTTTGGTAGTCCTTTTAGTCAGTTGAGAAAAGAAACAGACCCTTAAAGGACAGAATTTCTGTCTTCAATAGACATCTCAAAAGAAGATGAGTGAGTCATGCCCTAATGCTGCCTGTCTTCATGTGCTGACTTGGAAGAAATGTAGGGGGTCACTAAGACAAATATTTATGCTATAGATTTCCAAAACTGGACTATACTTTCCTACTTCTGTTTAAAAAATATATATTTAAGATATTTAAGTTTAATTTATACTTTATTTCCATCACCAAATGATTTGTCTTCCAGATCAGCACTTTTTGTATTAATACTTCTTTTCAGGAATAACTCATTCCATCCACAAAGGACCAAAGCTGTTGTGGGGTTCAGCATTTTGATAACTCAAGGCTGGCTCCTGAAAGGATGCTGATCAGCAAATGAGGTGCACCCTCAGGTGCATCCTTGCCATTGCATGTTCTGTCAGCCAGAAACTAGCCAGAGTTATTTACCCTTGGGTGGAAGAGAAGGAGGTGTCTGTATGAGACATGGCCAGCCACCAGCAGAACAGGGATGGGGTATGGGTGGCTGTGGTGCATCCTGCCCAGCTCATTACCCAGAGAGCCCAGTAGTTCATGGACCTGCAATAATCAAACCAAGAGCAGAGAATACTTGATATTAACCCAATCATTGTTAATTTTTAAATTAAGCCTTTTTGCTAAAATTCCCATTTTATCTTTGAAAGCTGTTACTTCCCTTATTTGTAGGGTAGCAGAGCCTTCCACCCAGCATCATCCTTATCTGGGAAAATAATTTACCCAGAGCACATATGGTATCTCAAGCAACAGGGCACAAAGAGTGCAGGCACACTTATGGACCAGACCAATTTCCCATGGGAATTCCCCATCTATCCACGGCCCAGGAATCTGTTTCAGGCTCTCAAGGCCATCAAGCCCTGCCCTTAGTGGTCATGGACCTTGCTGGTTGGACCTTGCTGCCCACGGACCAATAAACCAGGCTGGCCTTGGCCTGTCCCCATCCCCAGGAAAGTGCCCAAGGCTGGGGCTGTCTGGCTGCCTGGCTGTCTGGGTATGGGATGGGGAGTGGACATGTTGGAATGAACCCAGAGGAGGCCACAAAAATGATCAGATGATGGAACATCACTCCTGTGAGGAAAGACTGAGAGAGTTGGGGCTGTTCAGCCTGGAGAAGACTCCTGACAGACCTTATAGCACCTTCCAGTACCTAAATAGGGCCCACAAGAGAGCTGGAGACGAACTTTTTACAAGAGAATGTGGTGATAGGACAAGGGGAAATGACTTAAAGCTGAAAGAGGGTAGACTTAGATCAGATGTTAGGAAGACATTCTTAACTGTGAATGCAGTGGGGCACTGGAACGGGTTGCTCAGAGAAATTGAGAAATACCTCATGCTAGATAGGACTTCAAGCAACCTGGTCTAGTGAAAGATATCACTGCCCATGGAATGGGGATTAGATTAGAAGATCTTTAAAGTCCCTTCCAACCACATTTTATGATTTCATTATTGGTTTGAGCTACCAGGTACTGCCTGCTGCTCTGGGAGTCCCTAGGGAGACACGGCCCCTACAGCATGAAGAAGTGCACATTTATCTGTAAATCAAAAACATTTTAGCCAGTGCAAACTTATAATGATATTTTCTTTACTGGGCACATAACCTGGTTATCAGGGACTTTCTCCCTTGCATGTTCTCTGCTTCTGAGACCTTGCTAAATAATAGGATCAGTCTTCCTCTTTTATTAGATTCTTCTGTGAGTACAGTGTAATTGTGCAGCTGATAGAAGAACCTTAGCTTTTACGTGATATCTTACTTTTCAGACAAATCAACTGCAAAAAATGATCACACAAGTGATTGTGGGTAACTGAGCACCAAGTGTGATATTGAGGCCCCTGTGCTAAGGTCGATGTGACCCATGTGTTAAAACCCACTCAGGGAGAAAATAAAGCTGATTATCTGCAGTTTCCTCAGTTCACTGGCTGTTTATGTGTATCTCAGGAAGGCTTTCTGACACAGCACTGTAAAGAAGCCAATCTGTAGCTTCATATTACCAGTCCCAGGAGAGGGCTGCAATAAACAGTACAGCAGAAATGAGATCTGTTCCTGGAAATCAGCTCAGCTAGAAGCAATTGAAAGTTATAGCAGAATCAACCATGACTGGTTGAAAGCACTTAATTTTTTGTTTTTCTCAATTTCCACAATTGTTGTTTATGATGCACATCTAATCAGGAAGATCCAAGTAATATTAAGGAGGTGGCATATGTGTCACTGTCAAAGTCTCTTTCCAGAAATGAGTCAATCAGCCACTCTAGGGGGTGCAGGACTGAGGAAGGCCCTGAACACATTGAAATCCATCAATGCTCTCCCAGCACAGATAGATAATATTACAGAAAGGTGGTGATCTTGATTTACCAGGAAAATATCTATTAGAAAAAACACATCTTGTCCAAGGACTGCAGGGACAAAGAACCATGACACTCACCAGCCAGGCTGATGGATTCAACAAGCATTCTTCAGGTTTCAAAAGGTAAAAGTAAGCTGGCCTTCTATCAGGTTTGGAAGTACAGAGCTCTGGATACACTCGTGTCCTTGTCAGACCTGTAGAATGGAAGATAATGAAGCCATGTGCCCAGAACTTGATTGAAAATGTCTCAATGACCCACAACTGCTCCTTCTCCATCTTGGTCCCTGTAATTGCGACATTGACATAAATTGGCTATTGAAGAGAGTGGATGGAGACCTGCTACCACTGGGTAATGGATTCTGTATAACTATCAAATGCCTTGATTTAAGTCCACATTTTCAATGCTAAATTTGCTGGCCAGTCCTTGGATTAACAAAAGTTCTGTGATTTCTGGTTACAAAGCTTTGTACTGCATGTAATGACCTGCTGATTTCATTTGCAAAGGTTTGAAAGGTAGAAATGAGCTTGAAAAATAAGTACCTCTCATGAAATCATTTTGGGAGCTACAGTTATTACCAGTGATCATCCAAGAGAAAAAAAGTATTTAGCAAGTAAATAGCACTTCAGAGTTGGACTTCAGCAATGGCCTAATTTCTTGGAAGTATTTCAGAATAGTTACTTTATCAAGCAGTTGCATTTAAGATTTCATTGCTTGTGTAAGTTTAGGATACTTTTAGAGAGAAGTGGTTTTTGTTCTGCATTCCCAGAAGCAGCAGAGAAGGGTCCTTATATCATTGCAGCCACTTCTGTCCTCTCTCAAGCAGCCTGGTTGTATCTGTGCTGCAAAAATGAAAGAGGACCAGGCCAGAGTCCAGAAAGGGACACATGACTATTCTTCCTGTTGAATTATTTAATGTGGTTTTGGTCTGTATTAGCTGGTTCTCCCCCAAAAGAACATTTGGGGCCAACTGAACCAATCACATGGGCCAGGGACTGTTTCCAGCAAGACAACTGTTTTTGTGGGGTTTGCTGGCTGGATATGAACTGACCTGCACCCCTTTGCCTCTGGGACTGCAAAATGAGGCCTGTCCAGTTTTATTTACTGTTACAATCACTGGTTATTTGCTCTTTCCCAGGAATTCCTAGACTTGATTTACTTTATCCACATGCCCATATATGTTATGAAACTTCCTAGCATGCATTAAGGATGGACAACAGTCCATTAGGGACAAACAACAGTCCAAAGGGTCAAAGCTCAGGGCCAGAGAAATGTTCCAGTTTTTGGAGTATAAATGAAGCATGACATACTGTTTCAGTCATCTGAGATGTCTAAAAAGAGCTAGGATATTTTAATATGTCTTCTCAGTATTGACCAAATCCTTAAACAATATTCCCTATGTGTCTTCAAGCTCCTTTAACTACAACCTGTATGGTACAGCACCTGGTGGTATTAGATGATAATCACCTCATATCCTTGGCTTTGTTTGCTAGCGAATAATTTCTTAATAAATACATGTGAAATCCTGGGTTATCGCATTAGCATCTGTGAACACATGGTTGTTTTGCCTGTGAAATTCCTCTGAGAGTTACTGTGTCAACATTTGTTGTGCAATGCTTTTATTTGCTGTGTAACAGGGTGAGACCAGCAATGAGTTTTCCCGTAAATGTGAATTTTTTCTTGGCTGACACAGCATGCAGGATCCTGCATCAGGGTAGTGGCTTCATTCCTTACTGGCTTGATGGGTGTGCCAGGGGGTGTGTGCAGGTGCAAAACTACATATTTACTGGAGGGACTAGAAAGGCTTCAGCACTGGCCAACACTAGTACATGTCTTAGTGTCTTGGTTTACTTTTTGGCTTTATGATACATGGCCTATCATTCTAAAATCAATGAGACCTGAGAAAAATCCTGAGTACATCAGCAAAACAGCACAAGTAGTCAGTCCTTGTTAGTCCTTGCAGCTGTGGCTGGCACTGCTGGCCCCAGCTCTTTATCTGTGCCACCTCTTAATAGCCATAAAGATGGCTGAGGATTCAAAGCACTACCCAGTGTTCATGTTAATCCATTCTAATCTCCTCAATGTTTATGAGCCAGCCAATCTATTTCCCCAGTGCAGCTACATGGACTCCAGACCAGGCTATCTTGTGTCTAGGCAGCTTAAAGAGCAGGAAAAGTTGGTATACATATATAAAACCATCTTTGGGATTCAGAGGGATCCAGCTGTCCCAGAATAAGACTTTATTGGTGAGTTTCCATAAAATCTGGTAGAAGAAACAATGTAGAGAGAGAGAAAAAGAAAAAACGCCCAACTATTCTGTAGATAATGTTCCCAAATTTTCCCTCTGAGAGTCCCAATACCTCTTCATCTTGCTCCAATCAGTGTTTGAAGGACCAGGAGAAGTTTGAATGCATCTTGGTGGGAGCTTTGCATACTGAGAAAGGCAATATCCAGTATGTGTGTTCTGGGAACAACGATATACAGTGAAATAAAGATGACGATCCTGTTTTTGGGTCCATATTACCATGTATGTGTTCTGGGAGATATATAAATAAATTTGCTTTCACTCAAGAAATACCAGCTTTGGCATCTTTTTCTATTTGGAGAGGATTTGCAGCAGCTTTTGCTTCTACATGTGCCTGGACTAATTGCACAAGTAGAATGCTATAACCAGCTTTATGCACATTCCAGTACTTACACAGCTCTCCTCATCATAAGATTTTATAAGTAATAGTTCCCAATATTAAAGAACATTGCTTGTGTTGGCTGGATGTCTACTGGGATCAATAATGCCTGTAAGTATGAGTAAATTCAGTGATCAACATAAATTGCATAATTATTCAGAAAGTGAATAATACAATCACTTCAAAAGTCTCTGTGTAATTTATGTCAACAGTAAATTATAAAACTATGCTTTGCTTTACCAGAAGCTACTGATCTAGTCTTGTTAAACTATCACTGCCCAAAAGCACTGCTGGCAGCTCTTTGCCACTGCTTATCTCTTCCTAAAGTTTATTTTGCATATTCACACAATACAGTTCTTAGAGGCTGCATAATAAAAATCCATTTGGAGAAATGATGAAGTGAGTTGACAGTTTTCTCTTGCATGCTGTGGCACAGACCTCTGCTCAGTGGCCCTGACCCCAAGAAGTGAAACCAGCCACCTAAGGAACACACACAGGAGAGCAGGTTCCAGAGGCTGAACTCTGAGCAATTACAATGTCTCCTAAGTTAAGTCTGAAGATCCAGAGTGCCAGCAGCAACCTTCTGCTGGTCAGAAACAACTCCTTTGTGTTTTGCAGTAGAGAGAGAAAGAAATCAATAGCAGTTTATATTCCTGTGCCCCGTCATACACAGTAAAGGCTCTGCTGTTGCTTACAGTGGCAGCTCATCACAGTGACCAATGTGGCAGAGCCACAGTGTGGTGGAAATGGAGCTGAGCTGTAATAGTGTTAGGAACGTGGTGCAATGGCTTTAGGTGGTAGCAAGACCAGGGCAGGAGGTTATTGAATAAGATTCGATTTGGCCTGGAGAGAAAATGAACAAAGAACGATGCAACAGCTCTCAGACTGGAAAGCAATTGGCAAAATTGTCAGGTATAAAGAAATTGCAAGGCTGTTTTGTCAGGTTATGACTGGCAAGTGAGGGGAAACAGCAACCTAAGCCCTGCAAGAAGACATGGAAGAGTGGAAGTGCACTGGTCAAAGCTGTTTAAAGATATTAGGAGAACAGAGAGAAAAGGGACTTCTCAATGGTGGCGAAAAAATGTATCTTGTAAATGTTATTTATGACAGTTTTTTCACTTTTTCAAGTTATGTTCTACCTCAAAACATTTTTCTTTCAGTTTTGTTTTTGGCAAGGCACTAAACTGCTGATCTGTTTTCACCTGGGAGGGTCTTACCCAGGTGAGTGCTTTGGGAATCACAGCATCCTGCTTCATGTATCTCTCATTCTGTAAGGCAAACGATGCCTATGGATGTCAGGGGATGAGCTCAAGGAGCCATGAGCAGCACAATGGGGAAATATAGTCTCCAGTGAAAAAGAGATTTGCAAAGGATACCTCACTCTATTAGTGCTACTACCAGAACTTTATCAACAGCAGGTTAGTGGACATAACTTACTATCCTTCAGTTAATCTCCAGATATACACCGGCTGCAAATTTTGTCTATGCAGGTAGACTACTGTATGGCAGGAATTTGGGAAGCTTCTGCTATATCACTGTATAGGCAGACAAATTTTCTATCACTCTGCAGATGTTAACTTTCTGCTCCCAGATTAGGAAAAAATATATCAGAAGAGTTTTATTCCTTCCTAGGTTTCTATTAACTTTTTGGTTGCTCTGCCTGGAGATATTCCACATCTTATGCTTAACATGGGGGCACTACTGCTTTATGAAAGTCTTCACTTCTAGGGCACACCCTTCTTTCTCCAGCTTGTAATTTTTCACAAAGTGAGCCTGTCACATGGTTATTTGAGCAGAAATCTAGTTTTGTGGTCCCTTTAATAGTAAATGAACTCATAGTTTATATTTTAAAAAGAAGTAATGCATTTTTAGAACTGAAAGGGATGAATTCTTCATTATCTATCAAAAATAGGTGGGGAGAGGAATATCTCTCCAATGTCTGCCCCAAGGGGACAAAACACAATGTAGACTTATTTCCTATTACTCTGATTATCTGCACCAAAAAAAATTTCCTAGAAAACCAAGCAGACCACTTTTTTTGCAAGGAAGCAATAAAGGCTGAATTTCACCCCACATGCTGATAATGTTTACCAAATAGTGTTAACTAGGAGGAAATTTTTCAGCATCCCTGTTTTATAGAAGTCCATTCTGTTCTTGTACCTATTGCTCTGCATTAGGCAAGCCTTTTTACTGAGCAGTTTGTGGTATCTTCCAAGACACTGGCCTCGGATGATCTTAGCAGTGTGAATAACAGCTTTATCCTACCTAGATCTGTTAAGCTTTCCTTGATCTGAGTTAAATTTAATCTCCCATAGCTGTCCAAAGCTAAGGTCATCTAATATCAGACTCCTCCCAATTATCCTGATACATGGTCATAGGGCAAATGCATGGTCATTTAATTCAGGTAAAACAAAGGGGTTTACCACTCTCTGCCAGGTAATTTTGCTAAGCTTATTGATTCCATGGAGCCATGGTCCCCCTATTGTTCCCCTCATCTTATTCTCATTCATCAGATTTTGCTTTCTTACCAAGAAAAAATGTCCTGCATTTATTTGTCAGTTTAATATCAGTATGGTGGACCACAGTGACTGGAGATGCTTCTGTACGGACAGGGACATAGTGTGGCCAGCAGACATGCGTGCCATGTGTGACTGGACAGACTGTGTGACTGGTCCAACACGAACCTGTACTTCTTCCAATAAATAGTCATATTCCTTTAAAGAAAATGTCTACCTATCCACCTTACTTTTCCTCTCATGCAGTCAGGTAGTTGGTTTAAAAAAGAACAAAACAAAAAAAGCCCATAATGTCTGTTCTAAGACACTGTAAAATGTACTCAGGTTTTCAGGAGGGGTGATGGAACTGAAATGTCCCTGATGTGGCAGGGAAGTCACAAGTCAGGCAGGGAAAAGGAGTGTGGTATCAGAGTAGGAAGGACAGCAGATCCTTGCTGGAAACTTTCAGTCTGGTAGAAGGGAATGTGTCTGTGAGGAGCCCGCAGAGAAGGAGCTGACTGGGCTGAGAAGTAGGAGGGGAAAAGATGGAGTGGGTAATTAGAAAGAAAAAGGAGAGAAAAAGGATTTAGATGGGTCAGATAAACAGTGAGATGTCAGGGACTGAATAAAGCATCTGAAATGCAGCCTTCATTAATATTTTGGCTGCCTTATCTCAGACTAATTTATTTTATGGACATGGAGAGCTGTTCCTGCTGATGTATTGAGATTATTATCTGGCAACTTTATTGTTTTTTGAAACAGGATTTCTCAACCTTTCTTGAGGCCCTGTGCTGGATTTCTACACTTCCCTATGTTTGAAGACATGAATCACCAAGTCACTACTATTTCTGTGCTATTTATCAGGAAATTTCCGGGTGATTTTCTTCTTGCCTTGAGCAGATATAGAAGCTATTGCTATCCAGTGGACCCATGGTTCAATAACGTGTTGTGCCAAATGCCACAGAAAAAGGTTAGAAATTGTGGACAAGAGACTGGGAAAGTAATGAAGTAAGAAAACATCTGGGTGCTCTATAAACTATTACTTACTACTCCAGAGCAAATAATAAAGACAAAATAGCTGACTAAATTTATTTGGATTTTATTCTACCTATTTTAATCTGTATGCTGCTCACAAAAATTTATTATTTGCTCAAGAAAAAAAAATAACCAAAACCCACAATCTGATATTACTTCCAGACAGCATAAAGGTTATATAGTTCAGGAGGTACTTTCAGTTACTGTGTGGCAACCTTCCCCTCCAGCATGGCTAGCCCCACAAGAGAGAGACTCCAAGGAAAACCATACCTGCTCTGGCTTACTCTTTATTGCCAGCATCACAGCAAAGCTTTATCCAGCTGAGGGTAAGGTTTATGCAAGGAAAATACTGGTAGAAACATGATAAACAAGAGAGATATTTCATCTTACTATATTAATGATAGTAAGAAACAAAATCTGTTGCTTTAAAAGCATATATCCATATCATACATGCTGATAATACTGCACTTGGTTGAACATTCAGCCCTTTGTTCTTGTTTGCATCCAAGAATAGTCAGAAGGGATGGGATTGCAAGCATGGGTACATTAATAGACTTATGTAAGCAAAGATGTCGTGGTCCAGCTCTGCCAGAGAGAATGCTTAGCTCTGTAAGGAAAGAGTATAGGAGACTTCTTTTATTCAGGAATAGTCTTTGAAGGTTATCCAGTGGTATCTCCAAGGGGACTGCACGCAGAATGTCTTCATTGCTGTCAAGATTTGCTTTCCCTAATAATTGCCTTTGAGAAAGATTTGATAAGGCAGAAGGCCTCTTTGTGCAGCTGTCTGTAAGGAAACCAGTCTTGGCACAAATATAAATGCATGTGACAAATATAAATGAGTTACCTGTGCTTAGTAGTGTAGCTCATTATAATAAAAATAATGACTGTAAAATGGTGATTTCTCATGAAGTTGTTCTGTGCATTAGAAGCTGCAAGCATAGATGCATTATCATTATTTTAATATGATTTTACTATTAATGCACGCTGTTTTGACATTTAAGTGCATCAGGCTCAACAACACATTCAGTTCTGTGAAGAGGGTTTGCTCAACTGGATAGCATATGGTAGAAAGAAGCTGCTTTAATAAAAGAGAAGAATCATACTTCTTACTTTGTAAAGCTTAGTCTCTATGTTTTGCCAATCTAAATCTACTCAGTGCAAGCATATGTTTGCATGGCTTTAAGAAAAACAATAATGTCAGACATGGTAATCCATCACTATAATAGCTACTTTAGCAATTGCTCTTCAGCAATAATTTTTAATTCTGATGGAAATATGAAGTAAATCTGCCACTGGTAAGGCTGGTGCCTAAGCAAGAGCTCTGTTGTGAGCAGTTGTGGCAAGTGCATCTCTGTCTAACAAAGAGCCTCAGGCCTTCATTCAGAGCTGACCAGATGCACAGTCTCATCAGCTGTGAGGGATTTCACAGCAGAGCTTACATTTGGCAGAACAAGGTCCAAAGCATGTCCTGACCAAGAGCTGACACATTTTGACATATACTACAGCAATAAGCAGAATAAAGCGTAGCATATCTTATTTCCTCTGCATGTCACAGGGCCTTATGCTGACAAGGGTGACAGTCTCCCCCCGGCATCTGAGCTGCCCAACCTCGCACTCGGTCATGGTCCGACGGGCAGCAGAGCCGCTCACTTCAGCACAGACCTGGGCACCTCCCTCCTCACACAGCCCATCTTCGTCACAAACACAGGTGTTGGATGGCACTGAGCAAAGGCACAGAGGAAAAACAGTCAGGATAGCACCGAAATCACCAAAAGAATCACGCCAGACTAAAATGTTTCTAGGAAATCTGTAAGACTGAAAGCAATTTTCTGGAGGGTGCTCAGATTTCACAAGAAAGACATGGACTTGTTGGAACTGGATCAGAGGAAACCACAAAAATTACCAGAGGGCAGGAGCAGCTCTCCTACACAGACTGCTGAGAGAGTGGGCATTGTTCAGCCTGGAGAAGAAAGGGTTTTAGGGGGACCTTATAGCACCTTCCACTACCTCAAGGGGGCTTATCAGATGGATAAGGACAGACATTTTAATAGGGATTGCAATGCTAGGACAAGGAAAAATGCTTTTAATCTAAAGGAGAACATATTTGGACTAGATATGAAGAAGAAGTTTTTTAGGATGAAGGTGGTGAAACACAGGATCAAGCTGGCCAGAGAGATGGTTAATGCCCCATCCCTGGAAACATTCAATATCAGGTTTCACAGGACTCTGAGCAACCTAGTCTTGTTGAAGACATCCTGGGTGATTGAGGGGGATTAGACTAGAGGACCGTTACAGGTCCCTTCCAACCCAAAACTTTCTGCTATTCTGCCATTCTTTCCTTAACCTAATTCCCTAATTCTTTCAGTAACATTACCCAATATTCAGGCTCAGTGAAAGAACTCAAAGTGGAAACAAATTGTGCACTGCTGGGGCTTCTGCTTGGAGAGGTTGATCATGCTTGGGGGAAAAAACTTGTTCAAGGTGTCTCAGATGCTGTACTCAAAGCCTTCTCTGATGTTACTTCTTGAACTGGACCATGTATCTGCTACTCTGGAGCTCAGACAACTTGCAAGATGAGAGATCTGTTTTTGGACACTAACAAACCAATTATGCAAACCCTTACAACTTGTATCTGTATTTTCATAGAGACAGGTTCATGAAGATCAAAAGATCTAGTCCTATAAATAAATGTATGTAGCTGTATCAGTGATAGATATTTAGGTAAGAAGATTCCACCTGATATTTATTTTTCATAACTGTGTCTTTTTCTTGATGTCATATGCATTTTTTTTTTGCCCATGTTTGTCTTTGCTGAAGATCCAGCCAGTTTTGACTTTGTTATTGTTATTATTTACCCTGCTAGACAAAACAGATGAACTCCTATCTAGTAACCCTTTCTATTTTCAAATTATGACAATAACCATGCCTGTAGCTTGGCACTTCTAAAACCCTAATTTATTGCTTCATCTTCCCATTCCTGGTTAGTCTTCATTAAATGCAATGTAGCATAGGACACTCAGGGAAAATAAATCAGGGAATTTGAAAACTTCCACTGCAGACAGATTACAAAACCCAGAAACTATTTCCTCTGAGGGAAGAGACCTCACCTTTAATTATTATATGAGAAACTGGGGATAGACAGTGAAGAACAAACAACAGTAACTGGCTTCCCAGCTAGCATACAATAAGACTTTTAATTCCTAGCCAAGGATCCTGCTGGGGAGACTGCTTGGAAATTTTCAGGAGAGGATTAGTTATTCCTGTGGGCAGTAAGGATTCCTGCAGTTGCTGTTTTAAGGAATCTGAACAGGTAGATACAGTGAAAAAGAGCATGGCAGAGGTTTCACTTCAAAGAGAAACTGGACCAAAAGGATTATTTACTTAATAAGGAATTGGAATAAGCTTTTCTTGTAGATTGCACATTTTATTACAATATCCTGCAGGGTTCTCTTTACCATGGCTGAAGATTCCTACCATGACTGGGTACCAAACACTTAGCTAATGGTTTGAGCCAATATAGCAGTGCCTGGTACTTCTGGGAGGGACTGCAGATGCTAAACCAGGACAAACCAACTGCCCAATTGCTAATGTGTAAGTGGAGATAAAGATTTCCTTTATGAAGTTGTGAAGAATCTCTTACCATTGCATTTTTCCCATGAACGGCATGATCCACATGGTATTTCAGCTGCCTGGGGTCCTTTGCAGTTTTCTGCATTAGTTAGAGAGTATTTTCTGCCCATGCACTCCAAGGCATGCATCTTGCAAACAGTTAAAGGTGTGTTTCTATTGGTTCTTTGATCTGTAGCACAGGTGTCCAGGGAAGGACTGAAAGCAAAAGCAGGAATTGCACTATTTAAATTGTGCTTTATCTTGGTAACTTAAAAAGAGCTGAGAGAGTGGAAAACATTCAGAGTCTAGTCACAACTTCTCTGTTCACTGGAGAATATCCTAAGACTGCAGCAAAGAACATATGAAATATGGACAGTTCAGACTTCTTCCTTTTCCATGATGCTGTACTTCAGCAGAATCAAGATCTGTCCCATCTGAAGGATATGGATATTATCATCTTTTTGCCATTGACCTCAGCAGCTGAGAGAGAGACTTTAGTTGAAAATATTTCTGATCTCAATTATTCTCTAATTTATGACACATGCATGAAACACACACATAAAACATTTCTTATACATAGAGTGCATATACAAACATGCACATATAATATTTTATAAGTCTTTAATAACTTTTAGAACATAAGGTGTTCAAATATACTTTAAGATTTTTTTTTCCTTTAAAATGCTTGGCTTTCACTGAACAATACCTTAAAATCAACCATCAGAAGCCAATGATATTTCTGGAAATACACATATATCTCCACAGAAATTTAAAGAAAAAAATTACCAAGAATAATTGCTTATTTCTTGAAATGTGAATAGAACTTTAACACCCACATAAATGAGTTTTTAAAACTGGTAGAAGCAATTTGTGGACAACCTTATGCAGTGTTTGCTTTGGGGACAGTTCCAGGAAGTTGCCACCATTTGTATTTCATGCTCCGAGTGTAGGAGGGGAATAAAAAAACCCTTCCATTACTTCAATTCCAGGAAGTTATCATTATTTGTGTTTCATGTTCCAAGTGTAGGAGGGGAGGAAAAAAAACCCCTTTCCATTACTTCTGAGTTTTAATCTCAAACTCCTAGCTTCTCCACTTGTTCTCAATGCAATCAGCAGTTTTTGTGTGGAATGAACAAAAGAGCAACTATCTGGAGCAGAGCATGCCTCTGCTCTCCTGGATGCACTTTACAGCAATGGGTAACAGGGTACCAGAGAGCAGAGATGGGCTCCCAGGGGATGGAGAGCTTTGAAATTCAGCCCCAAAGCCTAATTTTCAGCACAGCTCCTCATTTTAAGCTCACAAACACTTCCACTGAAACTTCTGGTGCCTAATAAGCCAACTCTGAACATCAGCCTCAGATAAACAGGTAGTTGGTGGGAGAAGAGGCAGATGAGGCACAGGTAAATGACCATAATGAGGACAGAGAAATGGCCCTAATGATCTTCACAAGGCTGACTGAAGGACAGGGGAGTGCCTGTAGAAGGAAAGGAAAGTCTAGCCAGAATGCCAGAACTCAAACCTTGCTAACTTAATGGCCAGGCATTAAGGTAATTTTTCTTTCTTTTTCTTTTTTCCTTTTTTTACTCCCTGTGAATTAGGAAGTGAGTTTTGATCTATAAGTAAGGCACTAAGGAAAAGAGCCTTCTCCAAGCTTTGGGAATGGTTTTTAAAAAGATGACTTTGAAGCCTTTTAAATGAGCTGGCTTTACAGAAATTTTAAAATACCTGTAGCAACGTGCATCTTTAAGGTATTTAAAATATGGCATGGACTTCATTAGCTGAGCCTGAAAAGTTTGGTGCATCTACCTGCTGCCAAATATTTTTATTAACTGTATTGTATCTACCACTTAGGTTAGCATCCACAACCACTACAGGTCCCTTAACTGCTACACTGGGTCAAAATGACAGTTACTAAATCTCTAGTAAAGTTTGTTGCATTAATTTTCCCTAATCCTCTTTTGTTAACATAAAGAATGAGGTTAAGCCTCTTATTCTGAGGTACAAGAGAACAGACAAAGGGATATATAGCAGCAGGCACCTAATAAAGGAAGCAGGTGCATTTCTATGCATTGTACTGTTTGGTCATCTGGCTGCACAGTGTCTAAGATAGTGAAGCCCTGATTTTTATGTGAAAGTTATCTTTACAGAGAGAAGTATAAGTAAAACTCCCTGTTTATATATTATCCTTAAGAACAAAATATGTTCCAGGGAAAGCAATTGTATTTAATCTGTAATTAATTTTTTTATTATATTTAAAATTGTTCACATTTTCTTTACTTGCCTAAGTGCTAAATCTCAATATCTGAGTATTCAGGTCAAAATCTTGCAGGAAAGGCCGATTAATTTACCTAAAAACATTGACTTCAGACCTCTGCACTAATCTGTCACTTTGTACCATTTTAGCAACACCCGAAAGAGAAAAGGGAACTGATTTAACCAGTTGCCAAAGGAGGTTGAACCCAGGAGTTCAGGGACCATATTGCCAAACTCTTGCTAGAGTTCAATGCCCCAGACTGCCTTGAGAGTGAATTATATATTTGCTACAACTGGGTCACCAGAAGAAAGGCAGTGAAAATCATCATATTAAGATGCATAAGAAAAAGAATGGAGAATCCTCACTCATAAGAGAAATTAATAATTTGCACTCATTGCTGAGAAAGGATATTTCCCAGGGCTGGGAACATCACAACAGTGCAATAAAAAGTATTAGAGGTAAGGACTAATCCTTGTGTAAAATGAATGTGATAAATTCAATACTTTTTACCTGAAAAAATAAGGTTAAGGATATGAACAGCATTTTACTAAAACACTTATTGTGAAAAATTAAATAATACCTTTTAAGTCCATAAATACCTTCTCTCCCTTTCATCTGCAATAAGAGGTAGGAAACTTTTGGTGAAGTGAAAAATTCATCATGCTAAGAATTATTTTAACTTTCTGAAATTACATTTGAGGTGAGAAGTTTTAATGTACCACAATCCAAGGACTTTCAGGAGAGACACAGATGCTTCGCAAATTAATTTGAAGTGGAAAAAATAGGGGACAGTAATTAAAAATTATCAAGACTCATGTTTCACTGTGGAGATAGCTCTCAGCTACTGGAGGCTGAGGTTCCAGCTGTATTAACACACCATGCTCTGGCCCCCTCCATGTGTTAAGGACAATTCACACAGAGTAGCTGCTGTCCATTTTTGCCCCAGAAGAAGGGAACTAATCAGATTGGAATGGTCACTCCCAAGCTGTGCATGGGAATTATACAGGAACTGGCCTTTGTCAAAGGTCTACCAGGAACTGCTATAGCAATTTAGCAGCTCTGGTGCTTAGGGATCATTCCCTTGCTCTCTATTCATGGGGACAGATGTAGCCTAAGGCACCCTACTACGGGGGACAAATTACCAGACTGTTTCAGGGTTCTTGTGCTGTTATGAGCAGTCTCTGTAACAAGTCTCTTGGAAAGTGAAAGGATAGGTCTGAAACCAAGGTTTTCCTGAATTACCACATGAACACTTCTTGCTCCAAGCTCTCTTCAAAGAGGCTACTGCTGAAAGTCACTGCCAAAACAAAGCAAGTTGATTCTGCTCTCTGAGGAAAGATCGGACCAAGATCTGCTCACATGTTTTACTCCTACGGCATTGTAACATGCTGTTAGATTACTCTGCTTTGACAGCTGATGATTTATCCTTGTATCATTAGATGCATTATTTCAAGACAGTGAAATGATAGTATAAGGTAACAGGAATGACTGTTATCTATATTCTTGCCATTTTAAACATAATTATAAAAAACAGAAACTGGCAAGTAGTAGATTAATTACAAATGAAGCTTCAGTGCATAACTAAATGTAATTCATTTAACCTCTAAGGTTACTTGACTCTGCCCAAGGCCTTCCCTAGCTCTGATTTCCCTTCTATTCTGTGAACTGACCTCAAGACATACATAAACCAGGAAAGGAGCTGCTGAACCTTTTATATAAGTATTGAGAGAAAAATTGCAGAACCAGATTACTTAAAATATTTAGATGTTTAAGGACAGGAATAGCATTAGATTGCAGAGTTATTACAAACCTGGCACTTACCTTTACACAATTGTCAATGACCTCAGACCCTATGGAACTACCTAGTGGATCAGCATCTGAACTGAGCTTGCCAATTTTCATTTTGAGATGTTCAGAGTGCTAATCTTGTCTTAAAATTGGAGTAATCATGCAGAGCACTCTTAATCTATATGCCTGATCGGAAATATGCATGCTCCACTGAAATTTCTACTTTGAAATCACTTGAGACATACCTTCACAGTTTCATCCTCCTACTACAAAAGGGTAAGACATATTTGGTGTGTTATCCTGAAGTTTCCAAACTGCTCAGTTCAGTCACATAAAACTGGCCAGATTTCAGATCTAAAGCTCACACCCACTTCATAGGAGTGACTTGATAGGAGACATCATCCAGTCTATGCAAACCAGACCAGGTATTGGAGTGCTGAACATTTTGGCACATCCGTTCATCAGTGCCCTTTGGTATCAGGTGTCTTCTTGTTACTCTTCTGTTTTGGTTCTCTTACTTTTGCGTCTCTCAAAGAACTGAGAGACTTACTCATTTCCTTACATTATTTCTTCTGCATTGCTTATTGCAGAATATAGCTTTAGATCAAACAGGAAACAGCAAACTCTAATCTGCAAGTTATGAAGTCAAGAAAAGTGGCATGACTGTGAAAACTGCTGTGTAAATGTGCAATGAAATTAGATTACTGAGCTTTTCATAACCCCCTAGTCTCCCAGCAGTGAAAAGAAATCTGCTTTATTTCACTAGCTTATTGCTTTGATGGTTTGCGTCCCAAGAGCCTCCGTTTTAACTTTTCCTCATCCTCTAAATCTTGAAAATATAATTTTATCCTTTTTTGTCTACTTTGCAGATCAAGCAAAATTTGCCTTCATCTTCTGTCACCCAACCAAATTTCAGCACTGCTAATATCCACTGACAGTTCTGACAAGGCAGGTAAGTTATGAAGAGGACATTGATTGACGTGTAAAGCAAACCAAGTACAATGTCTCTTCCTCATGTAAGTAAAGTTTTCTCCTCTGTCATAGACTGAAAACTTAAGAAATATAATTGGTCTTGAATAAAGTGAAAATCTAATTGCCAAAATCAGCCTAAACTTACCCACACTCATAGGGCATTTTGCACACACATTGTGACTGATATACTTTCTCCCATGGCTGACATTTAGGCTCCGTCACTTCTGTTTTCACACTGGGCACTGAAGTAGAAGAACACACAGATATTAAGGGTCAGAAAAACAAGGGCTGTTAGAGGTCTACTCTGAAATTACCAGTTGAGTTTAAAAGGCACTGAATTTTATAATCATGACATAAAGTCACATCCTTTATGGTCATTAAAAGTATCTACTACAGGGAAGGTAATCAACAGTGTTAAAAAGATACAATACACTTTGCAAAATTACTGTTCAGTAATTTATCCATGGGTCACCAGCCAGATGGAAAGAGACAGGTACTACGTTAAATCTTAAACATTCATCTCATTTCTACAGCAGTTACTTGTTTCTGCTAAATTTAGCACTGCTGAATCATAGCTGGGAGCAGTTTTGTCATTAGGTTTTAGAATTACTGACTTCCCTATTGCCATTAAAAAAGCTAAGGATCCAAGCCCCTATGTGAACCCAAATATCTTTATACTCTGATGGTGATGAAAACTACAAGTTCCATCATCAGTCCTCAGTTTGTACCAACTTTTAAAATAAAAATAACAGTAATTATTGGGGAATTTTCATGATTGCAAATGTACCTTTCCTTAAGTAGAGAGTTATACTCCAAATTTTGCTAAACATTTCTTCGTAGGTTTCTATAGCATGTTAACAGCAAGACTTTGCTAAATCTATATGTACACGATTTCTAAGAAGGTTTTACCCTGATTTTTTTCAGATTGGGTGTCTGCTTACATGAAAATTTACTATTTCAGATTATTGCCTTTCCTAAAACAGATTAATCACTTACAGACTAAGACTTGCTAAGCAAAATAGATAAATTACCAGAGAAAAAGAAAAAAAGGAAAAGAAAAAGTAAGAGTTGCAGTGCATTAAGATACAGACACCAAGCATAACCTTGTCTTCCTGCAGAGGGGAAATTTTCACCAAAAATCACTGCATTTTCTTTATCCCCTGCATAGCTGGGTGCATAATGACTAAACAATCCTATTCAAACTTATGTATGCCACTGTGTCTGTGAATACTCATCTTCATAATTTTTACCCTTCTTATCTCATACTTCTTGAGTTTTTAACTGTTCTTAATCCAATTTTTGTTCTTTCTTTTTTTAACTTTTATACTAATATAATGCTCCCAATACAGCCAAGCACAAGCTGTTTCTTTCTTTCTGATGGAAGCATTTGAAGCTTTCAATTATTCCTGGAATTTGAGAACATGATGTTAGCAAAAAAAACCAAAAAACAAATGACAATCAGTCACTGACGCTAAACCTAAGTAACTGGTAACTGCAGTTCAGAACTGCTGCTCTGGAATTTTAGCAGCAAGGCATTTATTTACAGCTGTGCTATTCCTTCAGAAATCACTACACAGAAACCACACAATTCCTGTTGATGTGTTTATGACAGCAGATGACTTACATCAGGAATCTCACTGGACTTCTGCCTTTTGATGTCTAAACCTGACTGCTACCTTCCTCTTTCTGCAGCTGAGGCAATGTCAGCAGCATTAGCTGCTAAGGAGAGGACAAAAAATGTAAGAGATATGCTAGTCTCCTGCAGCAGTGGCTGTTGTCCCCAGTCAAGGGTCTCCCCAGGTGAATATCTGGGGCCTCAGGTGAAGATGTGGCAGGCTTGAAACACAAGCTGCTTGGGTGCTTCTGTGTCACTGATCCGCATCACAGCAGTGCTTGAGAGAAATTCTTGTCCGACTTCTATGGCTGGAAAAGATTACTTGGAGCTGCTTGAAGCTATAGCCTATTTCCCTTTCTGCCACTGCCTGCCCACATCAAACTAGAGCTAAAACAGCATGAACTTAAAGCAGTATTTTCCCATTGCTTCCTTTTTCTGGATATTTACTTCATATCAGCTGTCTGACTGCCAGATCAGCAAAAGCAGACACCCAGCCCTGTCTTCCTGTGTCACAAGAGGCTCTGGTGCACAACAGCTTCCAGATAGAAAAACTCTAAGGTGCAGTTATATGGTGGTAGCATTATACAATGTGCAAAAAGCGAAACATATTTGGGTGGCAGAAAAGATAGCATAAATCCCAGGCAGTCTCTTAAAATAGTGAGTGACAACACTCGATAGCAATAGGGGAGTGGGAAGCAAAAAACCTTAATGAAACTTCAGAGAAATGCCTTCAGGCATCTTGTTTGAACAGGCCACAGAAAACACACCCCCATGTTTTCTGTGCTTCTTTTTGGTGATGTAAATATGGCTTCTCTATCACTGTCTCAGCAATAGCTCTATACATATCTAAATTACATAAAGCTTAGTTGGAAAGAAACTCCTGCATTGTACTTGAGGACTGCAGTGACTTACCTGGTCTTTTGCATTGGATAGTCTTCACATCAGGAGACCACTTGAGGCTGGGCTCACACAAAATGGAGTGTGCCCCTTCCAAGTGCATGCCATGTGGACAAGACAGAGTTATTCTCTCACCAATCTCATACACAGGTTTCCATGGCTCTCCTTGCAAACCCCCCTCCAGGTCAGGCAGGCGACAAGCAGTTTCTGTGGATTGAAGTATTTCAGACAGCCACAGTAAATCAGTGGATTGCATAAAGCAGTCATGTATTTTATTTTCTTTATTTGCTTAAAAAATTGAATGCTGAGGTTAGCTGACTTTTCTGTAGAAAGGTCAGGATATTAACTCATCACAGCAGAAAAACATGCAAAACTAAGGACACAGAGACTGTCTATTCTCCTGCTGCCTGCAGGTGTAGCCCTAGCTGTGAGAGCTTCTCTGTCCTTAGGACCCATACTTCTGTTGACAGTTCCTACTAGGCAACAGCTTCCTAGTAGAGGGATATCACACATAAGAGACCCTGGGAGACCATGTCCTGGTATAGACAGAGATGGACTTTCAACAGTATGGGCTAGCACTTGTGGACAGTCAGTCCTGCTTGAAGGGAGAAAAGGAAGATGTCGAACTGTAGTGCTGAAAATCCGCATGGTTCTTGCATATAGCCCTAGGATTAAAGTATGCAGCAATGCTTGTTTCCACAAGAGGTAATTCCTGGGCTGGAGTTTAGTCTCCCTCAGTTCCAGCCTTTCTTAAAACTAGACTTTATGAGTATTTTTTTAATTCAGCATTGCAATATCTGGATTCACAGCAGAAGTCAATTTAGAACTGATTATGTCTAGTGAACTGGGAAATACAGGTGTGTCTTTTTCCCCCATTGTAGCTAGAAAGCAGATGTTCTGAGATGTTCCATTGGAATTCAGAAATTGAGCTGTAGTTCAAAACAAGAATCAGTTAGACATACCCTGGCAATATCTCTCTCCAACTTGCCACTGTAAATTACTGCGACACTTAGCAACAGGATCACCAACTAGAGAATATCCATGTTTGCATGCATAAACAATGTTTTTCCCAACAGGGTATGAGTTTTCAGCATTCTGAAAGAAAAGGAAAAGGTGAAATTTTGGATATAAAATATAAGAACCACCAGCAGCACTGAGCTCTCTTTGTTTCTGGAATGCAGTAGTTGAGGACAGTGAGAAGTATTGTTGCTACTCTACACTGCAGTGATGAGGGAGTCTGGAATACTAGTGGCAATCCTGGTTATGAAGCCACTAAATTTGATCAAAAGGGGTATGGAACAGTGCTCTCCTGATGGTGCATAAACAAACTGCAAATATGGCTGTTATAAAACATTAGCAGGATAAGATCTTGAACAGCCTTGGGCTGGGGTGAGATTAGTGGAAAGTATCTGGCTTTGCCAATTTTTAGGATGGTGTGTTATCAGCTTTTTAAAGGTTAACATGGTGGACTTGAAGACAGAGATTTTTCCTCATTTTATATTTCACTGTCTATTTCACTGTCTTCTACAGAGAGATCTTATGAAAAATTGAGACTACTCCATGAATTGCAGGGATTTTACCTTCAGTTGTGAACCAAAAATACCAATACAGAAGACAACTATTGATTACAAAAAAAACCCAACTCACTAGCAATAGAGGGGGGGCAAAATTTTGGATGTTTCTGCCAGTTGCAGTTGTGCAGAGACAACTAAGGAATTGTGAACTAATCCTTTCATCTTTTTATTGAGCAAAGAGACTTACAACAGCATCAAATCATGAGGAAGGCATAATCGATTTCTCCAAGGGAGGAATTAGTCCCCCTTGTCAAACAGGCCTAAGCTTTGGTGAGCCAAGCACATTGCCAGGCCTTCATTTCACCAGAGAAAGCAGAATAGTGAGTTACAGAGTGAAGATTCCTAAAATATGTTTATAATTTCACTATGGGCTTAATGGACGACGGAGCATTATTTCTCTATATTGTTGTGATGTTATATGTAATTCACATGGCTCAGTAAATTTTTAATATGTATATGGAATAAAGGACAAGTAGATGACTTTTCTCTGTAGGTACCATGGTCCAGAGAAGCAAAGATATTTTTCTGGTTTTGAGCGTGGGGCTTTTTTGGTTTTATATAATTTTTAATTTGAAGTTTTGGATACCATTATGTAAACTTCAGACAGTGAAAAATGCTGCAAGAGTGGCTGTTCACTAGGATGGATACTAAGCTTGCCAAGAGAAATACAAATTTGAAAGTGAACATCTATATTAACTGTAGAAAAGACATTGCAGTTAGGGATAGAACAGATAACAGCAATAGAAATAACTTACTTGAACAAATCCATTTTCTAAGAGAGGAGGAGGTGAACAAAATTCTGTAGGATGTATGGATAAATCAAAACAGTGTGGTTCAATCAATCTATAAAGCAAAAAAAGTACAGTTTAGTTTGAATTTAGTCTTTTTTCCTTTCAAAATGCTACACTCCTCAGGTAAGCCCATTTTCAAAACACTTATGTGTACATTTACATCATGATTATATTGAAATTGGGGACTTGCAGGCTATCCAAGAGAGTGGTAAATAGAATGCTGTCAAGTTTGCTGGCTTTTACCCCATTTCCTAGCCTTGTCTTCTGTGACATTCACAGCTTCTGAATTTCATTTTCTTTCAACTTAAATATTAAAGCTCAGTAAGTGATCTCCTTGAATTCAATAGTTTATGCACCCCTCTGAAACAAATTTTCAAACCTTTCAGCTGTTGTCTCCAAGTGTTTTCTATTCCTTACCGAAGATGCTGCAGCTCTTCATCTTCACATGCTTTGCTTTCATGCTGCTCTCCCACGCAGGCCTTCCCACCACCTCGCGGAGAGGGGTTGCTACAGGTTCGACTCCTTGATTTCCTTCCCCCTGAACAAGGACTCCAGGAAGACCAGCAGCTCCATTGTCCATCAACAACACCTGTGCAACAATTGGAATACTTGGTTTAATGTGAAACTACTCTCTTTAAAACTCTCTCTTTAAATCGCTCCCTCCGAGAGGTTTAAAGGCACAGGCTGTTCAAAGCTAGAGATGGCCCCAACTCTGCCCTTACACAAAATTACATGCAATAAGTTAATCTTCCATCTTTCCCTAGCTTTGACATAGGTATAATTCCACAGAAGCTATATATTATCAGTGTCTGAGAGAACATAAAACCAGCTATCAGCTATTACTAATTATAAAATTAAAAAGTAAAAATTTATAAGTCATTGATAATTAATTTAGGGTATGCACTTACTTACAGATGATTGTATTGAGCAAGTTAGTATTGTCCACTGTATTTAACACCAATAATAAAACCAGCCCTTTGCTAAGGACCATTTAGACATGCTAAACAAAGACTCAGGCTTGGCATGACCCTCCCCATGCTGTTTGTTTGCAGATATCCCACCCCAGCAGCCACTGCATGAGTGTGCAGTGTGACAGACAGATTGGAAGCAGGAGAACACATTGCCACTTCTAAACTCTCACATGCTTACAGAGTGCTGACCTGGCTGATCTTGCACGAGAGTTCCCAGCTCACAAGCTGCTCCAAAGGTGTAAGGTTTGCAGTAACACACACACTGTGTTCCTTCCACGGCTGCCTCACCACCATTCTGGCAAGGCTGACATTTGCAGGGATCATTTTCAGCCATATATTCTTCAATAGCTTGTTTAAGGTAATGCTTTTTGACTGAGGAGCAGGGCACTTCCTTTACCAGCTCATATAATGGTGTTAGCTACGCACAGTAGGAAAACATGCATATTAAATAATTATGACTGGGATATTAGAGTTTATAACCACATTTCATCACACAAAATAATTTGTGACATATGTTTCTGCACATGGAAGTTAGCACATTAGATGCTCTAATTTGCTAATTAGCTAAAATCTTATGTTACTATTTTTTTACTATTAGCCTTTTTATGAAAAGTCAGTTCTGCTTAAAAGCATCCTTTAAAACTACTGGTATATCAGAAAGTTTAAACATATTTGAACTATGAGAATACAGGTGAGATAAAAGTACAACACAGACCACCAATGTACAGTAACTACCCAGATGTTACCAGCATCAAAAAATAAGAACATTTAAAGAGCCCACTATGGCATTTCATTGAACAGTGATCAAAGGTAATAAAAATGGAAAATATTTTGCCTTTAAATTGATTAATTTATGATATTATATGTCTTTACATTTAGCTGGAAATTTGGAGTTTATACCATTCTTGAGTATGTGGGCAGACCCCAAAAGGGACATAGACAAGGTAGCAGTGACCAGGGCCATGCCCAGCTCTGAAGTGTCTGACTTGGAGAATCTCCAGTTATGCTAAACCTCTGGATGCAAAGTGAAGGAGGAGACATAAAAAGGACATGCAGAAGTTGGCAAGTGAAGTGGAAACCACACAGATGTGCCCATATGCATTTTGGGAAAGGGGCTATCTCAAATCTGGTCTTTCTCCAATGTTTACATGACCCTTTATTCATAACCAGAACTCCACTAAAGTCACTGAAGGCTGGTATTGACCTGTTGAAGGACTTAGATTTGTGATGCACCTGATCATATTAGCTTCAGCATTTCTTCCTGAGAACTTTCCTTTTTTATTAAGTGATCTGAAAACAAAGTGAGTGTAGATCATGGCATGATTAATCACCAGCTGTAGCTTAATAATTTCTCCCCTTGAGGTGATGCCATCTGCTCACCTGTGCTTCAGGAAAATAGCCTTACCTTTTTCTTAATTACTCTGGGATAGTCTGTCACTGATGCAGCCCACACAGTGTACATCTGACTGTTCCCAGCAGGATTATCTAGGTCTAGATAACTAAGGCCAGCAACAGCACCTGGGCTTCCTCCTTCTATGTACGGGTCTCCTTTAATTTTATTGCCACTGCTTCCTGTAAAGTTAGGATAGGAGATACAAAAGATGTAGGCATTACTATGTTTACAAATGGAAATTGAAACAACACACACAAAAACTCTGCTAGCAAGTAATGAAAGGACTCAGTGGTGAAGTTCAACCATCTGTGCCTGGACAAGAGCTCCCACACTGATCATATATAGGAGGTATCTGTTTTTCCAGGTGTCATGGCAGCTCTATCTTAGGGTGTCCAGAAAAGTGCTGTTTACTGGGAAAGCATTAGCAATAGCTGACAAGTGCCAGAGAGCCTTTTAAACCAGACACTTGATGTCTGGGTTCAGCATGTTGGGATAGAACTCATCAAATTATCAACACCCGCTCCTCATTTTGACAGCTATTTAAGATGAGATGAGAGATGGATACATGACAACTGTGTGAGTCACCAATGAGTGTTTACCTGAAGAAGACCTTAGCAGTTCATCCAGTTTGGTGCATTCCGTCTTCTTCTTTTTCACAATGAGTGCATTCCAGCCTGATGAGGTGCACTTGTGCAAGTCTGTTATGCTGACACCTGTAGATAATCCATCCATTAACAATATTGTACACAGAAAGTGTGTCAGATTCATTTCTGAGTTTCCCACTGGCTAAAGAGGTCACGAAGTACACTTAAACTAGAAGGTAACTAACTAGCATTTCTGTGTTGTGGGGAGATCCATACATTGCTAAAACTTATTGATGAGTGCTCAGAGGCATGAGGTGTATCTGGGAACAGTTTAAAATATAATTTATTTTCTCAGCAGTCTGTAATTCTACCGCATTTACAGATTACCATTACAGACACCACTCTGGTGTTTGCTCTGTAATTCTCCCTGCTTTACACAATTTTACCCAACCTTCATCTCCGTGTAACCTTTAAACTTTAACATTGAGATTTATATTCAAGTTTAGCCTGAGGAGGTCCTAAATTCACTATAACTTTCTTTTTATATACCCAGAGCACTGCAGGCCACAAACATAGACCTAGAACTAAATCCTGTGGTTTGAGTACATTTTTAAGTCTTATTTCTTCTGACCATGAAGAAAATGTGGTAACTCGTAGAAGTTTGTTACTTGATTTTAGCTGGAAAAACATACATATAAATTTTTATTCTCGATTACTGACTTTGCTTTCTGCAACAAACACTCTTGTACTTTACCTTCTGCTTTCATTTTGTCAGTATCAATATAAAAAATAACTTTGTAATTTCCTCCTAGAGACCCAGAGTGTAAGAAGTGTGTCCCAAAATGTTCAATAAGTCTTCGGTAGACGCTGTACTCGTAGACGACTGGAAGGTTGAACAGCTCCTTCCAGAAAGGCTCCGCAAGAGTGAGAAAATCTGGGCGGTTGTTAATAAACTGAGCAACTTCCACACTGTTTTCAATAACCATCAGCTGCTTACTCTGGGGGAAGGAAAAGCCATCAGTCAGGCTCCATGTGACTGTCAGAGTGGCTCCTAATAGCCAGACGGCACACACATTCTATCAGCCACTAGCCAACAGCTTTACAGAGCTGTTAACTATGTCTAAGCAACACAGCAAATGCAAAAAGAACACCCCAAAGTCATGAAACATGGTTGGATCTTTACTTATAATTGCTGCAACATCTTTCTTTTCCTCCTGTGTACTTGAAAACTAGAATAAGGACAAGTGAGATTTCATTCTTCAAAGATGGTGACTTCCAGAATCAGAAGTCTGGCAGAAGAAAGTTAACAAGCTTTGTCTGAAAGCAAATCCCAGGCAGTACAGTTATTCTTTACATCCTATTTTTTCTAGATAAGGCTTTTGTTGTCAGGGGCTTTAGCCATTTTGATGATGCTGATTAATTATATAATCTCATCTGCCTATACAATACATCATACTCTCAAAGTTGCTTTTGAACTTGGTTATGCTGAGTCTCAAAATATGTCATTGTTAGTGTCTGCTTGGGGACCATAAAATGCATACATTTGTTACTTGATTTTATTTTCTGTAAGATAGAGGTTGTACTTCATAATTGAAAATTACTCTCAAATTATTTATCTAATGCTCCTTTTAAAATAAGTTAAATGCATAAGCACTCTGACCTTCTGGCTCATAATGACACCAGATTTCTCTCTTAATGGAGTACTACTAATGGAAAATGAATTATAAAATAAGTTAATTTTAAACACAGAAGTATTTCAATCTTTTTGCTCCACTGTAGTGACCAAGAGGTAGCAGAAAAAAAAAAAAAAAAGCAATAAACCATTTGAAGAAAACAAAAAGATGAAACAATTATGAGAAGAAGCCAATGACTTCTCCCTTAAACAGGGAGAAAACCAGATAGCAAATAAATAAAGTACTACTAAATAGGTAAGATGGAAGAAATAGAAACAGCAGCCAACTCCTCTGGATTGATAAGACAGTGATGTCTTTTTATAGGTTTTATGGGATATTTACTGTCATGTACTTTGTGCCAAAAAACTATTAGTAAAACAAGCATTTTCATCTCACTACAAAAACACATTAATAAAATAATGAAAATATTTATACAAAATACTAAACTACAGTGACAAGTTATACATACCTTTTGCAGATTTTTATTCTCTGTGCGTTTGTATTTGTTTGAATTTTCATACCGCTCTACAACTTTCATATAAGACCAGGTGCTGTTGAAAAACTCGTAACTGAAATCATTCTGAACTTTAACCTAGAAGGTGAAAGATAGATGTCTGTATGAAGAGCTTGATGCAGGATATAACAATGATAACTTATAGAGTAGAACAAGGTCTTTGTGATGCAAAATAAGCTGTGTTTTTCAGGCTGAATTAATTTTAGATTTGATAAAAAGTACCGTACACTCCTGGAAAAGTATGTGAATGCATTCATACATATTTGTAGATAAAGTATTTACACTACGCAGTGAAGTGCATTATGGACTTTTTGGTATGCTTTTGATAAATGTGAGACCAAATCACTGAGAGATTGACTTCAAATAAAACATTTCTGGAAGATCTACACAAAGCTTGCCAAAGCCCTGAACTTCACCCCTCAAAACATTTCTTAATGTGATTCAGGTCACTGCTTATGCTAAGGCGATTAGCTTTACATTCAGTCTAACTGGGAGATATTCAGAAATCAGATCTAAGAAATTAATATTTTTTTTTATTTTATTTTAACAAAATATGCACCAATTGATATTTCAAAATAATAAGCAACAGCAGAGAGGGTACAGGTGTCAGTGAGCAGTGTTTAGGGAAGTGGACCTGCCCAGGTCTCCTGCAAGCTTTGCATCATTCTCTCACTTTTAATCCTGACTGTAAATACAAAGCTATGCTTAATGGAAACATACCTGAAAATTATAAGCAAGAACACTTTCACTCAGCCTGTAGTATTCTCTCCTATCGCCGCTAAAGACCTTCCTGCATTGCCCTCCAAAACTTTTCGTATGAATGACTCTTCCCTTAGTCTCACCAGTAATAATATCAAAGCTACAAGGAGAAAATTATGTCATTAAGACAGAGACAAAAATTACAGAGCCATTAGAACTAAGTAGTGTATCTGCAAATCATGATCACAGGTTGATTTAACCAAGGGGTTATCACTTGACAGACCTTTATATATGCAGAACTGCAGTATGCATAGCATGATACAATATTGGAAAGTGAAATATTGGTCTTGATTTGTCAACAAAAATTACATGTCTTCTCTATAGATCAAGACATTTATATCTATTTGAACTGATATTAAGTTATATTGTTGAACAATTACTGCAACACACTAAAAATGGGGCATCCATTCCAAAATAGGGGGTCAGTGTTAATTATATCTGAAATGTAGTGCATAACAAATGATAAATTAGCACCAAAGAAACTTAAAACAATTATTTTGCTAGGTTGCAGTTTGGAGGTATAAACAGAAATCCATTTGAATTTAGTGTGCTCAGCAATGAACAAAAACAATGAACATTGCTGGTTCATTTTTTCTATGCTGAATATCATGTGTTACTCATAGAAATTTGATTTTATATCTTAGTAGGTGTCTTTCAATAGCCAGAACAAAACACTGAAAGCTTTATTCTCTGCTTCAGATCAAAGGACCTGTACATTCTGCACTGAACCTTTGGCATGGTGGAAGCAGTTGTACTGAACACTTCTGCATATGGGATGTTTTTCCATAAGCCCAGGAAGCCTTATCTGTACACCCAGAGCTTGCAAATACATCAAAAATTAAGTGCATTTGGTACCAGAACTACTGAGCCTGGCACAAAACATTACCCTGCTCCTGTAAGTTCTGAATTCAGAGGTGTTTTGTCAATATCACATACAGTTTTCCTCTCTTCACATCGATCTTCATCTGCACCATCCTCCTCACAGTCCTGATCACCATTGCACACTAGGGATCTGCTAATGCACTGACCTAAATTAGGATAAACATTCATGAGGAAAGAAGTGATTGTTAGTTTAAAAAAAGAGCACCTAAAACCAAAGCAGAAGTCCTATTTATCTATTACATTAATTAGCTCATTCACTCCCATGATGAACAGCCTGTGCCCACAAGGGCTTGTGAAACATTAAATACAGACATATAGAAATAGTGCGTAACACACTCAAGAGAGTCATAACCAGTCAAGGCTTATGATATATCAGTGAAACAATTGACTTCTAGATCTGCCTCCTAAGCTTTCAGCCTTTGACCCAATCACTAGTAATTAACTGTGATTGTCTCCCTAGTAGCACAAAAACATGTTTATCATGATCTTCTGTGATAAATAACTACCTACGAGATAATGTGCTCCCTCTGTGAAGGTAATCGGAGCTGCTTGGATACATTTTATGGAGCATTAGTTTCCATGATCCAGGTCATTTGGAAATAACCTAGAACAGCTCCAAGACATCAACAAAAGGTTGCATTGCTTAACTACCTTATTATAATGAAAAAAACTGTTCTCTGAGGCAAAAAAGTAAGGCAGAATGAGTTAGAGAGCTACAGCATATTATCTTCAATGCTCTGCAATACTCCAGATTAAATTAAAAGCATGCATAGTTGAGGCTGAAAACAAAGGAAACATTCATCTAAGTCAAATCCATCTGTAGATGAAGAACACTGCAAATACATTGCCTATTTACTGAAGTTTATTTTCTTAACTTCATGAGTAGAAGATATTGAAAATGGTCTTGGATGGTACCTGAGAAACACCTGAACCGATCACCACAGCCATCTTCTGTTGGGCATCCCCTTGTGGGGGTGCATGGTCTTGTTTGAAAAGTATCCCCAGAGCAGGGGTTTCCTCCATACTGGCCATAAACTGCCACTGTCCGTCTCCTAATCTGAATGCAAATCAAAGGAGATCTTAGAAAACCCAAACACAAAGCCAGAATAGTTTGTTACTGTGAAGACAGTGCTACTACTGTAGACACTCACAATTTCTTCTGAGAACAGCCACACCTGGTATTACCACCATATGGCAGGAAACTCTCAAATTAGTAGATAATGTTTTTAGACTGGTCCATGATCTTGGCTTAATTTGTTTAAAAATCTGATATGTAACTGAAGTCAAAATAAATCTGCTAAGAAATTTAAGTGGGTTTCTTTGCATTTTTAATAGGACCAACCACGCCTGATATGAATTTGTTAGCACTTTTCAAAGTAAACAACGTCATTAAGGAAGACAATAAAATCTTATATACAGTGGTCTGGTTTTTGTTTCTTAAAAAAGTAAGTACTGTCTCATGGCACATCTTTAATTTTGACTAATCCCTCCTTAATTGATGCAATCAAAGAAAATGAGAAGGAAAATCAAAAGCAAATGTCTTGCATATCTATAGGGTTGCAGCATAAAAGCCATCAACTTATTTTCATTGAAGGTAACACTTTGCAGCCAAGTTTTCTTCCCTTGTGTCATGATGTTACAAGGCCACAATGAAAAATCAAAGGAATTGGTACAAACTAACACCAGTGGAGAAATATCTGAGCTTATTGGACAGTTCAGCTGAGCTTTTATCACCAAAATAAAAGGAGCACAAGTTATTTTACAACATAATGCATAAACATCATGAGTGTGAACGGAAACATATTGGGACAGACTGGAGGATTTATCTTCTTAGTTCTTTGCTCTTCAATTTTGTTGTTCTGCTAGGGCTTTTCTCTGAGCATCTGCTTTGGGGGTTTAATGTTATAGTGGCTTCTTAATTGCTGGGGAACAAAGCATATGCTGA
This sequence comes from Erithacus rubecula, assembly GCF_903797595.1. NCBI lineage: Eukaryota > Metazoa > Chordata > Aves > Passeriformes > Muscicapidae > Erithacus > Erithacus rubecula. The sequence goes on from NC_136661.1 coordinate 19,995,961, forward strand.
TGAGGTTATGAATACAAAAAATGATATATCCATCTATACCTGGTTTTTAGTACAGCCATTGCACTCAGACCAAGGACCAAAAGAACTCCAGCGGCAATGGATTGGTGAAGGACTGCTCCAGTATTCATTTTTGCATTTAAAAACAAACAAACAAACAAACAAACAAACAAAAAACACAGCACCACAAACAAACAAAAAACAACAACCCCCCCCAAAAAAGAAAACAACAAAACAAAAGAAAAGAGAGAGGAATATCATCAGGGATTTCCATTCATAAACATGAGTGCAAAACTTTCATAAAAGGCAAAGTCGACCTTCAATAATAATAAGGGGTATGATAAGGTTTACTGTAAAACCACTTGGATTTGGTTTTCATGTGTTAGAATGAAATCAGTCCCAACTTAGCATTTCTGGCCATTGGAAAGAAGAAACTAGACACATTCACCTAGCCTAAAGATCAGGAACAAAACAAACTGCCAGTTTCCGTGGGAGGCATTGGAGGTGCAATTTGTCCCTGGGACTGGGGCTGCCTTGGGGTAAGCTGTGCCCAGTTTGTGCTGTGTTTTACAGATAAGGGTGGCTGTGCCTCACAGCACCACTGTGCACTCTCTTCCCCAAGGATGGCTGACTCCTGTGGATAGAAGTTAAAGGACACCATAATGCCTCACTGTTGTTGCCACTGGTGGCAGTGCCAGAGCTGACACCAAAAGGTGTGTATTCCTCCCAGGAAATGTACCCGATGACCCCTTGAAACCCTGCCTCACAGCATGCACCACAATTACACATGCTCCACGTTCAGCATGTATTTTGCTGAATAAATATTCACCTGGAAAAAATGGGAAGGAAGCCTGAAACTTCCAGCAACAGAAAAATCCTCAGCACCTGGGAAAAAAAACACATAAAAGCAAATTTACTTTGCTTTTCTAGTTTTGCCTCCCTTTTTTAAGTCATGCAGTTGTTCATGCTTTCTGCAGTCTATACACCAGTCAGCTTGTTTGCTTGTGCAAGATTGTTTTTAAATTTTCTTTTTTCATGCAATGCTATCCAATTACATTTTTCAGCTAACTATTTCTACATATAAATTAATATTTCATTGCACTTTCCATATTCACTTCACCAGTACAAATTAAGTAAGCAATTTTCTTACCTCCATGTTAGACAAAATACTCAGATATACAGCAATTACCAGGGAAAATGCACTTCTAGCATTTGGAAGCCAAAGGAGTCAGCCAGTCTGTCTGTTGCTGCTCATCTCTTCTCACTCTGCTTTGCAATCCTGCTTTTCTTTCCCTAAAAGGGCTGAATATTGCCAAGGAATTTTAACCTTAACCCATCTAGCTCTCTCCAGGGACACAGCCTGCTTTGGGAACTGTTCAGTATTTTTAAGACATATAAATCAAGGCTTGGATATATTAACTGGAACTAGCAGAAAATTGTGAGCACTTACTGAAAGAAGAATCATCATAGTTTCTTTTCTCTAAAGAAGACTTTTGAGAGATCCTATGTCACATGCATTACACCATGGCTGAATGCATAGCTGCAGCTGCTCTAGAATAAAGCTGATGTTGCTAAGGTTTCATTTTAAGCACAAATCTTCATTCTCCACTTCCCAAGTCATGCTGATTTTTGTGTATCAAATTTCACAGTGAAAATCAGCTTATGGATCTGAATGCAAGTTTTGGACAATTATGGTCTGCATACTTTTTGTGGAGATACTTATGAACAAAACTTACTTTTCAGAGCTGATCCTCTGCAGTAATGGCATGAAAATGAAAATGCAAATGAAAATGCTGGGGAAATTTACCTTAATTTATCCTGGTGTACCCCAGATAAAGCCCTCATGGAAAAGCAGCACCCCCTATGTGAAGACTTATAGTCTAGTATATACTAGATCTCAGGCACCACACCAATTTTGAACTGCTTACACAGTCCTCAGAAAACTAAATGCTTCATGTCACAGCATCACAACATGATGAGTTCTAAGCCTTGCACTCTGTTGGCATAGTCTGCCTTCCTTAAGGAGATGCCTAGATCTTGGGTCACACTATTCCATTCATGAGAGATGCCTATGTCCACTCCACAGAGCCAATTCTGATGAGCCAGAGGCTGTCTCTGGGACTTTTCAGGTTTAGCAACTATGAATTTCTTTGATAATGTAATTCACAGACTCTCAACATATTTTATTGCTTTTCATCAAAATCCTCATGATCCTACTTAGTTTATGACAAATTTGTGTAACACTGACAGTGGTGATTTGCCTACAAATGAAATTATTAAAACTAAGTTAAGAACTTCAATAGCTGGCCCAGAATTACCAAGAAAATTTTATCTATCCAGGTGTTGGTTCTCTTTTCTCCTTAGTGCAATACTACATCCAGACACGTCTTAATCTTTCAGTCAGCTGTTTTAATGACTTAGATAGCAATTTCACTTTTTGTAAGTACATCATTACCTATAATAACCCTCAAGACCAAGATATATTCTAATTTGGTCCCAAAGAAAACATGCAAATAAATATTTAAAATGACAAGTGGAGCTAGCAAAGAAAGTGTGTGTGTTGGCAGGGATCTGGTCTCAATTAATAGGTAGTCAAATCATTACTAGTAACGGTATCATATTCAAATGAGTTTACATTGATAGACTGTCTTGCAAAAAAGTGTTTCAGCATTTGTTACTTGGCAGATGCTGTATAATAGTCCTTTAAATACACATTTTCAGGTACTTCAACCTAATGAATTTATCTTTTTTCCTTTGGAAATAGGACCCTCTTTTTTTCCTGATCCTGGCTGCAGAGTAACAAAAGCATAGAAACTGAACCAACATGGTGCAAACCAGAGGGGGAGAAGAGCTGGATTTGTGCTGTTCCTACAACTGAAGTCCACAGGCTCCATGGCACATCATTGCTTTGCAGTGGATGGGTGTTGATTCTTACTTCATAGGGTACTTACAGCTGTTTTTTTCTACTTAGCATTTAAGCTCCAAACCATTTCATATAGTTTCCTACTTTTTTTTGTGTGTTATTGACATTTAAGGCAATATGCAGTAACATAAACATCTACTTACACCTGAATTTTGTGACTGTGCAACACCTGGTCTCAGGCTGACTGACATGCAGTTCTACAATAACATCAATTATAATAAAAGGCCTTATTGGGAGCATCCCCTGATGGCACCACAGCAAAGGGCTGAGTGCAACTTATGGGGAAGTGGAAGTTGGTTTTTCCTTACTGTTTGTGAAAATGACAACAATCTAGTAACCATTTTACTGTCTCATCATAGCCACTTTTGGTTCTTACCAAACATTTTTACTGTGTATTCATAAATAAACCCTTAGAATTAATAAATTACATTTCTTTAGAATCAAAACTGATGTTTTAGGGGATTAAAAGTGGAACAATTTGAGAGACACAAAGGGTTAGCCATAAGGCAGGGGACTTTTTTGTCTTGCATCAAATGATAGTCCTAGCACAGGAGTAATTAATGAAATGCTTCATTTGCTGGGCTAATGATATCCTGCCTGGTCTAGAGACAGCCTGAAATGGCATTGTCTGCATTCTACTTCACACTAAGGTCAACCAGAATATAATTATATCAATGATATTTCCCTGTAGACTTCTGGCCTTTTATAGGATTGATGCTAAGGTTACTCAATAGTTTACCAAGCTTTAAATAGTCTTGTGTCTTCATTGTCCAAGTTCATTATGTATTACAGCCCTAAAGACAGTCTGTGCTCTGTGACTATTGCAAATGCCAAGGTTCCAGTGACAACTGAGTGGAGAAAGAACATCCTGTTATTACGATTTGGAATTGTGAAATTGACTTGGAGAGTTTTTGTATTTGCTTCTGTATGCTAAGTCCATCTCGCTTTCTTTTTTTTAAAGCTTTTTAATTGCCTGGTTTGCTTTTAATGTATTTGCTGTGTTTCAAGGATTAATGACAATGCCTTGGGATGTGTCTCCAAGAAATATGTCAAACAGCATTACTGCTGTGCTAACTTTAATGCAAATGATTCTCTCTCAGGGGACCTTGTAGAAGGATATTGCCTTAGATACTAGAATTTGTATGCTGCAGAAACTACACCAAACAAACAAGGGCTGTGAGGGTTCTGGTTTGAAAGAACTGGATTACAACAAAAGAGCTCAAGTTATTTGAATTCAAAATTCAGAGAGCTTCAGTGATATATCAGCAATACATGAGACTTGTCCAGAGCATAGATATTTCTGGCTGTATTGTACACCAAGATCATCACTGGGCAAGCAAATAATTACTGTTCTTTAGAGTTATGTTCTGATCTTAAAACAAAAGGCATGGTGAACTAACTCAGCAGGTTGAATCTGCCCAAAGTCAAGTTACTGTTCTGTTTTTTCCACATTTTTGCCTGCTTTTACTCCCAATCATCACCATTCCTATGCATTCTTCCATACATCTGGTGCTGGCTTTGGCACACTTCAGACCTCTCTGAGCCAATTTAATGTATCACAATAGCAAACAATAAATGCAGAGAAAAAAAATCTGGGTTTATGAGTTAGGTCTTCTCCCAGAAAGGTCCAGTGAGCAACAGACCCATGGAGAGGGTAAAAATATACACAATCACAGAAAAGAGAGATGGGACGAAAGAAGTGGAAAGTGGAAAAATATGAAGGGCAGGAGGAGAATCTTCTGTTGCAGATGCAGCCAGCCACTGCATCTACTCTAGTGCCAGTGAACCATCACCTTGCACAAACTCTCCTGGTTTCTGCTCATCCTAGACTAGCAGATAGTGCTCACTACTCTGAAGTAAGAATCAACACCCATCCACTGCAAAGCAATGATGTGCCATGGAGCCTGTGGACTTCAGTTGTAGGAACAGCACAAATCCAGCTCTACTCCCCCTCTGGTTTGCACCATGTTGGTTCAGTTTCTATGCTTTTGTTACTCTGCAGCCAGGATCAGGAAAAAAAAGAGGGTCCTATTTCTAAAGGACTTCCCTGGACAGGACTGTGGCATCCAAATGCACCATGCTATTAGTGATCAGTTTCCTAAACAGGCTGATTTAGCTGATCGTTGAAGGTGAATATTTATTTTTCATTGCTAGTGTTACTGATACTTGCCTCCCTCAGACATTCTACCTTCAGGCTGACAAAAACTGCTCAGATTCAGACCATCTGTCTGTGGGGATGACAGCAAACAAGGATTTTCAATGGCCTCCATCACCAAAGCTCAGACCCACTTTGAGTCCCTCTCAGCCAGAGAATCTTGCCCACAGGGCTCACAGGGGTCAAAGGCTTCTGCACAAGCTCTTCTGAGAGCTAACCTGCCAGCTGTGTGAGAGCTAACCTGACAGCTGTGTGCAGAAGCAGAAGTACTGTGTCTACAGCAGATCTATATGCTCTCATGTGTCTAGCAACAGAGCAGCTCACACAACTGTAAAAAGGGTGAATTTAATGAACCAGAGGGCTGGTATCATGATTTTAGCACTTTAAACATGCTAACATAGGAAGTGTCACGTGAAATAAGCTAGAGTGAAATATTATGCCATTTGTGCTAATAGTGACACAGAATCACATACAGTATATAATGGTATGTATTAGAGGTTAAACCACAGGGAGGATTGCAGACCCTGTTCTAGGCAATTACTCCTCAGACCCAAACAAAGCCAATTTTTCACAAGCATCCCATGATTTAAGGTTTGTTGATTTTTTTTCTTGTATTTTTCTACATTTCTTACTCTAAGTTTAATTCCTATAGTTTAATAAATTCATGAGGAACTTTATATGATTGCCTGAGAGAGCAATATCTCACATTGATAATCCAGATCTCATATGTCCTGAGGTCTTGCCACTTTTAAAAATATCATCTTTCTGATTTCTCTGAAGAGTGAATAGAATGTCAAATATCAACCATTAGCAACCTTGCCCATGCTTTTATATTTCTGGTTCTTTCTGAATAAGTGAATATATTCTAGACTTATTATTATAACTAGTTGAAAAGCTAAAATGCCTCAAGCACCAAACCTTGAACAAAATCTTTCATCAAAGTCCATTAGTGTCCCTCTGAAAATTTCCAAGTATCTTGAAATTAAAACCTTAAAAATGTTTCCCAATAAGCAGAACAAAACCTCCTTTCCTATAAAGGAGAGTTAGGGAACAAAATGAAGGCAGGACTTCAAAGAAACAGATCTTATTAGGATATCTTTTTGAACTACAGCATTTTTAGGACCCTCTGAAATTCATTTTAATTTTGTCAGCTTACTTGAGAAGTCAGTAATTAACCCTAACTGCTACTGTGAAACTTCCTGGAATAAGCTTTTGTGGATATCCTCCATCTGGAAACAGAGTTCAACAGATAAAGTTTTGCAAACTTTCATAGAGGGATTGTGTAGAAAGAGAAGTGACACAGCCTTGACTCTGGCTCTCCCTCATTCTGGACTGGCTATGTACACAACCACCATCAGTCTGCCATAATTGAAAACATGCACCAGTAATAAGAAAAGGGTAATGCAGTTGCAGAGATTCACCTGAGCCCAGAGAAGTTTAGATGTGTTCAACATTAGCTATTTCTTGCACAACAAGCTTATAAGCGTAGTGAGTAATTCTGACTTCTATCTATAGCTGCGCAATTAAAAGGAGCAAGACTGAAGCACAGGGTCACTATGACCATACTAATGATGTAATTTTTTATTTCCAGATATAAAATTCTCAGAAAACTTCTTCCTATCTAGCCATCCAATTACTTCTATGCAACAGTTTTGATAAGTTGGAGTTATGGGAAATGCTTTATCTGATAGTGGAGACCATATCAATAAACATCTCTGAAAGAATCTTCATTTCTGGAAGTTGGACTTGTCCCCATCAGCCTGAGAAGACATCATTCTGTGCTTATTTGGTTGAAATATCATCATGAAAATAATCAAAAGGATGGTGTTTCTAAGAAAGGTGGAGCTTCTCCAGAATTTTTAATAGTATTCAGCAAACAGAAATCTCTAGACTTTTTAGAACTAGCAAATAACTTTGAGATTTTTATAAATTATAAAAATAGGAGAGAAAAATACTGGTAATTCCAAAGAGAGAATGTAAAATATAAAGATTGTGATAGCAACGGACAAGGACTCCTGTTTCATCCTTTGTAGGGCCTCATGGCAAGAGAGGTACACAATTCTGCTTATTTATTGGTGAATAAATACTTGTCCTTCTGAGATAGTAATGAAAGCAGGTGTGCTGTTTATGTGCTGGGAGAGATTGAATTTTTTTACAGTGGCTAGTACAGGGCTATGTTTTGGATTTGTGCTGAACACAGGGTTGATAATACAAAGATATTTTTATTGAGGGGGGATTGCACAGAGCCAAGGTCTTTCCTGATTTTCCTACTGCCATGCTGGTGAGGAAGGTGGGGGCTCATGGAAGACTGGGAAGAAGCACAGCTGGGACAGCTGACCCAAGGGATATTCCAGACCATATGGCATCATGCTCAGAACATAAAGTGAGGAGAAGAAGGTGGTACTGGGGGACATTTGGAATGATGATGTTTGTCTTCACAAGAAATAACCATTAGATGTGATAGGGCTCTGCTCTCCTGGAGATGGCTGAACACCTACCTGATCATGTGCAGAAGTGAAAGAATTCCTTATTTTGCTTTGCTTGTTTGCACAGCTTTTTCCCTGTTAAACCCTCTTTATCCCAGCCCATGAGATTTCAGACTTTTACCCTTCCAGTTCTCTCCTCAATCCCACTATTGTAGGGTGAGCAAGCAACTGCATGGGGCTCAGTTATGAGCTGGACTTTAAGCAGGAACTCCAGGAAAGGGAAATACTTCAGTGCAAAAACATCAGCCATGAGAAAGGTACCCTGAGAAAGGGTGGTGGTTAGTTTGGCACTGACATAAATTACAAACTTGTAAAATGGTTAAGACACAGAGCACAAAAGCAAATTAAACTATATTTAGTGTTATAAATATAGATATTATTACTGAGAGGACTACCAACTTTTTTTCTGCTGCAGAAATACAGTAAGATGTGTAGGCTTAGGCTTGTCACATTTTGTGACCTTTACACAGTGCAACATTCTTTTAGACATTTTTCCCTTCTTGAGCAGACACTTTTTAGACTACATCTCTTACTAATGTATGTTCAAGCTCTGCTGAAAACTGTGCAATTAGTTTACAAGGACTAACTAAAGGGACAACTGAAATCTAAAACTGTACATACTGGCATATTCTCCACCATCTGCTGGAGAAGTTGAATTTGCTCTGCAGCATCTGGAAGACTGTCCATGCAGTGTGTGTTGGTCTAATCTAGGTATTGTGGCCCCAGGATTGCAAATTACAGTTTGTGATCAAAGAAGAAAAACTCAAAAAGCCCCATTTCTTTTTTGTGTCCTCTTTACACACACTAATAAGGTTAGACACTATTTTGTCCTCTATTTTTGGTACAGTGAAATGCAAGAGGGAAATTGTGCATGGGTGTTAGGGGAATTCCCTGATGAAGCCAGTATGCCACAATTCCAGTAAATGCAAAGCTGAAAATGCCTGATACAGGGAAAACATTCCAAAATAAACAGAAGATAGCATTTGTAACTGCAAAGTTGAGCTGACCTTTGCTAGCAATTCATTTGTATTTAGGGAAGTTTCTCAGCCAGTGAAAATAATAAAATGCAACAGTGATTTTGAAGAAGGAAAGTGAACTTATTTTACCAGGGGAATAAGCCTTTATCTTCAGTAAACATAAAACTTAAAATTGTCTGTTCCACGGCAAAGTCTTTTTTTTCTTACAGCTTGCGTCTCACATCCAAAAATTAAAAACAACCCTCACAAATCCATATAGGGTGAAGAGTGCTATAGAAGTGACATGTTTTTCTACTTTAAAGAGAGCTTATATTTTTATTGCTAGAGAAGGCACCAGGCGACCACAGAAAGCAACCATTTGTAGTAGTCTCAGAGCAAGAAAAATGTAAACTCTTCAGAACTCTTGAAGTGAGATATAAGATAAACACCTATACAGACAACTAATATGTTAGGCCCTTTTTACTGGTTTCAGATTAAACAGGAGTGTCCCAATTTTCCTCAGTGCCCTCTTCTTTGACCTTTCATTTTACTGCAGATATGTATCTTTCTTTCTGAATATTAGAACTAAAGTAAAACTTGAAACTTATAAACACTAAATATTTGTGAGAAGTGCATTTTTCCAAAAGAAAATCAGATGCCTTACATTTTTTGCACAGCTTTGCATTTATTCACATACATGGATACTTCTAATTGCAATATACATGAAAAATTTGAAAATTTACCGTGTATACACTGTACCAGTTCTTTTAATACTAAAAGGTGGCAAACCTGGATGAGTCCTCTAAAACTGAATTATCTGCTTACCTTGAGAGATTGAAAGCAGTGTAAAAATGCATGTCTGCATTTCTCCAGCATTTCCAAGAGGTGAATATCAAGCCATGTTCTAAGGAATAGCTAGTGATAAGTAAAATCATTCACATTTATAAAATCAGACTATTATGAAAGACAAAGACATTCAGACGACTTCATATGATTTAAAGCATAGCTGAGAAACACAAGGAGGGAATGTAATGCTAGAGACACAACTAGCCAAGCATGTAATTTCACAGGAAAAGTGAGAAAATCAAGTGGATGAGATAGGCAAAGACTTTTACTCCCAACACTTCTGCAGGAAAGAGATTTTTTTTCCCAAGCAGTCGATACTGTATTTCTTTTCCAAAGATTATGCCCATGTATCATCCATACAGAACATTTGGAAGTATAAAAGAATTAACATAGTAAGTTATGTGTAGACACTTGGTTTCCAAGTTAGGAAATTTTAACCATAATGCCTGGGCTTCCGTATAGGCTGCATCTAGCTACAAGTGAGACAAGCTTTTGCTATTATTTTAGTACAAAGGGAAGGAAAGAAAACAGCTAAGCATATACCATCTGTGTATGTGTCTGCACAGAAAGATACATATACATATCACAGACTATTCTGAGTTGGAAAGGAACCACAAGGGTGATCGAGCCCAGCTCTTATGTGAATGGCCCATACAGGGATCAAAACCACAAAACCTTGTTGTTATCAGCACCATGCTCTGACCTACTGAGATAAACTCAGGGTCGTGACTAGGCAACATTTGCTTTCCTATTACAGAATTCTTTTCAATAATAAATCTTTGGGGTTGAATGTGCCTTAGAATAACTCAAAAAATGCAAGTCAGAGGCTTACATAACATGGGGGGAGGATGGATGTTTAAAATGCAGGCCTGTCAGTGGGCATTTAAGAAAGGGGACATAGCACTTATTTGGCCAGCCACCACAATGGGAAAAGTAGACCTGAAAGAAAATTTGAAGATCTGACCTTTTTTTTTCCAAGTATAAAATTGGTCAAATGCATTTTTCTGAGAAAATGACAGCCTGAGAGATTAGAGATACAGTTATGTCTATAGTTAGAGGTCTTTTATGAAATCACAGCATGACAAAAGTACAGCTGGGAGGAACCTCAGAAGGTCAGCCAGCTTATTTGCCTTCCCACTACGAGATCCACCAAATTCCATTTCAGACAACCATTTCACTAGCCTTTTCTCAAAAATTCCAGAACCATCTGAAGGAAAACTAGGTCAAGTACTTTGCTGTCTGTACTGGTACAAACACTTTCCTCACAACTCACTAAAATATTTCCTGCTTCAATGAAAAAGGCATGTGGTTAGACTCTAGGTGTTTCCACCTGGAATGTGATTCAGACTATAATACCAGATGGTAGTAACTCAGATCCTTTTTGTACCTTCCCAAAGAAAAGTTTGCTCTGGGCTTCTGTGTGCATACATTTGTGAATGAATAATGCAGAAAAGTTTTAAGACAACAGTGTCAAACAAGAGAAGATCAAGAAAGATCGTTTCTTATCAAGACTAACAAGACAAGAATATTTTGTTGTTATAGAGCTGAGCAGTAAATGGCTGTCACCTTGTAAAGGAACTTGTGGTTTTCTCCTATGCATCTGGTTTGGGTGCTCAGCCCAAACTGCCATGCAACCAACCCTTCAACCAGTGAAACCCCCTCTGAAAATTATTTTGGTGCAACAAAGACCCACAACTCTGTACTGTATCTGTGCATAAGCATTAAAACAAACAAACAAACAAATCAAAACAAAACAAACACAGAACCAAAGCAAAAAGCCAAACAAACAGAAACTAGGGACATTTCAAAATTCTGAATTTTCTGAATTCTGTTGCACTGTGTAGCAAGTGTCTCCCGGACTGGTTCCTACCTCTGCTGAGAAGAGATAGGCTCTCCCTGTTCCCCTAGCCATATGGAACAAGAAAGATTCTAGTGTGGTTTCTAGTGAGGAAGAAACCAGCATCCTCCCTGCAACTACTCTAAGATAAAGGTTAAAGGCAACTGAGGAAATGGGTGAGGAGCTCTCCCTGCTTGGCTTGTGATGGTAGTCATGCTCCTGCCAGGATCTACACCTATTATCCTCAAGGTTGCTCTGAAGGCTATTATCTTATCTCTCTCTCTCTGATGTTGAGGAGTGGCAACACAATAACAGAATGGTTTGAGTTGGAAGGGACCTTAAAGATCATCTTGTCCCAACCCCACTGCCATAGGCAGGGCCATGTTCTACTAGTCTTGAACATTTACACAGACGTGGTACCCACAGTTTCTCTGGGAAACCTGTCCCAATGCATCCCTGCCTTGACAGTAAATAATTTCTTCCTAATACCTAATCTAAACCTGCTTTTCTCCATCTTATGGCCACTCCCCCTTGCCCTATCACTACATGCCCTTTTAAAAAGTCTCCCTCCATCCTATTTGTAACCACCCGTTAGGTACTGGAAGGCTGCCATAGAATTGTAATTTAAAAATACTGAGTTGTTACAATGTTTTATCACTTCTACTGTATTTTAACAAGCAATTTCAGAAGTTAGTGTCAACTGTTTAAATTTCCTGTATTCATTTTCATCTTAAACAAATAAAAAGACTTTTCTATTATGCTTATTTCTTAGCAGGATACAACAAACTTATTCATAAGCACTGTTGTTTGCTAAAATTTTCTGTTATTGTCATGGAGATGTAAGAATGGTACAAATAATATTCATTAATATTTCAATTTATTAACCTAATTTACTGTTACTGTTCAAGAGTTTTTACTGAGCTTAGTAGAAAGGTTTTACTTGAACTCTACTGTCATCTTGTGGTGACCAGTGTTTCTGGTTCAAACCCACATACAGGTTTTCAAACTGAAGAATCTGGATATTGTACAAATGAAGTTAGGCTGCTTTTGCCTGCTAGATAACAAATAATCAGTCTTTCCCACTAATTCCAACTGAGACATTTACCTCTGCAAATCAAGATGATGCCCAGAAACAAAGGCAACCTAATCAACCTTCATGAAAATGTTGCCCTTGAATTCCTCAGGTTTCCTGTAGCATTCCTGAGATGCTGTTGCCTATGTCAAAATGTTCAATATTCAGGAGGACACTGACATTCCTTTGATCTACGAGAGCACACTAAGAAATAAAGACTTCTGCACCACTGAAGGCAATTGAAGTTATTATTAAGTGCTGACTAGCTTCAAATATATGAAGGCTGAATTTTCACTATTCCCATCCCTTTAACTCACCCCTGCTTGCACAGAAGGTGCTGCACATGTGCACAAATGAGTGATGCTATATGATGACAGACAGAACTTGACTGGGTATCAGTGCTACACAGTCCTTTCAGCAGTTCAAGTTTGGTAAAACCAGTTCAAATCATCTGTTTTTGAAGCCAGTCACACCACAGTTTGTGTCTGGTTGTACTGCACCCAGTGATGGTGTGATGCATGGTATCAAACCTGGTAAAAAAAAAGAAGGCCACTGAGGTTATTATTGCTCACAGACCCCTTCCTCTCTAATGCCTAGCCAGACCTGGTTCTGATCTCCCTGGCCCTGAACTAGACTTAACTCTAAGTCGTATTTCTAAAGGCAGATCTATTTTTTACTTCAGTGTTTTAACCCCAACCAGATCAGCCAGGCTGCAGAACATGGTGCAGAGCATGGTATTCAATAAACCAAAGCCTAGAAGCTTAACAGGATCACTGTTTACTGGCACAACAAAGGGCTTTTCCATCAACAAACCTGGATGGAGCAAAATTGCTGTGTGGAAGCTGTGATGGGATACCAGCTGCAGTGACAGACTGCAGTTTCCTACATCAAAAACACAGTTTTGAAATCCAGACATGTCACCTTCTAAATTTTGGCTTACCACCCATGCAACAAAGAAACAGTATGAATTAGTCAGTGCTGAATTTAGACTGGTGCCATTCAGCAGCTGCCAGTACATGAGCCTATGGGTTCTGAGCAATGGGGAATGAACTCTGTTCCCTCCTGAGCTTCACACGGGCTAGGACCTTCTGGATGGTAGTGGGTCAGCCACAGCTCTGCCCATTCTCTACCCTAAAAATATTCCTGAAGACTAAAGACAAATGTATTATGATCGCAAAAAATTTTCTTTCTGAACAAGTTTGAAGACATAGAAATGAAGAAGAATATTTTTATCCCACAAAGGACAGGAATAATTCCTGCATATTCTTGCAGGCAGCCAAACCAACAGATTTCCTTTGGAGGCTGTTGCCATGGCACCTGTCCAATGTCCATGCCATCTTTCAGATTTCTGAGATTTAGTGAGAAAGAAAGAGCAAAGGAGGCACTAGATAAAAGGCACACAGCAAGATTGCTGGGAAGAATATGACTCCAGTTCAGCCTGTATTCATACCATTTGAGTTAAGTGGTTTGTTTTTTTGTTTTTGTTTTGGTTTTTTTTTTCCTGTATGATATTTAATCCATAGAACACTGCAATTTCTCTTTTGATTTCTGGTACGGGAGACAGAATTGCTATAAAATATCTTCATTGAGTCAAATCAGGGAAAAATTAATTTTACCTAACTTCAACTACCTACGTGCCCAGCCTAAGGGGCCTGCCTAGGCTTCTCTCAGAATTTATGGAAGAAGGGTTCCTACCAAGGATCATTTTTTCACCTTACTTCAGACACTTAATTTAGGATGGGATGATTTACCATTTGGAACCAATCTCTCATTTTTAACTACTGCAGGACCATGGATAAAGTAAAGTCCTGGATTTCATGTGAAGTAAATGAATATAGGCAAAGATTTCTGCTATATCAGAATCAGAATTTGCCACTCAAAAATGAGAGAACTGAGTGAACAGCCAGAGCCACAGCCTTCTGAGTCTGGAAGCTGTGCTGCTGAAGTCAAAGCACCTTAGCAGAGGTCAAAAACCTTCCACTACATAAATTTTCACCATAGAATTCAACAAGAGGCTGGACCCCAAAAGAAGTGACAGTAAATTAACATTTAGACAACCATATGAAGATGATTTGTCCAGGAGTGAAAATGCAGCAGATCAGTCACAGCTTCACCAATTCGGGGACAGTGCCATGGGACTATCCCTTTTTCTGATCAGAACTCCATCTCACAGGGGTTCAACTCATTCATATTGGGAGGGTTGCTCACAGTTTGTTAGCTTGTGGTGGGCCCAGACAGCTATACTTTAAAAAAAACCCTGCATTTTTAGTCAGTAAACAAGGATTAATTATAAAAAATACATGCTTTTGTCAAGTACTCTAAGACAAATTACATAATTTTACAATCAAAGATAAATATTGGCTATATCATCTATTTCTGGGTTTGTTTGGGATGACAAGGTAATGATCTGGTAATAAGGTATATATAAATTTCTCCAATTTCCCCTGAAATTAACTCTCTCAAGATAAAATTGTGTATAGATTTTAAGTCTACTGGAGATGCATAGTATGCAGGCATGTGGGAATTTAAATAATAAGTTTTCAGAGAATCACAGAATATTTTTCACTCATTAAAACTCACTCATTAGAGCTCATTGCTCTCTACAACTACTTGAAATGAAAGCGTAGTGAGGTGGGGGCTGTCTCTTCTGCTGTGCCTACAGTGAGGACAGCAGATAACGGCCTGAAACTGAGTGATTGGCGCTAAAAATTTTGTCACTGCTCGAGTGCTCAGAAATTGTTTTCTCGGAAGGTGGCGGCGTCGCTCCCTGGAGGTGTTTTATAGCAGCCTGGCTCTGGCCCTGGGTGATGTGGCTTAGGGGCTTAGGATTATAGGGGCAGCGCCAGGCTGACGTGTGGACTGAATGATCTTGTAAATCTCTTCCAAAATCGGTGATTCTGCGATTCTGGAAAAGTACCTTCGACTGCCGGTGCGGCCGGGACCAGCACCCGGTCCTGAGGAACTGCCCAGGCACCACCCGGGGCTCCCGCGCTGCGCCCGCCGGGCCCGCCCCGCCCCTCACGCGCCGCCCCGCCCCTCACACGGCGCCCCGCCCCGCCCCTCACACGGCGCCCCGCCCCTCACACGGCGCCCCGCCCCTCACACGGCGCCCCGCCCCTCACACGGCGCCCCGCCCCTCACACGGCGCCCCGCGCTGGCCCGCCCCAGCGGCCGCCCCCGGAAGCGCTCGCGGGGCCGTGGCGGAAGCGGGGCGGGGCGCGGCCTCTTTGGTGCTGGCGGCCGGCGAAGATGGTGAGTGCTGAGCTTGCTCGCGGCACATCCGCCGCCATCCGCCGCCATCCGCCGCCGCGCCAGGCCGGGGGCGCCGCGGGGTTCGGCCGGGCTGCAGGAGGGAGGCTCCGCACTGCGCTGCGCCGCGGCCGGGCTGGGCGACGGCGCCGGGGCCGGGGCCGGGGCCGGGGATGGCGGCGGAGCCGGGAATGGGGATGGGGATGGGGATGGGGATGGGGGTGGCGGCTGCCGCGCCGAGCCGGGTGGGGTGGCCGGGGTGCGCTGTGGGGCCGCGGGCGCTCTGGGGGCTCCTGCTTCGTACCTGCTGCCGCCGTGGCCGAGCAGCCGGGACGTAACGTAGCAGGAGGGGGTTCACGCTCAGCCAAGGGTGAGTGTGTGGCTGCTGTGTGTGAAGCAAGTTGCCTTTCGTCAGGAGAAGGCATTTTGCTGCTTTAGGGTGATGGGTGTGGGGAGGAGGGGACGGATCTAAACGCGCTGTGGCTCCGTTTTACTTGAGCACAGGGGCGGGGGCACATAAGGAGTGGCGGCAAGGAGTCCTGAAAATGGAGACTAGTTGTAGTGGAAAGTGAGTTGTGGTTCAGTTGAATGTGCCTCTGACGTGTTTATACGTCTCGGCTTGCGGTCGGCATTTTAAGGTTTGTTCTTTCAGTTTTGTGACTTGGAAGTGTTAGTGATATTTCCGTGTCTTGAAATGCTTTTTAGACGAAGGGTACATCGTCGTTTGGTAAGCGACGAAATAAGACACACACCCTGTGTCGTCGATGTGGGTCCAAGGCGTACCATCTGCAAAAATCGACCTGTGGGAAATGTGGTTATCCTGCTAAGCGTAAGAGAAAGTGTAAGTAACAAACTTTTAACTGCCTTTATTTAAAAAAAAAGTGGATTTTTGTCTTTCAGTATTTGACTTGTTTTCCAGTCAAGGAAGAAAATTGTCATTTTGCATTTTGGAGCTTTGATCAAATTAATGATGATTTAACTGTATATTAGGTAAAGTGCAGTATTACTGCATAGAAACTGTCTTAAATTATAGTCAATTTTTTTTTTCTTTCGTTAGCTTGAATAATTGTACCATACAAATGTAACATGCAACTAAAATTACTTGATGCAGGTAAATAACAGTGACTTACATATTTTAGATAACTGGAGTGCAAAGGCTAAAAGACGCAACACCACTGGCACTGGTCGCATGAGGCACCTGAAAAAGGTCTACCGTCGATTCAGGTATAACATTTTATTAAAGATTAGCATGGTGTGAAATCCTGCATAGACACCACTTAATGAGAAAAGTCACCATTCAAAGTTAACATTTTAGTTTTGTTGTAGTGCCACTTAATTTGGTATAATCTTAAATATGTAATGGAATCATTTGCTTTTTGTAGTTGCCTGCATTTTATCCTCCTTTGAGGATAAAAAAAAAACAACTTACTGGTAAGGCAGAGTGTGTGTAAAAAGTTATGATGTTGCTACTAAATGAAGGTAGTACAGAACACAGAGGTTACTGGAGTAAGAAGGCCACATCTAAAAATGCTTTGTGTGGTATTTCAGTTAAATACATGATTACACTAAAGTGGGGAGTTTTATAGAGATAAGTCTCAAAATGCGCTCAGTCCCTATTTGCTCACTCAGAAAGGAGTTCAGTAAAAACTTCTGGTCCCTCTCTATGTATAGTTCAGCCAGCATTAAATAGGTATTACTTCAGATTACTGAGTTGCAAGTTTCTAGGACTTATTAAAAAGCTTTTGAGTTTTACTTGGGAGGTAAATGGGAGGGAGTATGATTGCCATTTTGTATGATTCCCATGGAACTCTAGTTTCTGGTCTACTACACAAGAAAGGCACATGAAAAATAAGCAGTTCAGGAGTGTTGTCATAAAAATTTAGATTCGCCTTATTAGCAAATGGCAGGAGATTTTTAAGTCTCAGTCATGGGTGTGGTCGAGGGATCAATTCATTTATTTTGGTTCTTCATTCTTTCCTAGTGGTAGCCATAAAACACCTTCCAGTGTGCAGCTGTAGCTTCCTTTCCACTGAGTGTTGCTCAAGTAGAAGTGTCATCCAAAAGCAAGCTCAGGGCTGAAGAGTGTGGTTGGAGGCATAGAGGATTTTTGTGAGAAGCAGGTTTCACAACAGGACCTCTTAGTTGGATTGCTTAGAAGGAACATGAACTTTCAGCAGTTGAGCTGTATCTGCAGTGTTCACTCTGATAATTAAATCTTCCTGTTGCAAGAAGTCAAATTGACTTCAGCAGAAGAGAGTGAAAACCATACTGCTTATTCAAGACAATTTTTAATAATTTTCTTTTTGAAAAGGTCTGAATGGATGAACTCTGTAGTGATTTCAGTGCATTGCTGAGATAAATTTAAGAAAGCTAGTGAGCTTCATCTAAAACATGATTGTCAGAAAATAGCCTGGAGCAGGAATCAACTTCTCAGAAAGTGGTAACCATATTTCTACTTGCAGGAATGGATTCCGTGAGGGAACCACACCGAAGCCCAAGAGAGCAGCTGTTGCAGCCTCCAGTTCATCTTAAAGACTCATCTATTTGTTAAAATAAATGGTCTTACCAGAAAACCTGTCACTTTGTTTTTACTTACTTTGACTGAAATGTAGTATTCAGGAAAATACATAAATACTTAAAAACACAAATTCTGAGCTTTTTAATTTAAAACAATTCTTTCATTGACTCTTCATTTGCTAGTACCTCTGTCTTGAAGAGGACCATAATCTCTGCACTGAACTGAAAAATAAGCTTGTATGTATTATTCAAAGGAGGCCCCCTGCTAGAGCTGTGGAATATTGGTACTGTGGATCTGTCCCGTGTGCCTCTGATCTCAGTGTGCCATAGCATGGAGAGCCAGAACTTTGCTTTAAAGATAGCAGCTATAATAATGGTTGTGTGTGTTGTCTTGGGAGGCATTAGAGAAAGAGGGATTTACAATACTGTTCTTTTACTGCTCTGTGGTACTGAAAAGCCTGCAAGTGTGGATCATTGCTTCTTGGGCAAAAAGAAACCCCAAGCCTGGAGTGTGTACTGCAGATACAGGGGGATTGGAGATCTGCTGTGGGTGGGACAGAATTGCCTGAAGGGCCTGGTGGGGTTGGTGTGGAAAGCTGACACACGGATCTGAGTTAAATGTTGGGCGTAATAATACCAGACATAAGTCAGTTGGAGTTACATAAAAATTGCAGATAAATGCCTTATGGATTTGTACACTGTGTTGTGTGTTACTGGCATTCAAACTCACACTAGGGAAGTGATAATAAGATGCTGCAATGAAAGTTAAGGGAATTGCAGTAATTACTATGAGGGTTTACAGGACTTTCTGATTGCCTTGCAGAGATAATACTAGAAACTGAAAAACTGATGCTTTAAGCTTCTGAGGCTGTTCCCAGTGCTCTAAGCCTGTCATGAACTTCCAGGAACAGAATATTGCTTTGTCACTACTGAATGATCAGCAGTTAATGCGTCACCTGCAAAATCACAGAAATTTTCACAAGTGTGAAATTGGGAGTGCCTGACTGCACTTTCCTACATTTTTAAATTGAGTTAGAGCTTTTGGATACTCAAGAATGTCAACTTGGGCTGTTTCTAAACCAAAAGAAGTCATTTGCTGCTGATCTGTAGCATGTAACAAATAGACTCTACTTGCTGTAGATTCATTTGAGAAAGTCTGAATGTAAGTGGTAGTGATGCTCTTAAAATAGACTGTGCACAGTAATTGGCCGTGTATTCCCAGGACTAAGGAGTGCTCCTGAAATGTGGTTTTTGTTGTTTGGGAAACACTTTTGTAGGGAGGAAGTAATCAAAAATGTGTCCTTATTCTCAGAATAAACTCAAGACCCTTATAAAAGCAGGTCAGCAGGATTAGAAGGAAGGGCCTTTTGAGCAATGGTACAGTTGGACAGTGGTATGGCAGGTATTTTGATTATGTGTAGGAGTGAATGCCTTGGCTCGCCAAGTCTTAGGTTATCTTTCTATGGCATGGGATTTTGCTCTGAACAGCCTTTTTGACCTGCAGACATGATAAAATACTAAGAGTAAATACTTAGCTCCTTGCTGCTGTTACCTGTTAGCTTATGAATTCTGCACTTGAAAAATTAACATTTGTATAATAAGCAACACACCATAGTAACAGTAATTGAAACTTGCAACAACTTGGAGTAACTAAAACCCTTTATTTCACTGAGAATTTTACTTGGAGCAAGAATTAATTTTATGGACAGGAATTTAGACAGCCATTTTCAATTGTTTTAAAATTCTTGGTGAGAGGCAGGATATCAGTTTTTTGTGGGTGGTTTTTGTCCTGTTCAGAAAGGATTCTGTACTTCATGTGTTAGTTATATTTGCACTGTACAGGAAATTGATTTTGATGCACATCTTTGTAGTGTGTTGTTAAATATTGAAAGGCTGCATTGCTGGTTGTTCAGTGTAAAATCTTTTGTTGAGATCTTGATAAGCATTTTAACTAGAGGGTTATCAATTGAACCTCTGCATAATGCTCACTATATACTTTACACAGAAGTATTGCCATACCCTATCTGTAATGTGTGATTTTTGCATCCGTCAGATGGGTAGATGGTGTAGTCCAAAGTCTTTTTAGAAGTGTATAGGATGAAAGTTTCGTAGAGGCAGAGAAGTGTTTAGTGACTGCAGTCGTGAAAGATGGATTGCCTTTGGTGAAAGATCCTTGTGTGGTGATGTATTACATCCTCAAACACCTCCACCTACCCCTGACCCCCACCAAAACTGCCCTTGAATTTATCAGAAACACTGTCCATACAGTGACAAGGAGGCCTTCGTTGCCTAATAGAGGAATGTTACAAGAGATAGTAACTCATACCCTGATAGCATAGGAATGTGACTTGCCCAAAACATAGCCTAAGTGGAATAAAATTGTGGTTATGAACTTAAGAAAACTTTCAGCAGTTACTGCCTTGGATTGTGGCCAATATGAAAGCTGGTTGAGGACTGGAGTCAGTCATCTTGCAACCCTATAAACAGTGGTCCTAAGTAGAGGCCTTTGAGCTCTCTGGCACAACAGCAATCTGCATGAACATCTCCCTGCAGGAGTGTTCAGCAGTTCTTGAGTTGAAGGAGCTAGTCAATGAGACCCACTGCTGTTAGAGTAGGAATGGAACAGAGCTGGCAGATTTTGAAGTGTGTGTTCCACAGGGAGCAAGAGCTCTCAATCCCCATCTGTAAGAAACCAGGGAAGGAAAGCATGGCTGAGTCAAGACCTGCTCACCATACTGAAGGACAAGAAGGAAATACAAAGGCAGGGAAGCAGGAAGAGGTATTCTGGAAAGAGCATGGGGACATTGGTCAGTTGTGACAGGATAGGGCTGGGAAGGCCAAGTTGTCACAAAGCTGCAAAGAGGAAGGGCTTCTGTAAGCATGTGAGTCATAAGGGAAAGTCAAAGTGTAACCTTCCCCACAGTGAACATGGCATCAGTGATTGTAGTAGGTGAATAGTAGGATTGAGTGCACCCTCAGAGAATTTGCAGGGGACACCTATCCGAGTAGTGTGGTTGCCATGTCCAAGGGACAGGATGTCATGCAGAAGGACATGGACAACATCAAGCGGGCTCATGTGAATTTAAAGATGCTCAGCAAGGCCAAGTGTAAGGTCCTGCACTCAGGTCAAGGCAAATGCCAGCTGAGAGATGAAGAGACTGAGAAATGAATAAGGATTGAGGGTAATGGTGCTTGAAAAGCTGGACATGAGCCAGCAATGTGCACTTGCAGCCCAGAAAACAGAAAGCCAGCCACATCCAGGGCTGTATCCAGAGCAGTGTGGCCAGCAGGTCAAGTGAGGTGATTCAGCCTGTCTGTCCTTCCATCTACAGAGAGACTTCACCTGGAGCACTGCATTTAGCTCTGGGATACCCAGAACAGGAAAGATGTGGTTCTGTTGGACCATGCCCTAAGAAGGGCCACAAAGAAGAGTCAGGGAGCTGCAGCGCCTCTCCCATGAACCTAGAGAGTTGGGATTGTCCAGCCTGGAGAACAGAAGGCACCAGGAAGCCATTCAATACTTGCAGGAGACTTGGAAGAAAGATGGGGACAGACCTATCAGTAGGGCTTGCAGTAGGGACAAGGGGGAGTGGTTTTAAACTAGAGGAGAGTGGATTCAGGCTATGTCAAATAAAGTCTTTTTCTGTGAGGCTGCTGAGACATTGGAACAGATTGCCCAGAGAAGCTATAATATTCACAATCCCTGGGAGTATTTTAGGAGAGATTGGACTGGGCTCTGAGCATCCTGGTCTAGTTGAAGATGCCCTGGCTGATTGCAGAGCAATCAGTTTGGATTAGAGGATCTTTACAGGTGCCTTCCAAACCAAACCATTCTGTGATTTCTTGCAATGTCTTCACATTAGAAGCTAGAAAGAGCAGAAGAGATACAAGCCTGGAGCTGGGCAAGACATATGACATATGCTTTTAGGGGGAGGAGAGGGAAAGTAGAAATAGTACTGAGTGCTTGCAGAAGGAATGTGCTGTACATTGAGGAGTAATGTAGAGTCAGAAGTCAAAGAGAAAGGACAAGAAGCATGTGCCTGTTAGCACAGTGCACAAATGATGCCAAAGAAGTCTTCATGCCAGCTAGCAGAAACAATCCACATTAATGTTTCCCCTTTCATATGGTTAGTAAAACTAAGAATGTTTTCATTTTTGTTTTCAA
The DNA here is from genome assembly GCF_903797595.1 of Erithacus rubecula. Lineage (NCBI taxonomy): Eukaryota > Metazoa > Chordata > Aves > Passeriformes > Muscicapidae > Erithacus > Erithacus rubecula. Next base: position 20,018,164 of record NC_136661.1, read on the forward strand.
TCCTTTGTTTACTTGTACTGTCTAGTTATTACATCATCTACCACTCCTGGTCTCCTTGCTGGCCCTGAACTGTACAGGGGCCTGATGGCATTGCAATGTCTGGACAGACATGGGCTGGGAGAGCCTTGCTGTGTCTCTGAACCACAGCACTGGCTCCCTGTGTGTCACAAAGGGCGTGCATGCCACGGCTCCACAGCTCAGGGAAACTTGTAACACAACGCTGGGAGTGTTTCCACAGAACAGCAGCCCTATTTACACTGTGGTGCTCTGCGTCTTCCCACACATGGGAATAAATTATTGAAAAGATAAAAACAATTTACATTTAAAGGAAATAAACTGTACAAGGGGAATTTAGCAGCAATTTTCTGTCTCAAAAAAAGATTATGGGGATAATTGACAGAAATCATTAGGTCAGCTTTGAGTTCATTTTTTGTTTTAAAATTCTGTTTTAAAGGTAGAGGCATGCTCGCTGAATAAACAAACAGAAAATGTGGTTTTAAGGTACTGCATGGGGTTTTCAAGATAACTACAGTAACGGAAAGGTTATCAGAAAGTAAGTTGGCTTAAAAGACTCATGGAGGAATTCCTCTTGTATGTTTTGTTCCTACAGCTATTCTAAGAGGACAACCTGAACCCCACACCTTAACAATACATTACTCAAAGTTGCACTGTTGGTTGAAGAAGCTCAGTCTTCTGACTCTTACATGCAAAAGAGGGAGGAAGCAGTGCTGCTGATTAGTATTGTAAAGTGTTTATCATTACTTTTAACACTGAGCACAGTTCAAGCAGCTGTGTAGGTTCATATGCATTTTACATAAACATCAAATATTAAACTATTAATCCATTGTGATCTTACAATAAGACTTGACCTAGATTATGCTTGATTTGAGTCAGCCTGGAAGACTTTACTTATCACTGATTTTATACTTTTTTCCCTTTTTTAAAGAAACTTAATGCTCAAAGTGTGACAAAGAAGTTTGAATAAAACTAAACACAGGGATGTAAGCAGAAAAGTTGCTGTGCAAATGGACATAATATTTTGGTGGTACTCAGTTTTGGCTGCAAATATAAAAGTGATGGCTTCTATAGTCTAGCTCCAATCTGACTTTAACAGCTCATTTGGTTTCATTTTTCTAAAATGTCCTGGTACCTAAGAGATTAAGAGATTACTTAGTAATTCATGAAATTACATCATTTTCTAGTATAAACCTGTAGAGCTTTTTGGATTCTCATTGTATTGTCATGATCAGGACACCACCTTAAGCATAAGCCAAAAATAGCTTGTAATCATTTGGTAGCAAGACGCTAATGAGCTCTGCAGGCATCCCAAATAATTTTTCCCTCTTCAGCTAGCTATGGCTTAATGAATCTTTTTTTTTCCCAGTGTGATGTTCAACACATAATATTCTCCTCATACTACAAAGAATGTTTTGAAATGTTTTCAAATAATGTTTGTTGCATCATAAAAGAGAACTCAAGTTTTCTTTTCCTAATGTTAGATTGCTATCCAACCCCACCCTGAAATTTGATAACCTGAAAATAAATATTTTCTCCCAAAATCTCAGATCATGTACTATGCTAGTTTGTATATTTTGATTAATGTGTGTGTTTCCTACTTGTGATGTACAAGACTTTTAGAGCCAAAGATCTAATACCAAGCCAAATTTGTGCAATTCTATTGCAGCCTACTGGAATGTTAGTAATGTAGTATAGAAGGGTGCTCTAAGTGGGATAAAACTGCTGAAACTTTATCTTGTTAGCAAAAGTTATCAGAGGTGGATGGGGGAGGGGTGTCACTCTGCTTTTGGTGTTGAAGAATGCTGAGACCAGCCTGACTCAACTATTCAGAGTTAAACATCCTGAGGATGTGAAAATCAATGTTTCCTGCTAGAAATTTGCACTGACAAGGATGTGGCAAAGTTCCTGAGAAAGGAACCCACAAATGATAATACTGATAACTTAAATAAGGCTGCTGAGATAAAGGCTGCTGAGCTGACACAGGTGACCTAGAAACATCTGGCCAACAATCATCTTTATATATATGGTTTATATACTGTAAGACTCAGTCCCACTTTGTAATGGACACTTCCCTTTCCAGAGTGAGTGTATGAAGATTTCTCCTTGAGTGGGATCATCCATCAAGGTTACTTCACAATGATTTTTTATGCCATTAGCATAGAGCAATTTCTTGAAATGCACAATTTTTGCATAGACCAGAATTTCTGTATTCCAACTAGTAAATTAGTGACTGTAATATAAGTAATATTGAAGGCTCTCTGAATTGGATTTAGGACCACTACTAGAATAAAACTGTCCATTTCTTGCTCTCTGATGTATTTACCTATTTGCAAACACATTCAGGGTCTGTGTGTAGGGTAAGCAAGAGAAACCGTTTTACATTGAATCATTCACTTATTCTGGAGCACTCGGGAAGGAAGTGAAGGCACGGGAGTTGCCCATAACCTTCCTCTTCAGTTGATGATCTCTCCATTTGAAAATTCTCACCCAATGGTCACTCTTTCTCCAGATTTGTTTGTTTCACATAAACTGGAAACTGGAATGCAATTAAATGGATCCAGTTATAGCCAACAATGAAAGAAATATGGTCTTCGGTGTATAGAAAATGCACAATGCATGGAATGGAAGGAAGGTTAGCAGCTTAAATGCATTGCGAGGGAGCGGCGTGAGGGGCTGGCAAGGCAAGCAAGAGGGCAGGGTAAGTGCCCAAGGCATTTAAGCGATCTCTACTTTTTTTCTTATTCCCATTATGGGGTCTGGATATGGGAAGAGGAACTGAGGAGAACAAACGGATTTAATTTAGAAGGTTATTGGAAATACAGACTTCGGCGGTCTGTTTTATGAGGGCGGCCTCGCCCCAAGGGTGCCTCTCACGACCAGCAGCCTGACGCGCCGCCACCTCCCCGGCCCCGCAGCCCAGCGGGGGCCGCGCTCCCCCGTCCGCCCGTGGGCCGGCCCGGCCTCCCCCGAGAGCCGCGATGGTTCGTCCTGGCCGGGCGGGCGGGCGGTCAGCGCCGTTCGCTTCCGGGCTCGGGGGCGGGCGCGCGCTCTGTCGTTGCTCCTCCCCGCCGGCGCGAGCGGGCGCTATGCGCAGGCTCGGCCCTTGCCTCAAGATGGCGGCGGTGGCGGATAAACAGAAGCATGAGCACGGGCGGGTGAAGATCGGGCACTACATCTTGGGGGACACGCTGGGCGTCGGCACCTTCGGGAAAGTCAAGGGTGAGCGGCGGGAGCGGGGCCGCGGGGTGATCGGCGGCCCGTCAGCGGGGCTGAGGCGCCGGGAGCCCGCTCGGAGCGCGGTTTGCACGGGCTGAGGTGCCGGGGTGGGACTTGCGGTCCCGCGGCGGGAAGCGGCGGCCGGGGGCAGAAACAACTTCCTCATCTGTGCTTGCGGAAATAGCTGCCGGGAGCTGAATGCTGCCTTGTTTAGAACAATACTGGGCATGTCACGGAAGTAGGGAGTCTAAGTCCTCGAGCTTCTTACACTGCGTGTTGATGTTCAAGTACGAACTCTTGATGCCCTTGTAAGGATGGCAAGATTTCTCTCTCTGCAGAGAAATACGCGTAAAAAGATGGGTCTGGGATTGTTGCATTAGTTGGTAACACAGCTGATGTGCAGATACGGAAAAACTTCATGTTTAATCTGCTTGACTAGTGGTTAACAAAGTGGTTTTTTTTCAGCTCTGATTTTAAAAATTTTCTAGTGTATGGCTATGGATGCCATACTGCTTATTTGTAGGCTGGCAGAAATAAGGTAGAAGTTAAACTGCAGCTTGGTGCCATTCTCCACAGATGGCAGGACTGTGTATTAGTTCACGCTCTTTCTGCTGTGTTGTTTATGAGAACTTCATTGGGGCAAACAAATCAAAAACATTGTTTCTCAAATGAGTAGAGCTAGGTTCAGATGTTTTGGGGTTTTTTTGTTTTTGTTTTTTTTTTTTTTTTTTTTTTTTTTTTTGTTGTTGTTGTTTTGTTTTGTTTTTTGGGGGTTTTTTGGGTTTTTTGTTTGTTTTTTGTTTGTTTTTGTTTTAACTGGATACGTGCATGATAAAACCCAGCTTTTCCACCCCAGTATAGATTATCTATTATATGTGCTTTGCACAAGCTCTTTTAACTATTGATATGTTCTGTAAAAATTACTAATATATAGGAAATAGGACGATATTTTGCTCTAGGAAAGCAGTAAAAAATATTTTGAGAGCAGGGCCCTTTGAGTCTCTTTTTCAATGGAAGCTTATAAAGGGACAGTCCCAGCCATTTGGGAGCAGTGACCTCCCCCTTCTGGCAGCTGGGGTACCATTCTTTTCACAAACATTGGCTGTTTCTTCATGGAGAGACTGCATAGTTGAGGGTGATGGTCAAAGATGTGTTGGTTTTCTGTTTTTTTTACCTCCCACACTGCAGAAGATTTAAGATTGGCATACTATCAATGTTCTGGTATGATCCTAAATTTTGCAGAGCACTGTTGCACTACTGCTTTTCTTGTTCCCGTATTATGTTACTTTTGTCTTGCTTCAGCTGTGCTTAATAAATAACATTTTATCTATGATAAACTGGTTTTCCTCTTGAGCACACATTTTCTTCATTTGCCAGATCTGCTATTGTTTTCCAGTTTGCATCATTTCTTTCTTGGGTGATATGGTTTCATCAATTGACATAAAGTGAAAAATGTGTGTTCTTTTTTGAAAAGTCAATTAGGATTTGCATTGAGCTCGTGTAATGAGGGGGTCAGGCATATGGCTTTTTCAAAGTGAGTGTTTTATTCTAGTAGTGGTAGCAGCCTGAAAAACTCGAATTGGAAAAACCAGTGCTTTATATGGTAATTGGGAAAGGTTTCCTGCTCTTGCTGTCGGATGAATTCCGGCTGCTGTTAGCTGTCACTGGTGTGATTCTGTCCAGTTTATCATTTTCACCTGGCTGTGCCACTCTGAATTAATTCTGAGCAATTTGATTCACCTGACTGTGCCTCAGATGGGCAGTCACGAAATGGCTGATCTTAGCCAGCATCTAGGCAAAGCTAAAATGCCACTGAAGTGAAGAGCTGAGGTGGAAGAACAATGAATCTAAGTATGAGACACATTCATGTTCAGACTTTACTAGAATTCAGTGTAAAACATCTATCCCTCTTTCTGTCAATTTTTTTTTAGCACTGCTTATGTTTTCTGCTGAAACTAGATGCAAACGTAAATTTCCAGACACCTTTTTTGTTTTATTTTGTTTTTTTGTTAAGTTAATCTTTCGTAAAAGGAAGATTATTTGGGCTTCCAGTGGTCCATACTGAGAATATGAGGGATATTACATAAAGCTCTAAATATGCCATAATTGTTGCAGCTCTCCAGATCTATCAACACTCTTCTGTATAGACTGCAAACCAAGTGGGTCTCGATCAAGACCATTAGAGACCTGGAAATGAATAGTGCAGATCAACATGTTACCTAAGCTTGTGCAGAAATATGGCTTTGCACAGGCATGAACTATTGTTGTTTAGGATTTTTTCCCATGTTAGTAAAAAACTTTGTTCAGCTCATACTCTTAAGACTGCTTCTCTCTGAGGTTTGGATTGGCTTTTTGTCCTGCTGCAAATAGTTTCATTAAATACAACCTAGTATTTATTCAGATTTTTTTTCCCTCTAAAAACTTAGTATCTGATACCTGTATTTCATGAGTGTGTTGCATTTGGTCTGCATGGCCTGCAGTTTTTTTTTTTTCCAATTGAAGAACTGTTGAGCAAGATGGAGACTCTTCCTCATGCACTTCTACAGTTAAAAATAAGTCACTGCTGCTTTGAAACTCTGTCACTGTCGTGGAAATCTTGGTGCTGTGCAAAGCCACAGTGTAGCCTGAAGGTAATTAGCATTATCAGGAAAAAAAAAAGAAATACAGGATTATACTGGGTCTGTTAAATGTATTTTTTTTTGTCCCCTGGAGATTATTTTGGAGGACTGATAGGTGGTTGATGATTAGGGTGTGTTCCCTTTTATAGGTAAAGCTTCCATCAAGTGGTAGGTAATGTGAAGTAGCTTTCAGGAAGATAACACTGGCTGCTTACCTTTCTACATGATCTTATCACCTGGGGTGACGCTTTCACTTCTGTCCTAATGTTGAATTCAAAAGTGTCAGGAGTCTGTTGTACTGGTAACAGATACCTTGAACTGTTTTCAGCAAAAGCTACTTGTATCTTACAAGGCTAGATTTGTTATAATTTCAAATTGGATTTAGGAAGGCAAATAAAACTGAAGAAAATAGAGATTTAATTTGAAGTATCTTAAGCAAGAGAATAGGCTTTTTGGGATCTCTGCATCGGCACCGAACCATAGTATGTTTTCATTACAGTAATTAATTCTGAGCTGGTAGAGTTGAAGAAGCAGAAAATCTTGTTTTTCTCTCAGTCAGTGAATAAAATTAAGGCTTGAGGCTCACAGTGTTGAAGGCTATGACTGCTAGAATTGGTTTCAGTCAACTGCAAATGTTACTGTTTAATTACTTTGAAAGAAAAACTTGTTTTGAGAAGCTCTTTTCTTAATGTGCCTTGCATATTGAACAGATTGTAGCTAATGAATTACTTTCCAATGTTTTTCTGAGTGCTGATGGAATTCCAGTCTATGGTAGACTGACAAATCAGAAATTAAAGCAGCTTAGAGATGAGATTTTATAACCCAGTGCATATCAGAACCGTGTGTAAACTTGGTCAAATATGTATGTTATTTACTGGGTTAAACACCTTCTTAAATGTACTTTTTACAGGACGGATTCATGTGTTTGACAAAAAAAAAATTCTTGGCCTCTAAGAAGTTGTTTCTTACTAACAAAGAGAGTTACATTTTTAGCTTACTGATTGAAGTTTTGTTGGTTTTTTTTCCCCTACAACTGCTAATGTACATCAGTTCCCTTTATAGGTGGGTAAGGACTTTAGGGTTAGAAAAGTTGCTTTTCTAATTTAAATCAATTTTTGTGATGATTCTTTATTCCTGAGAGTTTGAACATAGGAAGCAAACTCATTATATCACCTTTAAAACTTCCATGACTTTTGAAGAAAATAGAGGGAATGTGATTACTTTAATTGTAGGTCTTGTTCAAAGCAAATAATTCTCACAGAATTTTAGGCACTCACCTGTCAGCTTCCTTAAGGTCTTTCTAGAACTTGCTTTGTTCTGCATTCCTCAGTAGTGCAAGTGTTCCAGCCCAGCACTTCCTTTATTGTGGGCATTGTTAGGTAATGGCCCCTCTGAATGAGGGAATGTCTTTTCATCCTAGTCAGAGCCCTTCTGTGTTTGTAGGTATTAGACATATCTCAGTGCAGGTGATGTGTGATGGTTCCCGGTCTTGGGTAATTGACTGTTTAGTTTCCTACAGAAATTCAGACTGCTTAATTTTATAGGTGGATGTCTTCTTGTAAAAATAAGCATGCAAATGCTTATCATTATCTTCTGTCTCTCTGCTAAGAACTTCTTCTCAGTTGAATTGGTTTTTAGCTCAATATAGAGACAAAAGGCATCAGGAAGGTCTTTTGTGTTGGAATGAGATTTACAGATTGATGGGTGTTTGTTTATTCTATCCAGATTATCTGTTGTACACAGAAGGATTTTTATGGATCACTGCTGTTTAATCACAGCTTCCCATGGATATATTTAAAGAAAACTTGAAGCCCAGGCCTATTTAAATTCTCTAGTGAGTATACTCACTCAAATGAGCGAGTGTTGTGTTCAGCACAGTTCTGTTACAAATGCCTATTCACATAGACGAGGATGAGCCATGTGGGCGTCTGGAGAATCTGGCTTGTTTTTGGAAGGTAGGAATCAAGGCAGCAAATTAATGGTATTATTATAATCACTGCATCTGACAATCATGCAGATATGGAAGCCTTCTAGTAGAAGAGATACTTAGCTTTTTGGTGTTCCATCTGTGATCGTGTTTGGGTTTAAGAAAAATATTCTGATGGACTTTACTGTGAGTACTCCAGTAGCAATTGCAAAGTTAAGGACTTTAAGAGAGGTAACTGACTATGAAATGGTTTATCCTTCTTAGTTCCTCTGTTTAAAGAGCAGTGAAATTGTCACTAGTTTCTTCTCCACTTCTAGGAATGCATTAGGTTGCATTTTTGCATTATTTTTTGTTCTTGCTGTTCTATTTTGTGCATATCGTGTTGCATTTGCCACTTATTTAAATAGAATAAAGCTTTGGTGTTAGCTGCATAGAGTGTGGAACTGTCAGACTGCTCCAAGGACAGATAAATTTTTATAAGTAGATTGATCAGGTACTTGGAGTGGTAATTCAGAGCAATTGCTGAAGCAGACTTCTTGAGGGAGCGATAGGAGTGATCCTTGAAGATGAAGTAGAAGAGATACAGAAAGACAGGTTTGAGTGGGTTGCCAAGAGAGCCAAAACCTTAGAGGGACTTAGACAGAGAGACAAAATGCATTCTAATTAGCAAGGATGGTAAGGTTTGGGGATATGCTTTGATTGTTTTCTTTTTTTTTTGTTTGTTTGTTTGTTTGGGGGGTTTTTTTGTTTGGTTTTTTTTTTTTACAACAATATTGCAAAAAATGTTATGCTGCATGACTTCTGCTGGTTAGGTTTAAGGAATTTCATTCATATGTATATATTAAATTATATGCATATTTTAATTATATACATATTTTAATTATATAATAATTAATTGTGGGAGAAATCGGAGTGGGGCTGTAGAAACTCCATACCATCTGGTTTGCAACTTCCCCAGACATAGTGGGGATATGTGGTATGCTAGTGTCTTAAACTTGGCTACATTCAAAAAGGAGAAACAATGCCTTAACTGAGCAAGATAAAACCTTGACTAAATACTTCCTTGTTCCTTGCAGTTGGAAAACATGAGTTAACTGGGCATAAAGTTGCCGTGAAGATCCTGAATCGACAGAAGATTCGAAGCCTTGATGTTGTAGGCAAAATCCGCAGGGAGATTCAGAACCTCAAGCTCTTCAGGCATCCTCATATAATTAAGCTGTAAGTTTTCCTTACTGTAATCAAACTTAGCCAGTCATCTCTTTTTGCTGTCACTGATCTGAAATACATTTAAAGGACAATTCTACAAATGGTATCTTGTCAGAAAAGTAACCAGCTTCAAAGTATGCAACTGTGCCCTCTGTATTGTGTTTTCACAATGCTGATCTTTACTGCAAGCTGGTGAATTTCCGTTAGATCTTTGCTTAGAAATTCTTTGGACAGGTGTGTGAAAGGTAATGTCATCACAGATATTTCTGGTAGCAGTCATCTCTGCATTTAGTGGCTACTTCATTTTTCTTTTTCTGTTTATGTTTAATTTTTTTTTCCCCTGCTTGGTAAATTAGTTACTAAGAACAAGAGTGTAAAGATCATTTCTATAGTAAGTTTATTGTATCTTCTCAAAATGTTTTTAGTGATATGCTGGCCAGTGATAAATGTTTTTTCAGTGTAAGTAGTGCTCTGCAAGACTTTTCTGAATTAAAGATGTAAAGTTTGCTGAATGCAATTGCTATTTTACAAGTCTTCAGTGTAGTGGCTATGTTTTGTCTAAATGTGGTATTTAAAATATATATTTAAAATATGCCTGATTACATTTCTTAGTTGATCAATAGTTCATCAGTGGATTTCAGAGTACAACTGTGTCTCAGAGTAGACCCCTCATGTCTTGTATGTGGTAATAAATTAAAAGTAACATTGATTTTCTTTGGCTCTAATTTCCTGTTAAGAGAATCTGCACTTCCGGAGTGACTTCCACTGTCTTAGTCATGATATGGGTGTTTTTTAATTGGTAGAATCTTGTCTAAAGACCCCACTGGCAGATGCCATATCTCTGCATTCCCTTTAATTCAGCAACAGCTGTTACTCTGAAGCTAAATTACATTATGTAAGGTTAACTCACCTACTTCTTCAGTGTGCTAGTTTTCAGAAGACTGTTGAGCTGATTTGTCAGCAAAATTGCTAGTGCTTTCAGTTAATCTATGAATGAGTCCAAAGGTGATACCTATAGCCATAACAGAATAGGAGGTGTCAGTGCCCCTAGTGACATACCAGGAGGAAAGAGGAATGTGTGGTTGTAGTTTACTAAAATGAAGACAGTTTAGCAGATTTCAGATGATAGTTTCTTCCTCAGGGAATCACAGGGAAAATTTTTTCTTTTGCATGTGGAATGCTCCTAAAAAAATCAAATTAAGCAATTTTTGGTTAAGGATATGTAGGAAAATCAAAATCTCTTAAATTCTGATTTTTGTCCTTAAGTTTGTTATTTCAAAGCTATGTTTTAAAATATAATTGAAGTAGAATGATAAAAATATCATAACCAGAGATCAATACTCTTAAATACTAATATTCATCATTTTTAAGAAGAAATTTTTCCTGGTCTCAAAGTCCACTTTTTCATTCATGGAAAGTGAACTTTTTTGCATATTAATGTTGAAAAGTGTGTATTTTTGCAACACTAGCAGAGTCCTTTGTCATTGCATCAAGCTTGATGAGGCAGCACTGTAAACAGTCTTACAGAAATCATTTGTACCGCTGAAAGAAAAAGAACTAATATTCCTGATAGGGATTACAAATTTTGTGCTGGTCTTTGCAATGGTGGCATCACATAGTGAGAGTAAAAAGCTTCTAAAACATATTATCATTCTAGTAGCTATTTTAAAGTATATTTTTATTGGATTATTTATTGGACTTTGGTTTTAACTAATGTAACTAGTGTTTTACTGAGTGTGTAGACTAATAGATACCTTCTCTTATCAGGTACCAGGTCATCAGTACACCCACTGACATTTTCATGGTGATGGAATATGTTTCAGGAGGAGAACTTTTTGATTATATCTGTAAAAATGGAAGGGTAAGAAGCAGTCCAGCTCTGCAAATCAGTGACTTGCGTTCTGTTACCACATTTGCAACATTCCTGTGTCATCCTACACTGAGGGGACAGATTTTTGGGTATCTTTGTCAGAATGATACAATTAAAAGTTTTCTTTTCTCAAAAAGATTACTGTAGCACAGGTTTTAGGATTGGAGTGTCACAGGATTTCTATGAGCGGAATGTATGTACTATAATTTATAAGTAGTGTACAGAATTTTTACACAACCTAACTTGGGATATCTATTCACCTAGACTCTCTGTAGATCTGGTCAAATCTCAATATTTGTTTGCTGTATCCATATAGCAACCACAGTCTAGCCTTGAAAATCATAGGGACAAACACAAATCTCGGTCCTCAGAGGAAGCAGAGGGTGGTGGAGGCCACTGAGAAGTCAATGGGTTTCATTCCCATTTAGGACTGGTAACTGTTTGATGTTGAAGGCACTGCTCTGGCTGTGGTTGCAGTTCCATATGCCATGACAGAGTCATCATCCGTGGCTCTGTGCCTTGGAACTGAAGGCTAGTAAGGAAGCAGATAATCAGCCTGGCACCCAGGAATCTTCACACTGGTAGGGAGGAAAAGAAGAAAATTGGTTTGGTCTATTTGCTTCACTGGACCTCCAGGGCCTGGTAATGAGGGAAGGGGCATGAACACATGACTTCCATGGTCACAGAATAGCTGCTTGCCTCACAAAGTGGCTTTAATTAAGTTAACCACATTATTAGGGGCTGAGAACAAGGGGTACTGGTTACACCTTGTTGAATGTGGATGTGGTTTTTTGCATTCAGTTTTAATTCTGCTGCAATCAGTTAGAGTATATCTTATGACTGTGGTTTTTTCCTGAAGTGCAAATGGTTATATGTTAACACATTTCAAATTTTTATGTGTGACTTCATCATAGCATTCTTCCTTTCTACTAATCTTTTAATTTACAATGGCTGGGAGTGAACCAGATGAATATATACTCAGCTGGAGTAGCTGGGAAAATGTTTCTTCAGTATATCCCATTATTGGAAAGCTACCATTGTGCTCTTCTTCCTGTCTTCTACTATCAGAATAACTTGTGTGTAAGATTTGAAGTCACTTTTTACAAAACTATGTAGATATATAGGATACTTGAATTGCTGGGACAAGGTGATGGGGATTATGGGTCTTTGTAGGAAATGCCCACCTAAGTCTGTTGTTTGGGACTAGCTGCTGATAGCATAAGCAGTGTCTGAAGCTTTTAATTTATGTGCTGCATTTCAGCAGCTTTTGCCGCCTTAAATCTTGTGCTGTGCTTAAACATCAAAGTTTGTTGATAATTCCAGTTAGATGAAGTTAAATGTTTGAGAGCTAATGTTTCTAGTTAATGAGAAGGTAACATCTGCCAAACCTAATTTCAAAAGTGTGATTAAGAACTTTCAGTGACTTTCTGAATAAGTGGTAAGTTTAGGTCATGGGAAGTAAAAATGAAAAACAAGTTAGCTTCTGCTGTCTCTTAATTATTTAAAATCTTTGTCTGTTTTAGCTTGATGAGAAGGAAAGTAGACGTCTGTTTCAGCAAATCCTTTCTGGTGTGGATTACTGTCACAGGCACATGGTAGTGCATAGAGATCTGAAGCCTGAAAATGTGCTTCTTGATGCACACATGAATGCCAAGATAGCTGACTTTGGTAAGTATTGCTTTATTTTTCTATCTGATTGCATTTCTGGTGTTAGACGTGTTCATAGCAATAGGAAATGTTAAATAAAATATGTACACTTTAATATCCTGGTGGTGGGATACAACAGATGAACATGAAGAAAATAGATACAAAGCAAAATAATGTTTTTGCACATTTCTTGAACTTGTTTTCATCTCAAGCTTTCTTGCTTTCTTTTGAGATATTTTCTGTGACTGGCTGAAATTGTTAACTGATTAGTTTGGTTTCACTTAACATATTTTTCTCTAAAATGCTAAGTAGACTTACTTTCTGACCTTTCTTCTTTAAAACTCACTTCTTCTCTGTTTCACCATTCGTAAAATGTAGATGCTTAGCTGTCTTGGAAGAACAGTGCAGGGGCAATTCATCATTTTTAAGAAGCTACAGTGCTATAAAAAATACACTGGTCCTTCTGATTTGTTTGTGCCAGCTGTTCATGACACAGTTGTAGAGAAACCTTGAAGGTAGTTTGTGGAACCATGTGAGTGAGGAAACCTCACCAGATAAGCATAGTAATGTATTTATACTGCTGTGTCATGACAGATCTCGTGTAGATATAGTGGATAATACCTGCTTATATAAATCTCCAGTAAAAGGTGTTAGGTAATGCTGAGTATTCTAAGTATGTTTTAAAAGTATGATGTTCAGCTGTGTGGGAATCATATTGGTTTCTCATGTGAAGAAAGTTATTTGGGTGAAATGGCTCACATGGTGGAGAAATTAAGTGCATTAACTTAGCATCAGCAAAACCACAGCACTCAGTAAATCATGAGTGGTGTATTAAACAAGAGCTTAATAAAAGCTTTTGTATGTTAGAATATGAAAGCTAGCCAAGCTGTACTCCCTCTCCACACTCCCTGCTGACCCATGAAAGGGCATAATTCTTTCTTGGAGACTGACTTCTTTGGTAGTCTTGATCGTGCAGACTCACTGAGGAAATGAGAAGAAATTTTCTACAGCTGTTAGACTATACTGAGTGCTGGTGAATGCAGGTGACCTAGTTCTAAAGCACACTTCTGTTGATTACAGAGTATCTGAAAAGCAAACTAAACTGCAGTGATGCAGGAAGCAGGTACATAGTGTAGGGGTGTAAATTGTGGTAAAGTTATGTTTACTCCTCAGTTCCCTTCTTCTGTGTAACCTCTTAACAGAATTTTAGGGAATTCTATGGTACCATTTCCCACTTTGGCATTTTAGAAGCAAATTGAGGTTTTTAGTACTTTCTTGTTAATGACTAAAATCTTGTCTTGCTATACTGCTTCATCTCTCTCAGAACACTTTGTTCTCTGTCATGCATGTGCCATCCAAATTTAACTATCTAATTCTAGTCTAGGAATGAATATGTTCTCAAATATCTCTAGGCTGTGGGCAGTAATGGATTGATGCTACTCAGATTTCTGGTAAAATATATGGATGATTATGTCGCATGCTCATATATAGAGTCCATAATTCCAAACAATATTATTTCTTAACTGTAATAAACTTGTTAATTTTCTGATTTGAATCACTAGTGGTATATGCAGTGTGAATTAATTTTGCTCCCTGAATTTTTAGTAGTTACTCTTATACACTTTCAGGTCTATCAAATATGATGTCAGATGGAGAATTTTTAAGAACAAGCTGTGGTTCCCCTAACTATGCTGCACCAGAAGTAATTTCTGGAAGGTAGTTTCTTTTATATTGGATACATGTATGCATGTACTTCAGTTATGTTGCTGCTTGATTCTAAAGGGTACACAACAAATACAGTTGACAAGCTTGATGCTGAGAAGCTGAGGTCTGTTAGTTGTATTGATAATTTTTAAAATGTTTAAAGTTTCTGTGAACTGGCTTTTCTGTAAGGTAGAGATGATGTCTAAAGCCCCAAACCCATTGTGTGCACTCTGCCTGAATTGCTTTAAAAATCTCATGTACTGCTCAGATCTTGGAAGCTGAGGTGCAGAGTTACAGGCAGAGTCTGCTGTGAAGCTGAATAGCAGTGAAATATCTGCTGCAGAGTAGATATTAATTTTGGAGGTAACTTCCCTTTTTATAAACTTATGATTGTCAAGTCTTCTTTCAGCTATCAACCCCAGTATTGCCTCTTGTTGATTGGAGGTCAGATGTCTGTTTTACTCTGGCAGTGGCACAGTGACATGTTCTGCTATATGGACTTGTCTTAAACTTTTCAGCCACAATTCAGGGGAGAGCTGACTTTGCACAGATTCTTCTAAAACACCAATAAAAGTATATAACATGGGCTTTCTTAGTAGTAGATGCATGTTTCTTTCAGTTTGTCTTTGTGTGAAATTGCACTGTGGGTTATTGTTACACATTAGAGAGGAAAAACTGTACTTGTGCCCTGATATATATTAGAAAAGGAGGGGTATTGAAGTTCAAGGGAGGCATGGCATAGAACTGAAATGATATAGTGCTTGCAAAATCAATTGTGCTGAGTTCACGTGCTTTTAATTACTGTGATACAATGATAAAATGAGAGAAAGCATACTTAAATGTATTAAAAATAAATCAGTAATAGTTATTTTTTTTCACAGGTTGTATGCAGGTCCAGAAGTAGATATTTGGAGCAGTGGGGTTATTCTCTATGCTTTGTTGTGTGGAACGCTTCCATTTGATGATGATCACGTGCCAACCCTTTTTAAGAAGATATGTGATGGTATCTTTTATACCCCTCAGTACTTGAATCCATCTGTAATTAGTCTTTTGAAGCACATGCTGCAAGTGGATCCAATGAAGAGGGCAACAATCAGAGACATTAGGTAAAATACTTGCTGCTGTATGATCACAAGATGCTGGAATTACAGTATTGCAACTAAGCAGAACAAAGAAGTTATTCATACGGCTTGTCCTTGTTTTCTAGACTGAGATGAAAAATTCAGCTTCTGATTGCTTGGTTTTAGCTCTGATTGTGCTGTTATGCAGTGGACAATGAAGTATCTATTGGAATTCGTAGTAAAACAAATTATTTATATTATAAATGAAATCTCGAAACACTTTAGATTTAAGACAGCCATAGCAAAGCTGTGTACTTGCATAATAGTTTGCAAAAATTACACTATATAGACTTCTCTGGGGGAAGAAAATTGTCTTTGCTGTTAAGAACCAGTGCTCTCTACTCTAAATGTCTGAGGAAGCTCTTTGATAACTACTGCTTTTATTCATAGCTGTGAAAAGTCATTTGTTAAGACAGTGAGAATTCCGCATGTAAGGCAACAATTTCTAGCTTCAAAGCACTAGCCTGAATTTGTGTATGAATGGTAATCACTTCAGCAAGTACTGATAAGTTAAAGTTTGTAGGTAGAGAAAGGCATCATGGATCCTGGATTCCAGGAGATGATTCTGGAGAAGTTGATTTTATTGACAAATGTGCATTGGATCAAATTTAAAAAAAGGTAGCTGAGAGAAGTTGAGACATACTTTATGCAGCAGCTTACATTTTCTTTGCAAGAAGTTCTAAGGAGAGAATATTGCTATATTACCATAGTGAAAATGCTGCTCCTTTTAAGGTCAGAAGTTGGGAAATCAGCAATGTTCATTTTCTCAGTGAAACAAAAATGTGGCACACTTATCCCTTGCTACTTCATTACAATGGGAAGTACTTCCTTTCAGAGATGAAAGTGCTGTGAGAACTAAGCGTTTTAAAACTTGAGTGGTTGAGAACTTAACTTACCTCAGTTGTGTTAAATAGTGTGTGGAAAAGAAGTGGTGCAACACAGATGTTGAAAAATGTTGGTTACAGAACACGGATGGAATTTGAATCTGAAATAGCTCTTATATCCATATTATATCCATCCTATTATCCATATGATGTGTCACTTCACAGTTTAAAGCACAAACTGAGTTTAACTGGATGCCTTAATTCTTCTAGGGTTTGAATGTATGTGCATGCAAGGGGAAAGGCCTAGTGCCAGGAACAGTAACAATATTCCTGTGGGTTCAGTCATCCCAGCTATGGCTGAGCCTTTGTTATGGTATGGGAAAGCATTTTTCTGCTTCCAAATTAACTATTTTTCTGATTAAACTGTATTTTTCTCAGCATGTTTGTGCTGAGGCACAGTGTTCTCAGGATCATGTTGAGTAGAGCTTAGCGCACTGTGCTGGTTTGGGCTGGAATAATGTTGAATTTTTTCATAACTGTGTTTTGAATTTGTACTGAAAGTAGTCTTGATAACAGGTGGGCGTTGTAGCTACTGCTGAGCAGGGCTTGCACATTGCCAAAGTTGTTCTGCTTCTTACACTGTCTGAACAGACAGAGGCTGGGTCTGCACAAAGAAATGAGGGGATGATGCTGGAGCAGCTGACCTCAACTGACCATGGGCATATTCCATACCATATACCTGCAGTACCATACTTGCACACAGGCATATTTGCATACCATACTCTGCAGTAAAAATAAGAGGGAGGCTGATGGGACTGGTCTGCTGGTCATCAGATATTTTGTGATAAGCAGTTGTTTTCATCTGCATTACTTATTTTTCTTGGGTTTCCTTGTCACCTCTCTTGTGATTTTTGGATTTTTTTTTCCTTAGATTTTTTAAAAATAAATTTCTAATTATTAAACTGTTTTTATCTCAAACCTGCAAGTTTTTTGCACTTCTACTCTTCTGATTCTGTCCTTCATCCCATTGGAGAGGACCAAGCAATTATTTGCCAGTGGCAAGTGTGATGCTTAGTTGCTGGCTGGGGTTAAATGATGAGAGTCCTATTTGACACCCAATGTGGGGTTTGAAGGTGTTGAGATAATAACAGGTTTGAACAGAACATATTAGATAAGATAATTATAAATTCTATCTGTATAATGGTTGTTGGTCAGAATATTGATTTTTCTGTTCTCAATAATGATTTATCCGATCTCTTCCATGTTCCATTTTTTGCTGTAGATGTTGAAAACTTGGGTTGTTTTTGCAATTTGTTGTGCTTTGTAGTGATAGTGACTTTTTTTAAAATTAGGACATTGGCCTTGAGCTTAATCTGCTATTTGGGCTCTGTAGTGAAGCTGTTACTGCCCTGTTACTCTTACTATGTCAGGGTGACAATAATTATACATCTTTGTCCAAGATTTTTTTTTTTTTTTTTTTTCCCTGTGGAGCAAATACAGAAAGGCATCTTCACCGCATTCTTCTGTGATGTTTTCTCCATCATTGCCATAACTTCAGTATCTTGAACGTCCTTGGGCAGTCAAAATATTTCTACTGGTATTTCTCAAGAGCATAGTTTAGGCTATTTGGAAAATTAACAAGCTATTTTAGAACATCTCCCAGGCCTCACAGTAGTGTAGTTATGGGTGGTAATGCATGGGGGAGAAAATGTGCAGGTAGGATGTGAAAGAAATGTCATTTTATCAGAAGTGATAGAATGTTTGAAAGAGAGATGCTGTTGCAAGGAGGCCTGCCTTTTAACATCGTGCTGGGACCTGGCCTGCTCCTATTGAACACTGATCAATACTCATCATCACCCTCAAGGAGACCCTCTGTGGGTCTGGAAGCATCAACAGGCACTTTGGCTAGCCAGAAACCCAGTTTCAACTGTATCACTTGCTCCTATATTAAAAATAAACAACCAAAGCAAAAGTAATCTTATTTGGTCAGGAATGAAGAAACTTGTAGGAGGGAACAGGAGAGGGAATCAGAAGGATCAGCCCTTTCTGCAGTAGAGCAGTCACAAGAGTAGGAAGGGACTGAAATAATAAATGAGAAAATAGCCACCTGATTCCTAACCCTAAGCAATTTGTGAGATAGCAAAAAGGTTTTTTTCAGTTTTCTGTAAATTGTTTAGTAAAATCTCGTGCAGGCAGTGTATTGTCCATGCTACAAGAGGTCTTGAACTGGCAACCATTATTCCTTCTTCCAGCACAGACTAAAATTAATTTTATATTTTAAAGGAATTTCCTGTTTAAAATGTTTTTTTACATACATATACTGAGAATTTTTTACTTTTAAATCTAGGGAACATGAGTGGTTTAAGCAGGATCTTCCAAAATACTTATTTCCTGAAGACCCATCATATAGCTCTACCATGATTGATGATGAAGCCTTAAAAGAAGTATGTGAGAAGTTTGAATGTACTGAAGAGGAAGTGCTAAGTTGTCTGTACAGCCGAAATCATCAGGACCCTCTAGCTGTTGCTTACCACCTCATCATAGACAACAGGAGAATAATGAACGAGGCCAAAGACTTCTACTTGGCGACAAGTCCACCAGATTCTTTTCTGGATGATCACCACCTGTCTCGCCCTCACCCTGAACGAGTGCCATTTTTAGTAGCTGAAGCACCACGTCCTCGCCACACCCTTGATGAGCTGAATCCACAGAAATCAAAACACCAAGGTGTAAGACGCGCTAAGTGGCACTTGGGAATCAGGAGTCAGAGTCGACCAAATGATATCATGGCTGAAGTTTGTCGAGCAATTAAACAACTGGATTATGAATGGAAGGTAACAAAATAGAAGATTTTCACATCGAACAACAATGCAGTTTGGTTTGAGCTGTGTAGTTACATAGCTGAGACATCCAAAACTGTTTTCCTGTTCTGGCAGTAATCTCGTGTGCCTGTCCTGTCTATGTTTGTTGTGCCAGAAGGGTTTTGAGGGGAGACTGTACATGCTGACAGGAAAAACAGTCGTGCTACTTTTCCCTTGGGGCTGTAGGAATATATTTCTCTTGTCTTAACCCCCCCCACCCCTCAAAAAACCTTCAAATCCAACAGGTAATGAAATCTGAAGTCACTTCATAAGTACTAGTGAGTGAAAAGGACAGAAACAGCATAGTGATTTTTCAAGCAGTTCTGACTCAAATCTCTTTCATATAGGTTGTAAATCCATATTATCTGCGTGTTCGGAGGAAGAATCCAGTAACAAGTGCATATTCCAAAATGAGTCTCCAGTTGTATCAGGTGGACAGCAGAACATACTTACTTGATTTCCGTAGTATTGATGGTATGTAAAGAGTTACTTAAACTAATTGTGTTGTATGGGAAATCATTCTACTTGTAAATGTCTTCATTTACTTATTTAAAAGTGAAGTAAGTGTTGCTTTTTTATTTTAAACCAATATAACGTGTATTGGTGTTTCCTTATTTCTTCCCAGACTAGTGTTCCTGTGATGCATGCTTACCTGCTGCATCCCTTAAATAATATTTTTTTTTGCTACATCAGCTTCTGAGGAGCTCCATTTTATGTCTGCATCAGAACTAATACCAATAGTGCAAAAGGCTTTGTTGGAGGTGAGATGGAGACCAACTTAAGCTGCCTTTGGAGCCTCACCTCAAATTTAAATATTAATTTAGATCTGAAGTAAGCATGTGAACAGTGTTTTCTAACGAAGATAAAGCATGACATCTAGGCACTTAAATTTGACTTGTTCTGTACCTTGCTGTACTGAGTATTACTGAGATGGATTTAATTTTCTTCCTAGCAGCCTACATGGTGCTGTGACTAAAAGAGTATTGATAACGCACGAGCAGCATTGGCCTAGTATCCAGCCTTTCTTTTTCCACACTGAAGAGTTGAGAGGGGAGCAATAGCTCTGCAGAGCTGAGCCAGATTGAACAAAGATGTTCAGTGCCATATTATGTTATGCCTAGCAGAAAAAGGGGTTTTGGGGAAGGTAACCTTGAGACCACCTGAGCATCTGTCTGCTTTGGAGGTAGTGAGTGGTTGCCTTTGCATCACTTCCCTCCCCTTACTTAACTCTTTATTTCTATCCATGAGTTTTCTCACTTTTGCCCTTCCAATTTTCTTCCTGTTTGCACTGATGTATCAGCTGCAAGGCAAAGTTAACCCACCAGTTCTACTAGTAGCTAAAAGTTGAGGTAGGAATTTTATGCAGGAGCTAAAATCTTGAAAGCATGTAATTTAATCAGTAGAAAAATATATTTTCTGGAGTCACAGTAACACAGTATACAAAGCCTGATGAAGTTAACAGAGGAGCTAGTAGAGATTGAAAACATTGTTTGTTTATGGGCATAATAGACTAAAGGAAAATTACCTACAGCCAGTAGTGTAGATCACATGCCTAGAAAACTTTGCATGAAAAAATAAAATTTTTTTGGACTGCTTAGAGCTGTGCAGCTGGGGGAGGGAGCCTGCTACAATCCTGCTTTCCACTTTTGAGGAAATACAACCCAATGGTGCAGGTTTGTTGTATCTCTTTGAGTAGTTAAACTGATTTGACATTCATTCTCTTCACCATGGTTAACTGTTTTCTGTTCCTCTTAACAATTTGTAAATTAAAGTAGCTTTGTGGAAATAGGAGAAATTACCTTATCAGTCATTTCTCCTGAGCCACCTTAGAACCAAGTTAATGTTGGGTATTTAAAATAAGAATAGAGATGCTTCACCAGAACAGTACTATGAAGATGAAACTATTTTCATCTCATACTGAAGGTAAATACAAATTGCTGCAGCTCAAACATACAACATTCTCTGGTGAAAAACTTTCGAAAGAGAAGGCTAAATGAATGAATTATCGTAAAATACAAATAATATATAAATATCCAAAAGATAACACAAATAGAATAAAAATAAAGTAGATGATAGAAAAAATCTACAAACTTAATCTTATGATGCTGACCTGGTTTTATTTCGAGTAACCTAAATTGAACAATTAGCTGCTGAAATCAGTTCATGAAAAATACAATTAGTATTGGTCTGAACTAGATGTAAATGCAGTTTACATCTGTTTACAGCTGTACAGTTAAAACTGTAACTGTTACAGTTTACAACTGTACAAGAGTACAGTTCAAAGTACAAAAAGAATTAGCATAAAAACATTTTCTGTTATACTACTGTGTTTACTAGCTTTACTTTTGTATCAAATACAGTTTGCAAAAGCTGTTTCTTTATTAATCAAGATTTTAAAAGACAAGATTTTAGAAGTGTGAGAAAGGGAAGATACTTTCTCTTTCTAGAATTGATTTGATACTGATACCTAATTTTCCTCTTTTCTTCCCTTGTTCCCAGATGAAATTACTGAAGCGAAGTCTGGGAGTGCAACTCCACAGAGATCAGGTTCTGTGAGCAACTATAGATCTTGTCAAAAAGATTCAGATGCTGATGCTCAAGGAAAATCTGCAGAAACATCCCTTACCTCATCAGTGAACTCTTCGCTTGACTCTTCCACAGCTGATGTAACTCCAAGACCAGGGAGTCATACAATAGAGTTTTTTGAGATGTGTGCAAATCTTATTAAACTACTTGCACAGTAATTTTGAAGATGAGCTTATTTCTTTTACAGCAATAAGCATGCCTAAATCATATTCAGATGCTTCCAATTATAATCAACTGAAATTAACTAAGGCGCTGAAAAAGCTAGCCACAGAATGCAATTTGCATGGGGATTAAAATTATTATGGGCAGTTAACATATATTATTTTGAAGCTAGAGTGAATTCTGATTGCCTGCTGTCCAATAGCATAACACAGGTACAGGAAATAACATGCCCTTTGGGTAATGTTTGTAACATTTTATGTTGAGTACAAAATAGCTGCCTATAACATTTAAGCTAGATGGACCTCCTTGTTTTTTTTCTCTGGTTATACATATATCTGATGCACTGTAAGTTAACATACACATAGTAGTTCAGTGATCTCAGTGTGACTTGTTGGTCACCCTCTACAGTTGTGGCCGAGAATGATCAGCATCTCCTAACAGTAATGTGTTAAAACTTCGATGTTTTCTTCCCCCCTATTTAACAGAAAATAATAAAGAATGCTTTGATGCGTTACAATGTACTACTTTTATAAAAAAATGTTACTAAATGCATGCAAATCCAGCCAGTTGGAAATGCGTGTAGGTGCTCTGTGATGAACTGAGGGTGAAAGTTCTGTGGACAGTGAGCAGAAGGACCGAGTGCCTAACAATGGCAGGAGACTTAATGCTGAGAAGGTGTGGCATCCCATGGGCTAAACCACAATGTTGCTTTGAGGAGAAACTGAGGAAGCTCCTGGTCTGAGCATGTTATCTTAGTGTGGTAGCACCCCACTGCTGCTGCAGGCTGAGAATCCTTTTCCTTAGAAACAGTCCCTGTAGTTAAGAGCAGAGCCTGAGGGCTGATAATGCTGTTCCAGAATCTGAAATTTACAGGTTTTTAATATACATGTTAATACTTTGATACAGCTGGTTACCATGTTAACTTAGGATATACTATATAGTAGCAGTTTGAAATGGAAACTACATACACAGGTTTCTAG
The DNA here is from genome assembly GCF_903797595.1 of Erithacus rubecula. Lineage (NCBI taxonomy): Eukaryota > Metazoa > Chordata > Aves > Passeriformes > Muscicapidae > Erithacus > Erithacus rubecula. The sequence goes on from NC_136661.1 coordinate 20,040,904, forward strand.
TTTTTCCCAGGTGACCATTATAGAAAACTTTAAAGAGTCTTAACTTTTCAGTTGAGCATTGAAAACTGATCATGACAACTTGAGTGCTAGAGTTTTAACAGTAGATTGCAGTTACCCATAATAAAAGTCCTTTTGCATTTATGGTTTTTGCAGCATTTCAGAAAAAATCCTAAACTTCATATGTTAAAATCACAGGTAGTATTTGCATGAAAACCTTTAGTCTCTTTATATTAGATATAATTAGCCACAGTTCCATTTTCATCTGACACTTAGACATAAACAGTCATAAAATACTTAGCTGTGCATTCAAGACTAAATGCTCACTTCAAAATAATATTCATGACCTATATAGTTTCAAAGGTTGCTCCCCTAGGAAGAGGCTGGAACTCCAGGCATTACTAGGAACAGTGGAACCTGGATTCTTCAAATGGATGGAAATTCTCACCAATGGCTGAGATTTTTTTCCATGAGAAGCTGTTTGCTACAGACACAAGAACAGTTTAAATCCTAGCCAGCTGGCTGCAGCCCAGAAGTTCACATGCTCAGAATCTGAAGAAACATAAGGCTGGTCTTAAGCCCCTGAACTGCTGTAACTGTGTTCTGAACTGGGCGATTATGAGATCTAATAGGTGGGTACAAGCTACAAATGAATTTCTTTATCCTCATGTGATGGTCCTTGTAGGGACAATGGCTGTATCACTGTACCTTAAAGTAAAAAAATTTTCCAAAGTGGAAGTTACATCAGAAGTTGAAACCCCAGACTTTAAGATACCAATGTGAGGGACCAGTTGCAAATCCTACAAAAAAGTCTGTCTTTAGTATTGGAAGAATTGGGTTCCAATGTACAGAATAAATCAATGTGTTCATTTTTGTTACCCTTTATTTTGGAATTATTAAGTATTGCACTTGTATAAACACTACGAACGCACAGGTTTTTAAATTGTAGTAATTCCTCATCTGGAATTGGTTTGGGATCACTTCATATATAAAACTATTTATAAATGCTATCTCCTCCTTGTAATGCTTACCACATATGCAAGGTCTAAAGATGCAAAATAGTTCCTAATTTTATATACCTTTTCAGCCCTCTTGTGCTTAAAGAAAACCCTGGTTTGCCCTTAGTTTTGGTGTCAGGAGGTTACAGCAAATTTCTGGGAGACATGTACAATATATGTAGCTGTAAATAAAAGTACATTTTTATGGTAGATCAATTTTGATGGCCAAAGGTTTTATGATTGAATTGAGATTTTTTTAGGGAGGGGGAGGGGTAGAAAGGGGCACCAACAACCGAGTTGAACCCAGTTACCTGTTGTGTGACTTTCCTATGCTTTTGTGATTTTCCTGTCTTGCTGTTGAAATTGCTTTCTTCACTGATCTTGCAGACCTTTAGCATTGCACTAGAAGCTGCCAATAGGCTGTGAAACAAAACTTCACTAACAGAGCTGCCAGAGCTGTAAGGCAGCTTATGCAGATACACAAACTGGTAAAGTGTGTTATTCTGTATTCCCAAACTTACTCCTGTTGGAGTACAGTGAGTTACCTTGTCTTTGTATGGTAATATTTTCAGTAACATGGATGAACCTGGGCTGTCCATGTGCAATATAACTCACTAGGTAATGGATAAAAATTCATCTTGGTGGTGCAATATGAAGAAAGAAAACCTTTCATGTTTGTCTTGTTATGAGTGTTTAATACGAACTTTGAGCTACATTTTATTTTACCAGTTGATTACCATTGTAAGATATTAAGTCCTGTTCTTTAACAAAGATGTGCCTACTTCCTGTTAATTTCTTTTGACAAAGCTGAATGGCAAAAATGCTTGTTTCTAACTGTACAATTTTTAAACTTTCAAAACTAAAAACTAAGTAAACATGAAATACTGAACCATCTTGTTTGAAACTGTGTGCTTGCTGTTTCCTAGTGCTTTATGTAAGTGGACAAGAACTGTTTACACTCATTTTAAAACCAGCAGCTATTACAATTACAGAAAAAACAGCAACGTGACAAAAATTTCAGCAGATTTCCCAGCTGGACAAGGTAGTGCACCAGCTATGCTCGCCCGATCCGACTGACCCTTTTCCCCTTGGTCCCGTAAACCCTTTTGCTGCAGACAAGGAATTTGGAACAAAGCCTGACCGCGCCTTTCGCGCCCTGCCGTGTCTCCCTTCGTCTCGCATCTTCGCTGAGCCTTCCCCTCGCACCTCGGGTGGGGCGGAATTTTCTCTCGGTATTGGTCCCTGAAAGTAGGGAGGCAGCTTTAAACCCTGTCTTTTTACTGAGGTTTTTTGTTTGGTTTTGGGTTTTTTTTTTGTATCTTTTGTGGGCGAAATTGAGGTTTTTTATTAGGGGTTTTTTTTGTTTGTTTTGTTTTTTCTTTCGTTGTTTTTTTGTTTGCTTGCTGGTTTTTAATTCTTTTTGGGGACGAGTGTTTTGAGGAGGGTTGTGTGGGGTTTTTTTGTTTTCGTTGTTGGTTTTTGGGTGTTCGTTTGTCGGGGGTTTCTTTGTAGTTTAGTTGTGGTAGTGGCTTTTTCCTGTTCAGCGTCCTTGTCAGCCCGGGTCACTTCTCCCTACGGGCCTCCCCGGCCGGAGCTGCCTCCCTGTGGTGGGTGCTGCTGTCCCAGGGCACAGCCCGTGCTCGGGAGACACTCCTGCGTCCCGCACCCATCCCTGTGTGACACTGGAGCACCTCGGGCGGTGGCTCTGCCAGGGCCGCCTGCTCTTGTCCCGTCCGCCCCCGCCTCAACCCGCACAGACTGCGGGGCCGCCGGGCGCCTTATGGCACGCAAGAGGAGAGCTACGGCTCCCGGCTGTCCTGCCGCCCTGAGCCGGGCCGAGCCGCGGGGCCGAGCCGCGGCTCCCAGCCGTCCTGAGCCGGGCCGAGCCGCGGCTCCCGGCTGCACTGAGCCGGGCCGAGCCGCGGCTCCCGGCCGTCCCTGCTGCCCCGAGCCGTAGCCTGGGCGCTGCCCCGGCCTGGTTCCTGTGCTGCCGCCCCGCCTTTCCCTTTCCGCTTCCTGCGCTCCGGGCTGGCGGGGCGCTTCCATCGGGAGAGGCGGCGGCAGCGGCAGGGGCAGGTATCGGTACCGGTACCGCCGGGGTTGAGCCGCAGGGACTGCTCAGCTGCAGCCGCTCGGATATTTGTGTGTGGGAGAGGGGCCGCTCTCCATTACTGCCTTAGCTAAGGGATGAGCGAGCTGTGATTTTACCGCTGTGTTCTTAAAAGCTAAATTACCTAACTACTTAAAATTTATTCTTCCTAGTTCTCCAGATGGCTTCTTTTGGGTGGAAGAGAAAGATCGGTGAGAAGGTCTCAAAAGCTACTTCTCAGCAGTTCGAAGCAGAAGCTGCGGATGACAAGGATCGGGGTGACGATGAAGATGCTAACTGGGTGCTTGCAGCTAAGAGAAGAAAGGAAGTTCTCTTGGAAGATTGTGTAAGGAAGAGTAAGCAGCTCAAGGATGAAGGTGCAAATTTGGCTGAAAACAGGAGGTACTAATGTTGTTTTACTCTTTTTTCATTGGTTGAAAAGCTGCTGCATGATATTTCAATCCTTTCTCTAAACACTAGTAATTTGCTAGTATCTGCGTTGATAGTGATTTGAAAAGTGATAATTTTTTTCATTCCGTTTTTGCCTTTGGTGGTGTTGTAAACTGTGAAACAAAGTATATATTGTACCATGTCTCTGCACGTTCTGATAACAACAACAGCAAAGATGGCAGAAGTCTAGAGACTAAAAACTTGGATTTGAAAGCTGAAAGGACAAATAAGATGATAAGCCACATTATAAGTAATGCTTTAGCCACTCTTGAAAATGTGTCATTTTTCCCTTGCTGAGAGTAAGCCTGTTTGCCTGCACACAGTGCCCTGGGGAATGCTGCCAAGCAGCTGGTGCACCGCCAGTCTGCCCAGTGCTCGGTTCAGGCAGGTCAGGAGCTGCTGCGCTGCCTCCCGAGCACTGGGAGCTCGGCAGTCCTGGAAGGATGTTGCAAAAGTGGTTCTGTTACCTTGTTATACTTCAGGCAGGAAGTCCTTTTGGAGTAGAAGTGTGTTAGAAGAGGTAGGGGTGGACTATAAATTGCGTATTAACTACACAATTTGGCCAGATCTTCACTGGAGGGGGAAGAAACAGTAATGGGAGTAGGCCCCTTAAAATCTTCAGAATTCTTTGACATATGAATTTTTATCCTTTCCTTACTTTTAAGAACATTTTCGCTTTATTGTCCCACATCAGAGATAATATTTTCCTGGCAGAAATATTGCCAAGATGTCAGTAGGTGCTCCTGTGCTATTAAATTTTTTGTTTTAAGAAATGTCGTGCTAAAAAAGGGTTCCCTGGGCAATGGGGAAGAGAAGGTTGGAGGTTTAAATCAGGCAAGTTTATATATCATAATAAACTGCGTGTGTTGTTGGGTCTGATTTTAAAAAAAGTAATGAATAAATACAAAATTTCCTTGAGAAAAGGCCTATTTTCAAATATTTGAATACAGCTTGCTCTTTTAACTGGTCACTCAAATAATGGCACTGTTCAGTGAATGACTTCAGTTGATTCTTCTGTGTTCCTGTGCGCTGTAATTTTTGAATAAAATTTTGAAGCCTTTTAAAGTTGAGTTTAAATTAAGACCAAGTTAAACTTAATAAGTTTAAAGCATGCTGCCATTTTATCTGGCATCCTGCCAGTATTAATCCATAGATTTAATAGTAATCACATAAGTGGGTTGAATTAATATTAGTAATTGAAAATACAAAATGTACAAATTAGTAGTCAATTAACATCTCTGTTTTTAACACCAAAAAACCCCCTAGACTGATCTACAGAAAGGTAATCCATTCTGTCCTTTTAGGAATATAGAGATTGCTAATATTTTTATCTAATCTTGTATCTCTAATATATCCTGTGCTGGCATATATTAAACAGATAATTTTTTTTTTTGTTTTCTGTTATATATGTGCCTTCCTTGTATTTTGCTTTGGATGTTATTGGATTACTTTGGATGTATTTTTTCTGTCTTCTTTTTTGATTTTTTTTGGTGTAGTTTTTAAAGTGCTGTACGTCTTTTGAACGGTGGCAAATATTTTGTTGTAGATGTGGTTCAGGGCAGGGACATACTGAACAGCAGGTAAGTTTTTATACTTTTAATAGTTTCACTTGGTCTGAGAAACTGAGCTCTCTGTTACCTGTCAGTTAGAAAACAATACAAAAGCTTCACCCATCCATAAGTAGCATAAGTAAGCATTTTTTTATGAATTTAGGGAGAACTGTCTCTCATCAGAAGTGCTTATAAGTACTACTGAGAAACTCTGAATGGCTTGCAACAGGTATGCTAAAGAAGTTAACATTCATATCTGAGGCTCAGTAGAAGTTCTCACTTGAATTTATAGTTTCCATCAGTTACTCCTGCACACTCTACAGTTCAGGAAGTTATATGGTGATGTTGGGGTACATAACTTTCAGACAGGTTTTTCTCTTTTTAATAAAAATCACATAGGTTTTACTCTGTCTGGTAGAAAGTGGTTGTTGTGATAGTGTTCAGCCTATTTAGTCTATTGAATATACATTTGTACAGCATAAACAGACTCCTGTGAATATTGAAATACTTAAGGTGGATTGTTTCCTGAAATATCAAAGTGCGGCAACAATTTAAAAAAACAAAACTGAGTTGGATTGTGTAGCATTCTAGAAGAAAAGCAAAGACCTAGCACTAGAAAGTAACGAAGGTTGGTTCTTGGTTTGTGTTACCTGTGGAGTGAAGGGGATAGAGTGAAAAAAATCTCTTGAAGAAGCAAGGGGGCTGAATAAAGGAAAGGATGGAAAGTCATTAATTCAACTTCATTTCTTACAGTAGAAAGACTCTGGTAATGTGCATGGCAGAAATTAATATGAATTTTATAAGCAGGCCCACTGCTCCTTAGCTAAAATAGTCATTGACACGTTTATGCTTTATTATGAAAGAAAAGCATGTATTTCTGTTAAAGGGAGACAGTGATAGTGTTGCAAGCCCCACTGTGGTTTTGTTAGTCTCTGTCTGTCCTGTAAGTCTGTCTGTGTGGATGAGTGAGATCTCACTGTTTGGTGTTTGTTAGGAGGGATCTCAGTGCTTCTCTGGGGGAGGGAATAATGAATGAGCTTCTCAGGCACCAGAATTTGTGTAGCCTGTGTTATTTGCTGGTTGTCAAAATTGGGAATGGCATTGGGGGATTGTTTGGGAGGTGGGTTTTCAGCTTTTGTGTAACTGTTTGAGGAGTATTTGTACCTGCTGTGGTGTGTGTGCATGAACCTGATAAGCTGAGACAGACACACAGAAGAAAAACAGTGATGAAGATGACAGTTTCTGATCCATAGTTTGGATTTTTTTGAGGAATGGGAAGAAGAATTAGGAGTCTGCCAGAAAAAAGTGTTAAAGTAAGTTGATCATCACAGTGGGTGGTTACTGTGAAAAACACTGTTGATGAGACTCTGACCTAGAAATTTGTTAAGTAGGCAGTGTTGAAGATGGTTTGTAAGTGAGTGATCTTGTCAGAACAGCAAGAAAAGGCAGATGTGTGGAAGAAGTACCAGAAGTTTTTATACTCTTTTGATGTGTGAGAAGGAGCAGTGAAAACAAATATGTACAAACATACACACAGTCTTTTGGGAACAGGCACATGGTGCTATTCTTCAGGCTGTCATGTGCAGGTGGCCTTTGATGTTCCCTTTGGATCCCTTCCAACTCAGGGTATTCTGTGATTTCTATGAACAGAATATTGTCTGTTGGTGGAAAGTATGAAGAATATTCTAGAGGAGAATTTTTTTCTTGGTTTTAGGAAACAAATACTGATGTAATCTGAGTGTGGATGTGCCCACATACACTGGAGTTAAAAAAAAAAAAAAGGCAACTGAAAGCAAACCCAAAACCCAACAACCCCTATCCAGTTTTTTGTATTGATAGTCCTACACTCTTTTAAATCCAGGATAAGTTCACATATTCTGCCTTAGTGTTTTTAACACAGCAGTTTGCCATGAGAGTGTTGTTTGACTGGGTGAGAGGTAAGCCTTTGGCTCAGGGCACACAGGAAATGTTTGAAGTGCAGGTAAACACTGAAGTGTGACCTCCCTAAATACATGGCATGTGAGAGCTAAAAGCAGGAAGAAAAACTTCTGTCAGACTTGTGTACTCAATGCAACTGAGGTGCCTGTCCATGGAGTAGCTGTGCAATCAACCCTGTGCTGTTTCCAAACCTCAGACTCCTGTAGCTGCCCAGTGAGTGGCGATAGAGCTCTTCTCAGAGTGCCCTCAAGAGGTGCAGCATTTCTCTTGGAAGTGCAGCATTTACATTTTTTAAGTTTTGCCAAACATAAGTTACTATCTCTTTTGCTTCTGATGATGTCTGTTGCACTAAAAAAGAGTAAAAATTTTCATCTTGATTGGGAAGGTCATGTTTTCAGCTGGAACACTCCTATATTAATGTTATAAAAAAATTCTTTCACTTTGTCACTTGATGTCTAGATTAGACTGATTAATAATATTTTGCTTTTTATTTCCTTAGCTTTTGCAATAGCAGATTAAAAAAAAGACATGTCAAAGGGCAGTAAGTAGACCAGATAATACGCCAATTTTCCTCAACTGTTTACTTTTCTAGAGGGATAAATTTTTTAGAATTGCTTAATTTTCTAATCTATTGAAATGAACTGAACTTTTCTAAAGGGTAATTTTTTCCACATTTTAGCAGTTGAGACATTTTTCTCTGATGTGAGTGCCAGCATGACTCCCAGATGTGTAGTTTGTGATTCTTTAGCTGTATATGCTGTAATTGAGTTTTTTTTTTTTCCCTAGACATTGTAGGGTGTCACGTGATGAGGCACACACCTTTAAAAAGTATGCTTAGTGTTGTGGTAAGTCAAATGTGTACTGAAAAAATATGTCTATCAGGTGGAGCAGATTTTAACACATGTATTTATTCCATTTACCTATGTGTTTTAGGTTTAGATTATGGTAAGCACTTGATTTAAAATGAATTGTGGAAATAATAAAATTGTTTTGAGATTATAATGCTATTTCATTTTGATGCAGCTAAAGTTGGAAAGGATAGACATAATTATGTTGAAATTGTTTTTCAAGTTTCAGTCAATGAAACTGATGTTACTTACATAATACAGTGTTAATAAAGAGGTTTCCCAGAAGATCTCAGCTGTTGTCTTTGGCAAAAACATTTCATTAAAACATCAGTTTCAATCAACTGAGTTACATTGTAAAGTAGCCTAGAAAAAATAGAGTGTGTTAGAGAGAAGAGACATCCAGGGAGAGCAGTGGCATTTATGTCAAATTTTTTTCCCCTAAACTCAAGAGTAGTTCTTCCCGATGAAGAGGAAGTCGTGAAAAGGTGAATAAGAGTCCTGTGTGGGTATATAGGAAGGTCCTGAAAAAATCCAGCTGTAAAACAAGAGGTAAGAGCAAGTTGTCTGACCCAATCAGACCACAGAGACTCAGTATGCAGGGGCAGGGATGAAGTTAGGAAAAGCTCATGTAGAGCTGAGTCTGGAGTGGGATGTGAAAGGGCAGCAAGAAGAACTTGTGCAAGTATATCAGCAACAAAACAAAACAAGGAGAAATGTGAGAATGAGGTGAGAATCTAGTGGCAAAGGGTGCAGAACAGGCGCTGCTGTCTGCTTTGCCTTGGTCTTTACTGATGAGTTGCCTTGAGGAGCACCAGGTCCAGCCAACTGCGCTTGAAACGTTTTGACAGCAGGGCTTGAGAGCTGACAGACTGATGGGCAATGGTGTGGGTTTTCCATCTGTGTTGATACTCAGGACAGATGAGTATCACCTGCTCAGGAGGAGCCTGATCCACCTCCTTTACCTGACCCTGCTTTGAGCATCTGATTGGACTAGATGATCTCTAGAGTTTCATTCCAATCTTGGCCTTTTTGTAAGTATATCCCGTTAAAATTTCAGACACGTAGAGAATACAGAAAGTAGTTCTCAGACTTAAAATTTTGATTCACTAGTATAGGTGTCTTTGGTGAAATACTATGGATGCAGAAACAAATTTAAAAAAACTGCTGTGCCTTCTTACTGTCTCTGCTAACTGATGTCATTTAAAACAAAGATGTGTTTTGAAAATAAAAAAATTATAAGAATTGAGTCAGTAGGTAATCTGGGAGTCTATGAGCTTTAGTGTCTGGCTTCAAGAATAAAGTCTAAAGTTCTGTTAGGCTGACTCTTTCGTAAGAGTAATCTGAAAGCCTTACACAGTTTGGATTTTTATGACTAAGTGTTGGAGAAATTGCTGGAAAATGCTTATAATGAAACCTGGAGTATGTATTAAGTATTCATGTCTACTGTTCCTTGTAGGCTGAAAATAACTGTTTAGTATCAGTTTGGATGTAATTTGCATGGCAGGTATAGTTATTATAAATAATGCTTACGTCCTTCAGTGTGGATTACCAACACCCATGTTCTGCAAACAAAATGAAAAGTTTTAGTATCAGTAATTATTTAATTTGGTTGAGAGTTTTCTTGGGTCAGTCATGCAGAAATGCAGAGAACATAAGTGGATTTCATACTATAGGTAAAATTATTCAGTAAAAATAGGGACTTGATTAAAACTGTCATGAGTTCTGGTCAAAGTACCTGATCAGTTTTTAAAGTTTTTCGGTGTTTAACATTACTGTCTATTTTGTGTCTGTGTAAAACTTCCTGACTGTTACGGTTCCTTGGGAATGCTGTACACATCATATGCTCACTGAAGAGAGAAAGGGTGTGTAAGCTGGAAGTTTTGGGTGCAGAACACATGAGCTGAAACAGAAAAGACTGAACAAGTACTGACTTTGTACCTTTGTTTTTTGGAGAAAGCATGTTACAGCTTCTCTCTTATTAGTCAGAAGGTATGGATTGTTTTTCAGCACTTGTAACCTTTCTACAGAATTTTAAAAGTGCAGAGAGTGTTTTGCAGTGTTTAAAACCCTCCTGTAAGCTGTTGTGTAAGCTGTTTTTTCATCTAAGTTGATTTTTATTGCTAGCTTTATTTTGTTCATCACTTACTGATACAGTTGCTGTTTCCTGGTGATGCATCTAGCTGGCCCCTTTCATTGAGGAGTAAGTTCCTTGCAGACTGGTTAAGTAGTTATTCTTGCTTAAATTGTAATTTATCTTTAAATTCACTGTTTTCTTTTTGTTCTGGGAAACATTATTTTCCAGCAGCTGGTTATTATTTGGCAAAGCAGGAGTTCAGTTATGAAATTGTTACTAATTTAGTGCAGATTTTTCTGAGAGTGAGTGCAAGAATTGTAGATTATTTAAGCTGTACCCAGAGTTTGGGTAGGTTTGAGAGTATCTTTTTGTTAGAATTGTTGTTCCCTGAGGATATTGAAATGTGACACCATCAGTGTGTGCATATTTCTGTATGTACGTATTTGTAAATAGAAGCAGAAGGAATATTCATGTGCCAGCTCTAGACTGTGGAATAATTTATATATATCTTCATAGATGTATTTTCCTTCAGAGAAAGCATGATTTGATTGTTGCATGCTTATCATCCTGTATCATTTAAGGAGTTATTGTTGTCAGCCATGATTAGAATCAATGTTCATTCACAGTCTCTTGACAGTGTGAAGGGAGAGAGGTTCAGCCTGTGAGGTGTCTGCAGTCCTCCTGTAAACACCTCAGGTTGGGTATCTAAACTTAGGTGAGGAGGTGAGAGGAATTTGGGCCTATTAGCACTTTTGTGGAGATGAAAGAAGGGTAATTTGTGTTACCTGCCTTTGTATTTATGTCTAGAGAATCTGTTCCTTCTGTGCATGGAGTATAATTTACAGAATTTTATAAGTGAAAAGCTGTGTTTTTCAATGGGTATGTCATAGGCAGTTTTTTATTTTAAATAAACTCTTAAAAAATACATCTGTTTATTTAACATCTCATCTCATATTTATATATGTAGAGAATGTTACTGGAAACGAAGAAGCACAAAAAAAGGGTTCTTAAGTGTTTCATCAGTATGTATGTATTTTTAATATATATGTTAATATCTCTGTGTAGAGTATTTGTGCTTTACAGTTCCTTTTTTTTCTATCCTTTCTCTATACATGAAGTTATTGGAAACTCATGAATACTTGTATCAGGTTTTTATAGGCAGTAATCAATAGTTTCTAAATTTTTACATTACTTACTGCTCCTCTTTTTTTTTGTCCCATTCCTAGCATGCTTTCCAGACAATTTTGTTTATGAACAAGTAGGACAGTTGCATTTCATCCCAGAATACCTCTGTATTACTTCTCAACTATGTAACATAATGAACTGTAAAAAAATAGCATAAAAATATAACTATTGATATTGCATTACTTTTATTTTCATTACCAATTATGATAATATTTTGCATTTAATTTTTATCACTCACTGTCATAGCTGTGCTTGAAAAATTAAAATATGTGAAAGCACATGGGCTGGCATATTTCTAGCCTTGCAAAGTATAAAAAGGTGGAGTAATTAACTTTACCATTTTTAACTTAATTTTTCTGGCAGTCTGATTCTTCTTGAATCTGTATACGCCACCAGTCTGAGGTGGTGTTTCCCCACATGAACATTCACAACCTTCTTCTGCATGTGAGGGACAATGAGTGTATGTAGGAGAGTGCATTTTTTCTTCCTCTTAGGTGTTGTTTTGAGGTGAAGTACTTCAGTGTGAGTTTCTCTCACAGTTGGCTTGATTTCTGAAATTGTCTTCATTCCTTTTCTCTTCCTGCATGTTACTGTGATAAACTGTCTGAGACTGGGATTGCTTTTAGTAGGTGATGTGGTGGCAGTATAGCCATATATCCTATATATCCTGCAGCACTAGTGCCATCCTGCAAAAAACAATTGCTGCCAGCAGGTCTGTATTGATAAATGGCAGCTAGAGGTTCATGTGAATTCTTGGGTCAAAAGTCTTCCTGTCAGGTTAAAGAACATGCTTGATTTTGCCTGTAGTTAGGAATTCTAATGGCACAGCTTTTAAATGTAGGCAATTCTATTATTTGTGTGCTTAGTATAATACAATTTATCAAAACCTAGTAAGTTACATTAATAATCTGAGCAGTTTTTGTAGAAAAATACAAGCTGGGGCCTTCTTCATATCTGTCATAGGATCCCCTGTATTAATGATATCATGCATTACAACATGGATACTCTAAAATGTGATATCTCATTTTTTAAAGTGACAGTTTTGTTGTTTTGTTTTTGTCCAGATCTAGTGTTAGATACATCTAGTTCCTTTTACTTGAATAATGAAACATTTCTATTTAGAAATATTTTTTTCATTATATTATTTCTTTTCATAGGAGAAGCAGCAGGGAAAAAAATTAAGTGGCTTCCTAATTTAATAACTTTGGCCAGTTACTATCTAAGTCTAGTTATTATTGCTGACAATGATAATATCCTCCTCCACTACTGTTGTTTTAACTGTTGCTGTCATTCATGAATTTAATTTTGAAACAATAATTTAGTATTGCCCAATCCTTACTGAATAGAATGTGTACTTGTCGTCCATATCTTCCAAAATTGAAATGTACTGATTTTAAGAGTTGTAATTGCCCATTTGGTTCAGTGTTTTTCTACAGAAGTAGTATATAGCAGTGTACTTTGTTATAAGGTCTTGGTTCCTTTATATATGTCAGCTTGCCCTCTAGTTTCCTAAATGCTGTCCTCCATTTCCAGTGGCATATTGTGAAAGTGTCCCTAAACTGAAGAGGATACTTGGCAGGAAAGACTTAGAATGAAGACTCTCTGTCAACATCTTGTTCAGCCAAGTCTTTTGAAGGGTTAATTCAAACAGCAAGTGGGGAAAATTTTGATTCGTGCATTCTCAGTTTACACTGTAGAAATATTTCATATTGTAAGACTGACAGTTGTTAATGAGTTGACTTCATAACATTAATAACTACCACAAGAATAGCTGCTTGGAATAGTCCTGTATAGTGACATGTGGCATCAAATTTATAGAAATCTAATTTACTGTGTGTCTTGACTTCCTCTATTGTTTTTTGTCCCATTTATTTGTTTATGTGGCAGTTAACAATGCAGTAATTTTGTAGACAGTTGTTCAGTTACGTCAGGGCTGAGATAACCCAAGGCAAGGGCTGGTGTGTGTGTTCTCCCTAACTTTGGTTTCTAGCCTGGTCAAGGATTGCAGCTCTATCACTGGGTTAACTGATTTGAGTTGGGGGTCAATGTGACCCAGTTCTACTACCCTTTCATTTCCACTGCTTTGCCATGGTCCCATTTTTTTTTGTTTTTACCCTAGGGGAAGCCAGCTGAAAGTGCAGAAGAAGCCTGGCTGGAAATAGTTTCTTTCTGGTTGCTGCTTCTGATCTGGTTCACAAATGCTTTAAACAAAATAGCCAGAAAATTGGGAGTGAGTGGCCAAACAACAGGGGAAGAGAAGTTATTTCATTTATGCTGTATTCTTGTCTAGTTGTTGCCTGTGTTATGTATTGCACATAAAGTTTGAAATGGTTAGCAGTGAATTTGCTCGCACTTGTAGTTGTTATACATTTAAAATACTCATCTGTTTTCAAATTAGGCTGTTGCACTTTTATCACTAGACTGAACAAACTACTTCTGATTAGTTCATAGGGACTTTACTAGCAGTTATTATCTGCAATTTTAGCAGTATAAACTAAAGTACACTTTTTTAATGGGGGGTGAGTGCAGAGTGAATCTTAGCACAACAAAAATGGTAAAATATATTGTCAATTACTTTTGGTAAATAATCTGACCCATATGAGATGGGTGATAGACATTGTTCATTTTTCTTAGTAGAGTCATTTGAGTGACCAGTAAATTTGTTCTGATCTCAAAGAGAAGACTTGGTATTTACAGTATCATCCTCAGTTTTATGCTACTGTGTTTAAATACGAAATTCAGACATTTTAGACAGGAACCATACCTTTCCACCTGTGAATGCTTACACTTGTACCATATAGTGAGAGGTAAATGCAAGCCTTCTTTCTTCCATTTTGTGCCTTCTGAAAAACAGTCACTGAAATTTTGTTTTTATAAAGAGCAGAAGTTTGCTATTTTGCAGTCAGTTCAAACTAATTAATAATTTTTACAGGCTGCCATTCTTAGCATGAGTTGGATATACTTTCATGCCAGTCTCTGGAGTTTTGCTGGCTCTAGCAACTGAATGACAAATATTAAAGCAATGTTTTGTCTTTCACCTGTAAGCTGTTAATAGAAATCCAGTGTAGTAGTAGACCACGCATGGCTTAAGCATTTTGTATTCTGCAAAAATTAGGAAATAACATTTAAACGAAATGCAGTTCATAGTTGTGAGGTTTATTTCAGCTACAGTGTTTGGATAAGAGATCTTGGCAGTGAATAATGGATTGTATTCAGCTGGCTCCACAGTCCTATTTTTACTGTTAAAAATAGGAGACACGTGTTAAATATGTTGAATAGTGTAAACTCACTGAAGAAGACTGCAGCTCAGACTTCTCTGTAGTAAGCTGTGTTTGTCTGGAAGATTTAATACAAACTTCTTTTCTGGGGAATTGGCTCTTCTGATGATAAATTCACCTTCAGTGAATTTGCACGTTGACATAGATGTTCTTACATTGGTTTTAGTCTCGGCTGTGAGTGAAAGTCATCTGCTTGTCAGAAGGTTAACCCTTCCTGGTGTTGCTTACATAATTGTATATTTTAAAATAGATTTGTCATTCAGTTAAGTATTTCAACTTCCAATCCTCAAAGAGCATTTTTGATTTGAATTTGATTAATATTTACTGAGATCTCAGAAAGGGCTTAAATAGGGGCTTAATAAAGAAAAGATGTACATAAAGCATTCCAGGGGGTAGGATCAAATGCTGAGATTGAAATGAAAGTTTTCCAGTCCAAAAGGTAAATTTTGATTTAGTCAGCCCTGCTGGACCATCTTTCTGTCACTGTTGGATTAGAAAATCTTCTTGCAAAGCTCTGAGTATGAAGGTGATGGGACACTGTTTACTAAAATGCATTTTTTTATAATGCATTGAGTTTCATTACTATCACAACAGCTC
Organism: Erithacus rubecula; assembly: GCF_903797595.1. Lineage (NCBI taxonomy): Eukaryota > Metazoa > Chordata > Aves > Passeriformes > Muscicapidae > Erithacus > Erithacus rubecula. Next base: position 20,055,908 of record NC_136661.1, read on the forward strand.
TTTTATTTGGTAAAGCAGTTTTCTGGTGTAATTCCAGTATAACACTCCTCAGTGTAATTCTCCAAATGGACAATTATATGGGGGAGCTGCCTGGTATTTCAAAACCAAACTGTTGGGCCAGTGATAACCTTGATTGGGCTGCTGATTTGCTTCAAGGAGCAAAATCTTTTATACTGGTGTAAAGCAGGGACAAGACAGTAAACTGAGGTAGGTGAGGAGAGTGCAGAACAACTTTTAAGAAAGTTGCAGAGTCATTGGGAGATATTTGCCTTTCAGAAATATGGCAGAATTCTGGTACTTCTCCATTGTGGGTGGAATTGAATGAATGATGTTTAGAAATTGCTTATTTTAGTTGCTGATTTCTTTTGTGGTCTTCAAAAGTGAAAAAGGAATTGCAAGCAATACTGGAAAAAATTTAGAAGTGCTGTTGGTATATAGAATGAAATAAATTGATACTAAAATTGAGCAATAATAATTAAAATGTCCTAATTAATTTATGGAATTGCTATAATAAAACTAAGGAAGTTTTATGCAAATTACTGGTATTGTTACATCGAATATTGAGTAAGTATGAAAAATCTTCAACCTGGTCCTTTTGTTTCTGCATAATTTATTGTTTTGTATTTAGTTTAACTGATTGTGAGGGTTTCCAGATTACTCAGTTTTAGTCTTTATATTCTGATAATAAATTGAGATTGAGAGATAAAAATCATAAATGTTAAGCAAAACTGTGAAGAAACCACCAAGATGAGGTAATATATGTCTAAGTCTAAAGAACATTCATTTGTGGTGTTGTAGTTTGTAGATGATAGCTTTCCATAAACTCAGGAAAAGGAATCATAGAGATAGATTTCTGTAAGTGGGACTTGTTTTTGTTCCTCTTACCATTGTAAGCAACTTAACGTGTAAAGAGAGAAGGTAGTAAAGAGTATGTGTTAAAGGGCATAATTTTATAATTGAGACACAGATCTGTTCTCCAGGATGCAGGAGGCTATCAAGCTTTGCTTCCTTTTTGATGTTTTTTATTTTTTCCCAGATGTTACCTTTCAGTTTATAGACGCTTTACAGCCCTGTGCATTTTCACAACAAACTCATATCTGTTGCCCTGTTTTCTTTTCTGAAAGTGTTTTGTGAATCTATTGATGGTACTATCTTTCAGAGCTCAAAATATTCTTTGTAGATGTTTCCTGCTTAATGGAGTGTAGGATTTGGGTCGTAAATTAAGACTAAGAGGGAGAATGAATTTTACAAGTTGGAATTCAGAAGCATGGGATAATCTGATCAAATCACTGAAGTATTCCTATCCAGAAGTCATTGCAGATAAAAACATCTGATATGTTAATCTTCTGTTGAATCTTTAATGTTTTATTTTGCATTGCATGCTCTATTATGGAGAAAAAACATTGAAATAGAAAGTTCCAACAGTTCTTGCATTTCCTCTCTTTTGACAGGCATTGCTTTATTGTGCAAAATGACAGTACCAGCCAAAACCATCAGTCTGAATGGTTCCTGTAAGGTTGCATTTCAGTAGAAGCAGCATTCTAAGTGATTAACCAGCTCTGTCACAGGTCTTGGAGCACAAAAGTAGCTCATCCAATCCTTTACAGAATGTTTTTGTCCAGAGACACTGAAGGCAACTGCTCCTTGCTGCTCTAGTGCTGGTAGTCAGGAGTTGCTGCTCTTCTTGCCACTGTCATGTGGATGAGTTCTTAGTTATCACGAGATTTAGAACTCATCCTGGTGATAGTTTCCTTAATTCTAGGTAGTGACACCCAGTCTCCCTACAGTCTGTATATATATGTATATTATGTCTTTGCAGATAGATTGTTCTGTATTGTATCTACATCTTCCTTATTTCAGGAGACTTCATGGCTTTTGTTCACCAGTATTTGCATTAGTACTTTATAGTAATTTGAAATACTTTCTAATACCTTCAGCTGTGTGGGAGGTTTATAGAGTACCTGCCTACTTAACTTACTGGAATTTTGATGAAAAGATAAAATTGCCTTTCAATTATGAAAATACAATAAAGAAGAATACATTTCCCCTATCTTTGTCTTTCTCTGTTGTCTATAACTTTTGTCATTATTATTCATCAGCAAACATAGTAAAGAGGCTGTAAGTAATAGAAAGAAAGAAAATTAAGCAAAATTACATTATTTTAACACAGATAACAGCATATCTATTAGATGAGATGGAACTGATCAGAATATGTGAGAAGACTATTGCTTTTCTTGCATCATCTCTCCCAAAATGTTTTGTCATGTTAATACCCTACTGTTGAGCATCATAATTTGGCAGTAAATAATTTTGATAAAGATAGATGAATGCTGGTATTTAAAGCCCAGCATTTAACAATTTTTTTTTGTTCTGTTGACCTAAAGCCTTTATTTCTGTGTCAGATCTCTGAGAACTGTTAGAATCATAATGTTAAGTAAGAGAGATCTGTCTGCTATTTATGGACACATAATTAAAAGTTTAAAAGGAATAAATGTCTTCACACCTAAGAGCAAAAGAGATTACACTTACCCTTTTGGCTTCTAGTACTGTGTGTCTAAAGGGTATCAGAGCAAATAATTCTCAAGACCTAAGTATTTCTTTAATTGCAGCATAACAGTTTTTTCCTTTCTGCTGTATTTTCCAGAGGAACTACTGAAAATATTTTGAGGAACTAAAGCTTTCTATTTAAAATTTCATTTCAACAATAAAAATGTGTTACTTCTCTGTGAATACATTAATACTACAGCAATGCCCAATACTTGATTTATATTAATTTGCAGCTTTTGTGTAGAATGCTAAAATGGTGAACTGATTTTACTGAAACAATGCAATTAATTCTCGTTTGAAGCTTGCAGGGTTCGGATAGTCAGTTCTTACTGTTTAAATAATGCAAATAGCAGGTTGAGGTGTAATAAAACTTGATTTCCTTCTTGTATTTCCATGCTGCTCCTATTTGTCCTTGCTTATTTGGGCTTCCTACAGAGGTCTCACCTGTAAAATGGCAATCAATACCCGATTTTAATTACATTAAATTACAAGACTGGTATTTAACAGAGCATCCCAGATGTTTGTAGATGGTTGGAAAGCCGCTTTTAGACCTTGTAGAGGGGATCTTAGGTGTTGTCTTTTTTACCTGTTGTGGTCTAATCTGTTACTAATGTTGAAAATGCAAGCATTTGAAACTGAATTTTAACTATATGAATCTAACTTATGTTTATTCTTTTTAATGTTTGTAAATGAACACTAGTTATACAACATACTAAATATTCTTCTGTGTGAGAATACTTCTCAGTGGTGTGGAATGTCATGATGATTGCTGTTCTTAAGCACTCTAATATGACTTTCAGTATGAGAAAATAGCTGTTGTTTCCTCTGTATCAACAAGTCTGTGGTTAGCACTGCCTTTATAAGTAGAAAATAGGTATGTTACCTAACTTGCTGCTATGGACATCAGAGAAATACAGGTAAAAGGTTTGCCTTCTGTAGAGAAGTTCTCAAATCTTGCATGCTATCTGCTGGATTAAGGGATTTCACTGTGCATTTTTACACATCTTTGTATTCTATTTTGTATTTGACAGTTTAATTGTAATAGAATACAGGTAGAAATAGATTATTTCTTTTGTCTCTTCCTGAAGGTCAAACCTTTATCTGTACTTTGCGTGGTAAAAACCTAAATACTTCTCACCACAGTCTGTCTGTTAATATTTCTGATGTTAATCAAGTGTGCAGTGACAGTAGTCATTTCTGATTGAAAACTTGTAGTTTTCATGATGAAACTAAACCAGCAAAACCGCTGCTTAACTGAAAGAAGTGTAATTTCTTGGAGTTCCTTTCCTCCACTCTGAATAATGTTCTGGTGTCTGAATAAACAGCTTGTAGCAAGAACTTGATATATTAGGTATTTTCACTTAAAAAATACAATACTGAGTTCTCAGGACTACTGCAAATGATTGGCAGTGTATATTTAGCCCTTCTGACATCAGCATGATGTAATCTTACTGCAGGTAAGTCAATTTGTATGTGTAATATAAGTTTTCTGTTAAATCCCTATTTTGAGAAAAAAATCTGAAATACCAGTGCCAAGTTCAGAGAGGATCTTCAGCAAGGCCAGAAACAGAGCTGTATAATGTCCAGTATGTAGAATTTTGCATGTGATGGGTGTCATTTAACTAGGATTTTATTTAGTAATATGCAACTTATTTGTTCACTTTCCCTGAATATAAAGGGTTTGAAAAAAAAAAAAGTGCTTTGAACTTGCTTGTTAACCAGTTATATAATTCTCTTCAGTCAGAGCTTAAGTAATGATGTAATTTTTGAAGACTAAACACAAGTGTAGGCACATGCATACATGCTGCCCAAAGTGTCCCTTGGGAACAAAGCCCTGAAATTGCACACACTGATGGCCTGGGAATGAAATTGGTTGTGGAAGTTAGCTTCAAGATATTTGATTAGCACCTAGATGCTTTGCATTTGTGTTGTGAATTTTCTTGTCTGTTTACAGGTAAGTGCAGCATCTGAGGGGGGTGGCCATGAAACAGTGGTTGACAGGCTATAAAGAATGGGGTAAAGTGAGTTAAAGGTTACAGAGCCCTCAGCTCACAATTTAATATAAATTGTGTTTGTGAAAGACAGGTTTGATAGCTCCCCATTTCCTTTGTCACTTGTTGCTTTAATTATTCACTGCAATATATTATATTCATGTGTCTCAAAAAATGATTATGAAATAGTAGCAAGTCATTTTTTGAGACTACTTTTTCATATAATGTGTGAGGAAATTAAATGTTATTAGCATGTGAGAGAGGGTATCTGTCAGAGACACTACCAAAATTCTGATTTTGTGACTTTTGCTTTAGGGTACTTTATTTTTTACATGAACTCATTCTTTTTTCTCCAGTATTGTATTTCACGGTTTTTCTTTGACAAAGGTAATTTCAAAACTGCATTTGCCTAATAAATACAGAGATATAAATTAGCTATATTTACATGTGTAGCTGGAATAAAAATTAGGAAACTGGTGAGGGCAACTTGAATCAAAAATTTCATCTTGTGGTTCATTGTGATGATAGATGGTAATTACTTTTGGCACATGATGAAATGGTAATTCACATGTGTTTTTCTGCAGAAGCTGTTGAGAGAGACAGGTCTCTTTGAAATGCTTGTGTAGCTATTTAATTTTATGGTATGTTCAGCTGTTTCACATGTAAGAGTTGTGTGTTCACTGTATAAACCAGACGTATTTTCACTTTGTGCGCTACAAGTGTCCAGGTGTCAATGCCCTGATTTTGAATGATCTAACATGTGCAAGAATAGTAACTCTGAATACATTGGGGTTTGAAATTATATACTTCAGGTATGTGCGTGCTGTTTTGCCCTGTTGTCAATTCATAACATTTTGTCCTTTTGAAGGGTATCTGCAGTAAGTTTATTTATCTCTCATTTACTGTGGGGTAAGACCCAGGTATATGGTCAGGTGCCATTGAAGAATTGCCATGCACCTCTTGTGTAGCCACACCTAGCTGAGACTGTTAAATTAAAACATTTTGTTGAAAGGTTTTGCAGATAGTAAAGCAGGTGGTTTTTCATGCATAGTCAGAAGTGACCTTTAACACTCTGTCACAGAATGGCCAATGCAGCTTTTATGCTGCAGTGATCATGATTCACCAATAGCTGTCAGAATTGTCTGACAAAAAAACTGGGAAGTTGCTAAGACTTAAAAGAACATTTTAAATGCATGAAACACAATAGTAAGATGTACAATCCTACAACTGTTACCAGGCTAAATGTGCTGTTGACATGAATTTTCTGCGTGTGTTGTCGCTTGTCATTTATTTTTGAACTGTTCTTGTCTAAATGCTTCTACTAAGTGCTGTACATCTCCCTCCTCAGCCTCAGCAGAGGAAGTAGTTCACTGTGAAAATCTAGCTGTGTTAGAGAAATCTGAAGTTGTTAAAACACAGAAAAGTCATGTTATGGTCATTCTTCTTTTGCCTTCTTAGTTTTCTCATTCACCTGTTGTTTGTATCTTTTCTCCTTGAGTCTAGCCCTGCATCATCTCCCAGCTTAAAAAGGGAAGTTTATTCCTGTAACCAGCTTCTGCTTTGTTTTTCATTTCTCTTTTTATGTAGTCTGTATAATTACTGAATAGTGTTCTTTTCCTCTGGTTTCTGACAAATTCAGAATTTGACCCTGCACTAGGTCAAAATTGTTCTAGATGGTGGCCACAGATCATTCATATTCCTCCTCTGAAATAGGAATCTTTGACAATTAGGCATATTATTTTTAAAATTTGCTGTCCCTTTTTGTGGTTTTGCTCATTATTCTGTAGGATTTGATTGTGGGAGTATTTGTCTAAGTCTAAAAGAAATCCCAGGACTTAAGTTTCTTCATGCCTTCTCCTAACCCTGTACTCCTGTACTGTGTCTCTCCTCCTGCAGGTGAGTCTCATTTTGTCTGAATTTGGTACTATCTCCTCTTTTTAGTCTGTTTGCAGATATTTTCAGTGTCATTCTGAGTATGTCCTGCCTCATTCTGTTCCTGAAGCATCAGCCTGTAGCAAGCCTGAGAGTAAAAATATAGGACTCTAAATCCTGCATGAGCTGTGGTGCTGTTGTTTAGCATTTTATATATGTGATTCAAAAATGGATCTCTGTGTAATCTGTATGTTAGGTTTTTTACCAAGAGGCCTCAAACATTTTGTTAAAATTTATTTTAGTGATTTTATTTAAGAGTTCAAGAGATCCTGTTTTCCCAGAAGTGGTGTTGTAAAAGTGAAGTGTAAGCACAAAATGTTTGTTTCAAAATTTTGGCAAGCTGTAGAAAAATGTGCCAAGTTTCTGCAGCTTGCAGATGGTCAGGGGCATATCTGAAGAGAGAAGTTTTAGTACTTTAGGGGAGCTATGGGATTTACTGGGCTGTTGAATAAAATATGTCTAAATCCATCAGGTCATGTATCCTGAAGCCATTCCAGATGTTTCCAGTTGTCATTAATTTATTTCTTTTTATAAGAAATAAAAAGATTTCTTTGCAGTAGAGAAAATGCTAATTAAATTTTGATTGTAACCGTATAGTTTTTTCGTAGTCATGTATTGCACTTGGCTGAAATCACTGTGGGGAGATTAAGTATACTATATCTGTGTATTCACATAATTAGAATTTATATTTCAAAATAATATAGTCTTATCTTAAAAATGTATCTTATAAATATATTACTCTTTAGATACTGAGTTGCAATGTACATGTACATATGCATAAAGGTTTTAATTCTTCCGGAAATACTGTTTTCATAAACTATTAGAAACAGGATATGTCCTTTATTAGTATTCTGTAACTTTACTGCTCCAATAGACAAGTTTTTATAGCCATCTCAGAGATCTAAAAATCAATGGGTCTGTTTTTGTCAGTTTATATTTTATTTAAAATTGGATTTCATTTAGCCAAGAGATAATAATACCTTAAATTATCTGTCACTGTTTTTGCTGATGGCTTAGTATCATACAGTCCTAGTGAACTGGTGACTTTTCTACTCTGGCTCCTGCTTGTGCTCAGGCTGTTGGCGCATTGAGTTTTTGATGCCTCCAGTGTGGAGAAGTGCTTAAACAGAATTTTCTGTGCCTCAGTTTGTGCCTATTGCTTCTTGTCCTGTCACTGGGCATGACTGAGAAGAGTCTGATTCCGTCTTCTGAACTCCCTGCCCCACTTCCAAATTGGGTAATTTTGCAACATGGTAAGATTCCTTTGAGCCTTCACTTCTCCAGCTGCACAGTCCTGTTTCTCTTAGCCTGCCCTTATATGACGGATGGTCCAAACCCTAAGCAGATGTCGTATTTATACCAAAGCTTTTCAAAACTGCTTTTCCTCATGATGGTAAAGTGCAGTGTTAAAGCTGTACAGTTCAGCTCAAAAAAAGTCCTTAGAAACAGTAAGATGGTCTATTTTTAAAATTACTTATTTTGCAACGCTACCCCTGCATTAATTCTCTTCTTATTTCAGCCAAGGTTTATTGTTTTCATAAAGCGTTTACTGGAACACTGGCTTTATATTGTTATCTTATATCTCTAGGAACCTTTTTCAGCAAGGTGTTTGATATTTAATATCATCTTTTATATAATCTTTTCCTTCAGAAGAATGAGGTACAGCATTCTTTGATTAATGGATTAATGGACCTTTTTATAAAAAATTTTTCCTAAATTTGCATTTCTAGAGCAAGCAACTAATTTTCAAGTAGTAAGGACAGTATCCTTAATTCCTCCTGGAGCTGCAATAGAAACGTCTTTTTTTTCTGAGTATTTAAAGGAATAGAAGAGCTATATTTTATCAGACCTTCCTCTAAAGGAAATATGTGCACTGAAAAGATCACTATTTCATGGGCCTGTGGGTATCTGCAGTCTGTAACCTGGTAGTCAGCAGTCAGTCTCCTGAGCAGGTGGAACCTTTCCTTCACTAGCCCTCTGCTGTTGTGTTCTTAGTCTGGGAAGTGATTCTGGCATTCTGTTGTTGTTCCTTGGCTTGGACTGTGCTTTCTGAGGCTCACAGGCAGAGTTACATGATTTACTGTTCACACACATGACACATGTAGCGTGGTATTTCTGTGAATGAACTGCTTCTCTCTTGGCACACTGTTGACAAATTGGCAACAAAACCCATCAGGATTTGGGGGATATTAGCTTATATTTAATCCTTCTTTCAGAGGTAGCAGGTTCTTGCTATGAGTTTTATCACCTTCAGATTGGTGCTTTGAGGAATGATGTTCCCTTCATAGAAGTAAAGATGAAGGTCCCTGAAATGAAACTTTTTGTCTTACATCTTTTTACTTCAGAATGCCAGTGCTGTTCCTTCTTTCTGGTTACTGATATTATTACTGTTATAATTGCTCTGTTCTCCAAATTTTTTTTTTACTAAACTTTTTATTATGTACTCACAACATTGCACCTTTCTGCATGGCCAGGACACCGCCTAACTGAGCTGAGGACTTACTCATGTAGGCTTTATTTGCAAGGTCTGTGCTAGGTCTTGAACTAAATTATAATCTTCATGTCCAAAAGTAGTCCCAACTGAGTAAATAGCAGCATAAAGCTTCTACTGAGGCATGTAGAAAATGTTATGACATTTACTTTAGGGTGAAGACCTGCCCAGGAGCGCAAACTGAGATGAAAAGTTTGCATCTGGTGCCTAAACTTTGATGACATCTGAAAATTTATTCAAACATTGTTTGCTTAGCACTCAAACATCAGACTTACTAGTGTAATTTGTAAAGTAATAATACCTGAATCATAGTGAAAGTTTGACTCAGTTGCACTGCTTTTCCAGTCTGTTTTTCTGTTCTGAATTGCTTCAGAAGTTTCTGAATTCTTTATGTGACTACTCTGGAAAACCTGCTCTGGAAAATCCAAAGGGCTGTAAACTGGGGAAAGGGAAGGAAGAATGGGGAATAGGGGAAGATAAAAACTGTTTTGTATGAAGGGCATATGAAAATTGTTGTAGTTAATTTAACTATATTAAGTCAATTTAACTGTATAAGAATTAAAGCACGTGTATCTTCCAAGAGTAACTGTTTTCATACCTTTACTATATAATTAACATAAATACAGGTGTTCCCACACCATAACAAATATGTATTGTGAAGCTTCAGAGAAAATGTGATAACCTCACAGACTCATTAATGTTGATGAGAGGCCACCTTTATTGCTGAAAGATTGCACATCTGTAATTGCATTGCCCTGTTCTGTTACAGTTCTTCATTGTGGTTCAAGTTATACCTCATTGTCAAGACAAAAGGCTACTTTTTATTTCCTGGGAAAGAACAATGTAGTGTATGCTTTCCCAAATAGTGATTTCAGTAGTGATTTCAGCTGTTCACTTTCAGCTTAATTCTTATATTTACATACCAAAGTTGTTTATACATCTTGCAGTACAGAAATATAGGCTGTTTAAAATAAATTTTAAATTTTGACTGTACCATGGCATGTTGAGTTCAGAATATATTTTTTTATGCCTGGCTAAGGATGATTTTTTGCAGTGAGGGAAATTGGACTCAAATGAAGATTTCTAGTTTTAAGCCATTAAGCTTTGCCTCAGATTTCCAATGTTGCCTTGTAAATTCACCTGAGGTCAGTTCTGTAGTAGTAGTTAGCATCCATTTGATCAGAACAGAAAACACCCCTTTCCTAGAAACAGTTCAAAATGTCTTATGAGGAAGTAATTAGAAAAATAATTAATATTAATCTTATGCCATGGCATTTTATTCAGGACAACATTCAGGATATAAAAATAAATATGCAGACCCTTTAAACATTTTGACACTCTAATATTGTTTTAACTACAGGTACAGAGAAGCTCTTGTCAAATGGGATGAAGCACTTCAGTTAACTCCAGAGGATGCTACACTTTATGAGATGAAATCACAGGTAAAGCATAGCAATCCTTTGCTGGTTCAGAAATTAGAAAAGAAAACATTGTGTTTGTGAACAGATACAGTGAGCAGATACAGTAAACAAATTGTTTAGTTGTTGTGTTCAGGGATTACAACACAATTCAGATATTTTATTTTTACCAACCAGAAGAGTGTTTTTTAACAGAAATTGGAATAACACTGTTATCCCAGCCAGTCACAATAAACATCTTTGTTGGATTGTGAATTAGGATGCTACATTGTGGGGAAAAAAATGGAAATACTTTAAAATTATATTTGAAGGATCAAGGAGAGTCTTAGTGTGATAGATTAGCAAATCTGACCATTAAAAATCTGCCTGCTCTTTCTAAAGATTGGGCTAAGTACTATCTACTGTCAATACTAAACACAGGAACTGTATGCAAATGGTTTGCTTCAGTCTGGTTTTGCATTAAATGTTACTGAAAAATCAGTCGTGTGTGAGGCTTTGCAATATCTGATCTAAACCTGCCCTCTTTCAGTTTAAACTGTTTCCCCTTGTCCTATCACTATGTGCCCTTTTAAAAAGTCCCACTCCAGCTTTCTTGTGGCTGCCATAGGAGCCCTGCAGATTCTAGGAAGCATTTTAACAGGCCCCATAGACTTGTGCCTATTTAGTTTCAGCAAACAGTCTTGAAAAAATACATTGTTTGAAGAAGAGAGGAAGAGAAAAAATTTCAGTAAATGCATTAGGTAACTTGTAGGAAGTTTGCTGAACTGTTTAGTTTTAAAATCTTTGTTGTTACTCTAATTCTTTTATTGTGTAAAATCCCCAATCAAGACCCCAACACCCCACTTCCCCAATAAAGAAGCCAAAAAAACCCAAACGTCAACAAACACCAAGAACCAGTGCTGGTTCTTTTCCAAGGTGTGGTGGCTGCTTTTTCTAATAGATACTACCACATTCGCTCCTCATAGTCATCTTGTCTGGTGAAGTGAAGAAAGTTTGATTCTGCAAAAGAATTAATTTCAATGCAGTAGTACTGAAGGATGCTTTTGTTTTAGATAGTTGCAGAAAGTTTAGATCTTGCTGGGTTTTGCATTTGGTTTGAGAGATACTTCATGGCTTAAAGGTTTTTCTTTAAACTGTTTTGAGAGAAGTGTGGTGCTGTCTTTCCCTAAGTGTTAGTGTAAAGGACTGATCTGTCTAGCCTAGTGGAATGTCTGGAAAAGAGTTGCACCAATGGCACAAGCATGTAGCAGTACTACTCTCCTGATCCTTTTCCCAGGCTCCAGCAAGGTTTTGCTTTTTTGAAATTTATTTCAATGCTTTCTGTTCCCATGTAAATTTCTAACAACTGTGGATCTAGGTATTAAGGAATTTCAAGTCCTGATTATGCATTATTGGAAGACACAGGATAGTACAATTCTGCTTTAATTAACATCACTCCAGATTGCTGTAAAGGGTGTTAGCTTATGTAGCAGTTCCTTTATATGTTTATAGTAAAGAAAATCTGCTAACACATGAAGATGGTATTGGTGAATTTTATTATCATAGTTTAAAGATTTAACTCTGTTTTGAAGAAAGCTGTTAAAAATTTCAGGAGAGTTCTGCTCAGCAGGACAAATTAATGAACAATTCCCTTGTAATGGTTCTTTATTATAATCTTATGTGAATGCAAGAATTGAGATAGGTCCCCAAAAGCATTCTATTTCATTGAAATTATACCAAAATTAACTATTTTCACACTGAAAATAGCAGGAGAACTGTATAGTGTGTAAGCTTACCTGGGCCTGAGCTATGATGCAGTGAATCATCCAAAGAGGTGCTTGCTATAATGTGCTTTGGTCTGTGCTCCAGATGCAATACCTAATACTGAGAGATTGTTGGTTGCTTGGCTACCCAGTCCCTGTATTTCAGCAAAATGGAAAAGATGAACTAGAGGCACACAGCTTTTCTGCTGATCAAGAGGAACTGAGAAACAGCTGTGTGACTCAGATTCATCTTGTGTATTTTCTGTCCTTGTCTGATGAAACAATTGGAGAATAAAGAAAGATGAAAAACCAAAGGAGCCCAGGCCTCTGCTTCCACCATGCCTTTACTTTCTTTCTGGAAAAAGACAGCAGTTCTGGGCAGTTGCACCATTTCTATTTGATTTCACTTTCTTGTGTTGCATAACACTTGTTAATGAGAATGTGAATGAGAATACATAAAAAACTGGTGTACAAAATATACATTTGTAAAACTAATTCTTGAATCTTTTTAATAAAACATGTGTTGTTTCAATTGCTAACATGTCTTTCATACATATGAATAATTATTGCAGATGTTTTTTTGCAGTATGACTTATGCTTACTGGAAGCTGTTTAGTAGAATGTGTAATTTGATACCTTTGTACTTCTAACAGCACTGATGAGAGCAGTAGAAAATCCACTTTTTGCCAAAATATAAATGCATAATTCATTCAAAAAATATTATGGCCAGTATATAAAGGATACTGTCTTAGAGCTGACTGTGTTATTCCAGTCCAGCAGACCAGCACAAATACTGCAGCTATCACAGTGTAGCTCAGTGAATATGTTTTGGAAGAACTGTACACCAATTTCAACAATGCCTTGACCAGCACTAGGTCTATAAAAATCCCCCTGTCTTGCTACGTGTGTCACATATTAGAGGTGGAGATTCATGTTAGGAATGACTTTTTACACTATGCAGAGATTCTCTATGGGCTATATTAATTTTCAATCAGTGAGAAAATGTCTATTCATGAAGCAACTCTGAGAATTAACATTGGAAGATGAAGTGGGTTTTTTTGCATAGACTTAAGCATCTGTCTTACATTTATTAGGACAGCCTTACATTGGGTCACACAGCAGCTTTTCCATTCTTCAGTACTTTCTTTCTCCACAGCAAACTTAACATTTTCAATACTGCATTGTTTAATATGCAGCTCTGATAAATATGATAGTGGCCCTGTAGAATCTGTAAGTGCTTATGGCAAGTTCTTAAAGATCTGCATTTTAACAGATGTAAGACAAATGCCTTTCAGTACTTCTGAAGGGCAGAAATAGTGTTTAAGTTTCTAGTTGTCAAAGATACTTGAAGCAAGTGTATTTCCAGAAAATCACATGGAAACTGTGGAATTGCTCAATTGCTTCAAAAAAACATAGAATTTGATGAGATTTTTTCCATTGCTCTCAGCTACTCTTTGATTCATTTAGAAACTTATTTTTATGGTTTTTGAGAGGTTAGGGGTGCACTTTTCTTTGCATGCAAGATCTGTCAGTATACATGCTTGATACTGTCATCACCAGCCTAAGCTGCTTCCCCATTGCAAGAACAATAATTTGGACAATACAATGGAAAGTAAATATTTATGCAAGTTCATTTCTGCTTTTTTGTTGAAAACCAAAAATCTTTTAAAGACCCAGCAACAGGAGCCTAGTGTTGATTCTGGTATTAAGTAAATAGTATTGTAAGTATATTCAAAGGAATGTATAAAGACTGCCTATATTAATGCAACCACTAAGACTCCTTGAAATTAGTCAGGGGCTGAATTCCTTAAATATTGACTGGATTATTTTGCTTTGAATTATGAAGATGGAGGAGCAGACTTTGACTATTTGATTTTTTATCTTAACATTTTGTCGCTGGACCATATGGGACATTGTTGAATGAAGAGGGATATCAAAGGACTTGATGCATTGTGATATTGTATAACAAACCCTCTTGGAATTCAGACTTACTGCTATTCAGTACTACTGAGAATTCACCTGGTTTGTATTGCTTATCTCATGACACTTGTACCTCAGATAATTATGCAACTATGACAAGACTTTTAAAGTAGACAATACAGTTTATATATATATATATATATATATATATATATATATATATATAAAAGTAAATTTAAATGTAAACTGTCAAGTTAAGTTTCCTTTAATAATTTTTTGGATGTTTTGTTGTCAGCTGTATGAGAATCTAGTTTCCTACAATGCTGCATCCTCAATTTGCATTAATTGAACAGGACTATAATTTCTTAGTCTCTTTTTTGGTTTTTATATATGAAACTCATCATCTTCAAATCATTCCACTTCCTCTTCTAAAAGTTTTCTTAATGTTGAACTCAGTGAAGAAATAATATCAACTTCTACCCATCTCTCTTCCTGCCTAAGAAATTACAAAGTTTCTAAGGCATGGCCAGACTTAGAATAACAAGTTAAGATTATAGCAAATTGTCTAGTAAGTGCTGATTATTATTAATTAGTTTTTCTTAAATTGAGATGCATACTGAGAAAGTGAACTGTCAAAACGTTAATGTGAACTCCAGAAATCTAAGTTGCCAAAAAAACTATTCTGTGTGGTGCAATGGTAATTGCTTTAGAGCATGGATAAATGTAAACTACTTATGGGTAGGATGAATTTTATTTATCTGTTTTTTGAAATGGGTTACTGGATGGAAAAAGGAATTGGATCAGTTTCATTGGAAGTGGAATGCGTCTATATATAGCAATTCAGCCTCAATCCACTGAGCTCATTTAAAACTAGAATTTACACAGATTCATGACACTTCCAAAATATTGTGGGCAGAATAGGATGGGTCACTCTTTTGCCTGGATTTCTAATACTTGGTCAGTCTCCTGATGAGAGTTGTTATGTTTAATTTTTTGCCTCTGAGTTCTTCTAGTTCTTGTAAACTCTCTTGTATGACTTTTTCTAAAGCTAGATCAGTTAAACTAAGTTACTATAGGACATGGATGTTTTTTGTTATAAAGCATGTAATAAAGATAAATTTCTTGGAATAAATCAAGTGCTGAAAATCCACTTACTGAATATCTTTATAAGACATTTCCCTCCAGTCACTTCTAACACGTAAATATCTGTGTGTGTGTGTGTGCAGTGAGAGTCTTGAGATGTTTCTTCTGCTTTGTAAATTTTTTCCTAATTTTTTGATTAGTTTTAAGAATGTTTTGTAATAGAGTATTCTCATTTTACATATATATCACTATATATATACGTATCAGTTTATATGTACACTGCATATATATGTTATCAGTGTGTGTGTGTGTGTATGTATACGTGTGCACACATACACATTTGGTTCCTGTTTGGTTTTGTCTTGCCCATGTGGCCCTACCCCAAAAGAACTGAGCACCACCTGTCAAATCTGCACAGGAAATCTTTGTGCTAGCAGTGCTTTTTGTTCCTTGTTCAGTGTGGTTTTTTGGATGTGGAATAGCTGGTTTGCTGGTTCAGTTTCCAAGTAGCATGCAGAGTTGTTTTGTTGAAGTGATTATGATACACAGGTAGAGTAACCCAAGACAAGGCTGCACACATTCATGTCTACCATTGTAGGTTCATTTTGATGACCTCTTCACCTGAAGAAAAAAAGTGTAGGAAAATAGTGTGCATTAATAAGTATAATTGTTATACTGACTGACAAGTGTAGCTGAGTAATTTTATTAGTAACTGTAAAAACTGCCTGTATTGGATAAAATTGCATATACATTCAAAGATGTGTTGGTTTGAATGTTCTTTGAGAATCTGATGCCAAAGTTACTAGGAGCAAATGATCTGGAAGAGCGTTTTTAAAACAGTTGCTTATGCTTCTACACACAGTAGTCATAAATAGATGAAAATGGAATAATTGCCTTTATTAGTGAGGTAATAATTCAGTAAAAAAAACGAGTAAAATTCATTAAGCACTACAAAAGATTTCCTAAGCACTTACACTGATGTTTTATAATTAGTTTGCAGTAGAAAGTACTGGTAGGAAATAATACTTGGATGCATAAAAATGTTCCTGTGACTGTATACTTGGATTTGTTTTAGTAGAATAAATACATTAAGACACAGCTGATGGATGCAGAATTCCTTCATCTTGGTAGGATGTACACCTGTCCACTAGTAAGGGTTTGATTCTATTCACACATCTGCTGTGGATAAGGGAAACTTCCCATATAAATGTAATTCATCTGAAAGTTTTGGAAAAACACACTCATCACAGACTTTGATACAAAATGCAGTTATTGAGAACTGTTGAGCTGGAAAAAGAGGGAAGATGATAAACTGCTGCATGTAGTTTTTCAAAAGAGTTTTAGGTACTTCTGAATTCAAAGGTACAGTCCATTGGACAGAATTAAAGTGAAGCCATAAGACTAGTCTTTAGAAAAATTTAGTCATACTAGAACAGCAGAAGTGTCAATCCAAAAGGGTTATTCAGAAGCTATGCTTATGATATTGCTTGTGTTTTTTTCAGTTCAGGGTTGCTTTCTGTAGTAAATCTTTGCCTTCCCCTTTTCCTCTTTCTTTTTTTTTTTTTTTTTTAATGTACTGCTCACCTCTATTTTGTGCATATACTATTTGTTAATTGGAATAAATACTCAAGATCATCACATTTGAATCCTTCTCTATTCCATACTCATATTTATCTATTTAATATATCATAAAACAGTAAAGTTAAATGAATCTGTTTTGAACTTCAGCAATAGTCCTGATATGTTCTAATATTATTCATCATAGTTGTGGTCAGTTGGGATGAAAGTGGTTGCCCACACATGAGTCTAACCCTTGTGGTTGACATTCTCATCATACTGCAAGAATGCAGTTGTCATTTGTTTCTTACATTGGTATCTATCACCATAGCATGTGGGTGTATGAAATCATGATCTCAGAGTGATGCAGGTTTTCAGGTGATGTGCCAATCTCATGGTGGTATTGGAAACATAAGGCAAGCTTTGAGCCACATTGTGTATTGCTAACTGTGATTTATTGCCTTAGTTATGGAGTTTCAATGCAAGAAGATTAATCCTGTGGTAACTGCTGAGTAACAGATTTTCACATTCAGAAACCACTTTTTTTCCTTACTTAATGTAGGTGACTTCATGTCTAAGTTAGGTTCTGCAGAATGCTTTTTCTCTAAATACAGCAGCCATTGTTAAGGTCTGTTTCCATGCTGAGTTACAGGGATTGTTTCTATAATTATATCATCTGCACTGCACTGTTTCTGATAGATTCCAGTTCTCTATTAAAAAGAATAAATACAGTCCAGGAGTTTTTCAACAGTACTTGCACATTTACTATATTTAGTTCTCCATGTGCTTGTCTTCCTGAGTATTCTGTTATGCTTGTATAGGGTGTAGGGTTTGTTGACAAGGAGACACCTTCAGAAGCAGTTAATCTACTTGTAATAGAGTTGCTTAAATAGTTTGAGTGAATCATCCTCTAGTATGCTTGTTTCTCTTTGTGGGGATCGAAATGAGTCTGGGTGACTGACTGAGGTCAGACAACTAACTTTTAACTAAAAAAACTGGGTAAGATGAATCCAGTCCTTAGTTATTGAAGCAGTGGTTGTTGCCTGGTAATCCCAGAAAACTTATATTTATTTTGAGTGTTGCTTATTTTTCTTCCTTCTTTTTCTATTTCTGATACAGGTCCTGATGTCTTTACATGAAATGTTCCCAGCAGTGCATGCAGCAGAAATGGCTGTCCAGAGAAACCCACGTTCCTGGGATGCCTGGCAGACTTTGGGACGTGCCCAGCTTGGATTAGGAGAGATAGCACTGGTAGGATAACAGAATTAACTGTGTGTGAGAAGGGAAGTACAGAAATACCAAGGTTGCTGTATGTCCTTATGTATGTCCTTGAACATAGACAAGAAAAAGATCATTATAATTTATCTCCAGTGTTCCCTCTGCTTTATTGTATTTCACAAGTGCTTCCTGTGTGGTTTTGTTGCTGGACTTGTGGAAGACCTGTCTAGCTCCAAGACTTTTGTGTCATATACTATATTTATGTGGTGGCTTTATGCAATAGAGCAATTATGCTGACATAACTCCACATACTGCATTCTGTGTGTTGTTCTGCTACAGTGCAGCTCACCATAGTTTAAAGATGAGAGTAATGCCAAGTCCAAGGATCAGCTGATTGTTCACACTCAGTTTTTATACCTGTCTGCTGATAAAATTCTGATGTCTTGTTTTCCTTGTGTCCTGCTTATGCAGCAAATAATGTGTGCTCATTCCTTCTTTCCTCTGCCTCCCTGACCTCAAATTTTGGCTGAGGTTGCTTCTTCATTTAATAAGAGAGCAAAAAGCCAGGGATGCTCTGCATCTTTTTTTTTCTGGAGTATCATAATTTTCTGCTATTTTCTGTGAAAACACAACAGGTCAACTTTCAAACTCAGACACATTCACAGAGGTCTGTTTGAAAAACAATGTGTCATGACCTCTTAGATGAAAATAGATACTGATTTTATTTTGAATAGAAGTAGCTGCGTGCTTTTCTGATACAAATAATTTTATTAGTAATTTAGAGTGTTTTTTGCAAAGTTACAATGTTTGGGCTGAAAATTTTTAAGAATTGAAAAAATTAGAGGGGTTTTTTTGATGGAGATTAACAATTCATGCAAAATTAATTTTTAAAACGTAGTAAGGAGCAGTGTGAAAAATTCCAAACCAACCAAAACAATGCAAGCAATATGAATCACCTAGAGTCATAGAATGGTTTGGGTTGGAGGGATCCTTAAAGATCATCTAATTCCAATCCCACTGTGCCATGGGCAGGGACACGTTCCACTGCCCAGGTTGCTCATAGCCTTGAATATGGGCATCCACAACTTCCCTAGGCAACCTGTTCCAGAGTCTCAGCACTTGCACAGTAAAGAATATCTTCCTAATACTCAAAGTTCCCCTCTTTCAGTTTGTACCCATTACTACCATCCTGTTTCTGTAGATCCTGAGGAGTCTCTTTCCAGCTTCCCTAGCTCCCCTTCAGATATTGGCAGACTACTATGAGGTCTGCACACAAAATTCTCCAGCCTGAACAGCCCCAACTTGCTTAGCTCACCTTGACTGGGGAGGTGCTCCAATCCTGTTAGACAAAACTAACACAAAAGCTGCGTTTTACAGGTGTGCAGTGTGTTCCCTTTGCTGGTGCAGTACCATAATATGAAATATCTCGTGTAAATCCATGCATATCTGCATTTCAACAGTGGTAACATTCCATGGTGTAGAAGGTAAGGTTAGATGGTCTAGTCTTTTCCTTTTAAGTGTATGAAACTGTCACTGTAAATTATGCCTCAGAATTTTAAATGCACTAGCCTCAGGAAAGTTAGAGGTTTATTTCCTTCAAGGATCCTAATTAACTGATGCTGTTTATTCTGTAGAAAATGCTGCAGTTGCTGTAGTATCAATTGAAAGTAATAATATACCTGTGCTAGTTGCACCCAGCATGTTGATTCACCAGACCCTCTAAGGTTTTTGTACATAGACTAATCATAAAACACCAGTGGGACTGGATATCTTGAGTGGTGGGGAACTAGTGTTTGTATTCTATTAATTTTGTTTTATTTTAGAATAGCACTTCAGTTCCTCACTTAGAGAACATTGTTGAGCTTAATCAGAAAGACATCTAATTTATGTGTCTGAGACTATTCAGTGATGCAAAGCAAAGCATTTTAAGTGGGAACAATCGGAGTTTGGCATCAAAGCACTTCATTAATCTGAAACACTGCTCTAGGTGCTCCTGTAATTGTTAATTGACCCTAGTGTGGTGAAGAGGGAGGGAGGAGAGGTTATCACGGGGAGTTTGCCCTCTTAGTGTTTTTGATTGTCTCTGAATAGGGAGCCTGAGGTGTGGAAACTCCTGTTGGTGTCTCCAGTGCTGTGGTACTGCGGGTTCGTACTTGATTGCCTTTCTGTCTGTAGGCTGAACTGCCTTCTGATAAATATGTGCTCATATACAGGGAACTTGGGGAGTTGTTCTAGAATGCAAATAATGTTCAGTATTTGTTTTTGAACCAAGCTGTTTTTAAGGAATATTAAGAGGTTAAGACTGAAGGAATTTTAAAATAAGAAATTAATTCAGTTATTGAACTTGTGGAGTCTTCTTGACCAAGTGGTTTAAGTCATAATTATCCTTTTTCCCACTAGTCTTTCATTGCCATGATTTTCTATTTTTCCCTGTATCATATTTTTTTACAAAGAAAAGTTAATAAAGCATAAATATCAAGGCTTTTTAGTAATTTTTTTTTGAGATTTGGGAATTACTACCCTTCTGAAAAACTGCTTCTCCTATTACTTTGTTTCATTTCTCCCCCACCAACATCTGTCTTCATTACCCACATCCTGCCAAACATCTGTTGTGAGTACTTTTATTACTTCACAATGAATGATGCATTTTTTCTTAGGAAAAAAACCAATTTACTGTCTTAATTTGAAGTTTCCCAAATCAAATCTAATGTATTTATGAGCTGTGTAATAATGAAAGATAGATTTGCTTAGATTTAGTTTTTGTCAAACTTGTGACAAAAAAGAATGAGGTAACTTGTTTGCTCTTTTTTTTCCCCCCTGAATTTACAAAATAGGGTAGTTCATCAGTAATACTTAAATGTGAGCAAGGAGAACTTTATTTCTGTAAAGGCAGAAATTCCTTAAATTTTACAAATCAATGTGCAGATCACAACTGAGTAAACATGCAATGTGAATGTAGTAACTGTAGAAGTACAGTCAGGCTTGCAGTATATCTCTCATTTCATTGCAAATACTTGGTTTTACAAATTACATTTCCTGTACTGCTGATGACATCTTAACTATTTAAAATTTCACACTAATACCTTCATTGGAACAGTTCCTCCCATGAGACAGGGTGAACCCCATTCTTTGATTAATCAAAGAAGAAAAAAAAAAAGGAAGAAAAAGTAAAACTAATCATAAAAACATCAAGGTCCAGTTGGAAGCAGTGAGTGTCCCACTGAGAAGTTCATCAGCCCTGTGACATTGTCATGGGCAGCCAGCTCAAGTGGCCCTGGCTGAGTAGGGGCTTGGCCCTGGCCACCCTCAGACATTCTGGGGCTCTGTAACTTCAGCTTTGCCCCAATCTGGGTAAATTCTGTCACATCTGGAATACTAAGGATCACAAAGTTGAGAGGGTAGATGTATAAATATGCAACAGTTGTGCATGGGTTTTGTTTCATGTTTTGAAGTATATGGTTTCCTGTATTCCTGCTAATTAGTTAGTGCTTTAGTAGTCTTTAAGTGTGACACATTTTATCAGAAGACTCATGCCTTGACAACATATCAGTCTTTTCCTTTCATCTCTCTTGAAAGAAATAGTGTTAGGTCTTGTAGATAATGATGGGAGATTTGTACTCCCAAAGTGAGCAATGTCTGTGTTTTATTGGAATGCAGCTAATTAACATAACTAGTCTGAATTGGAGATAGTTTTTTGATGTGTTACAAATGTTTGCATTTAGAAAGAGGGTATTTTGGTAATAAAAAGGAAATTGGTGGTTGGCCTTCCACGCAAGTCAAAGTATTTAGGAAATGCTAAGTTAAGAGAGAAAGTACCATGCTTTTTCATTTAAAGTGGGGCTCTGTTAAATTGTTTTCGACAGCTTTAATCAGTCCAACTGAGTATTGAGGTAATAGCCAGTAATGTAAGCTTCCATAGCAAGGTCCTGTGTTATTCCTGCCCTCTCCATCTGCTATAGGGTAACCTTTCTTTCTTTTTTAACCACTATTGGAAATCATAAATATATTTTTGTGATAGTGGTTGTTAATATGCAAAAAGATCTTCTTGTCAGAGGTTATTTTTATTTTCTGTCAAGAAAGCTGAAGGGCAAACAAGACTCTAAAAGTTTAAATGCTCTTTTCAGCTACAGTTCTGCCAGGAATACTCAGTTTTTGCAAGTGACTAAGGCTGATTTAGCTGGCACCTCCTGTTTAGTTCCCTTTGTAAGATATTCAGGACTTTTGAGGAGTGTGTTTCTCAACATCAAGACCTTGTAATTGAAAGCTTTAGCTATATCAGATGCACAAGATAAGACAAACAGGGATGTTGAAGAAATTTTATTTGACCATTGTTTCAAAATTCCTGTAATAATTTTGGCAGTATAATTTGGTAATAGAGAAATAAATTTTTTTTTGGATTTTCCCAATTTGCAAGGTGAAAGTACTGATAACACTTATGCTTTATTTTCTTAGGCTAACTATGTAGATTTCTAGGATGGGATTGATTTTTGTGGTTGTTTCCTTGGTCATCACAGAGCATATCCTTGCATCTGGTAGAGCACAGTGTAAGAGGTCCATGTGGTAGAGACAACCTGAAGCAGTGACTTCAGCAGAACATGCAGCAGCCTTGCAGGGGTTTGGAAGGTAAAGGTCCTCTAGTCCAACCCCCTGCAATCAGCCAGGACATCTTCAGCTAGATCAGGTTGCTCAGAGCCCTGTCCAGCCTGGCCTTAAATGTTTCCAGGGATGGGGCATTGACCATCTATCTCTCTGTGCCACCTGTTACAGTGTCTCAGTAACCTTGCTGTAAACATTCCTTACATCTAGCTTTAATCTACCCATTTTCAGTTTACAGCCCTTTGTTCCATCACTGCATGTCCTTGTAAAAGTCCTTCTCCAGCTCTTTTGTGGGTCCCTTGCAGGTTCTGGGAGGCTGCTGTAAGGTGTCACTGAGCCCTTCTCTCTCCAGGCTGGACAGCCTCAATGCTCCCAGACTGTCCCCATAGGAGTGGTGCTCCAACCCCCTGATCCTCTTTGTTGCCTTCTCTGTGCTGGCTCCAGCAGGTCCCTGTCCCTCCTGTGCAGGGACCCCAGCTCTGGTGCAGTGCTCCAGGGGGTCTCAGCAGAGCAGAGCAGAGGGGCAGAATCCCCTCCCTGCCCTGCTGCCCACGGGGCTCTGGGTGCAGCCCAGGACACGTTTGGCTCTCTGGGCTGTCAGTGCCATGGCTGGGGCATGTCCAGCCTCTCACCCACTGCACCCCCAAGGACTATGCTGAGTGCTATAAAAACACACAATAAAAAAATCCATATTAAAGATCATTTAACACAGAAAAAGATTACTTACTTCACTGATAGACATCCTTTGAAACAGGTCAGAAAATGTAATAAATGCCTAATGCATACTTTGGTAGCAGAAACAACCTCTTAATATTCTCACCTGGCTTTTTGGGGGGTTTTCTGTATAATGACAGTTATTAAGTCCATGTGTTACAGAAATTTGTAAAAAAATTGCAGTCTTATCAGAATTGCCCTTCACACTTGAAGACTGCAAACCAGCAGAGGAGACTCTACTCATGGGACAAATGGAAGATTGTTTGCTACAGAATACTATGTAGTGAGACAAAATGTAAACTACTTTAAAAATACAGATTTTTCAAATATGACAAGGAAGAAAGTCTCGCAGAAGGTTTTATATTATGCTTCTCCACAGAAGCAAAAGCAGATACATGACTGTGCTGATTTAAAGTTCTGTAATCCTTACAGGCAGAGTCTCTAAAATCACAACTCCTCTTTAAGCTAGAAATGCTGATTAAATGGAGTGTCACTGTGTTTTCCTACAATGCAGCAGTCAATTGGAGGAGATTTACATCTCCATTAGGAGAAGAGTAAAAAGTAGCACTGTTCTTTTCTTCTTGGTAGAAATTAGTGGCTTTGGGCACTGTTCCAGTGGCAGCATAAAATTTTAAGTGGATGACAACTATGTCAACAAGTTTTCAGTTCTACATTGCTGCTTTAAAGTTAATCCCTCTGATCTTTTGCAGCACTTAAAAATTTAGTTTAATATTTTGTTGTTTCTTTATAAAAATGTCAAGCACAAAAACCCTTTTCTAATAGATTTACTAAGATGATCTTTTTATGTTGTGTGCTGTATTGTATGAATCATCAAAGCAGCCTTGACGCTTACCAAATGTTATTTATTGTGCATGAACATAACTATATAGACGGGTTTTAATTAGGAGACCTCTTTCATGGAAAGCTTAAAAGCAGATGGTGTTTGTTTAAATTTTGTTTTCAACAGAAATGTAAAAATGAACATTTAATGTTTACTTGTTGTTCATGTGTCCCTGAAAATTAAAACCTAACAAAGTTGAATAATGGGACACTGTTTTACAAGAACTAAACTTCAGTTCTTCTTCCGTTTAAAGTTCAGTGTGCTCTTACGCTTTGTAGCTGGCTGTGGACAATAATCAAGCTGTTTTTTTCTATCTGGAATTAAAAGGCTGCCTCTTAAAACAGCAGTAATACTGATAGCATAGATAGCGTGTCTTGAATCTGATTTTGTATCTCTCATCTGAGTTCCCATAATATGGAGTCCATATATTCATCTGTGCCTTCAGAAGGGTGAACTATCAGTTTCTGTCCATGCAGAAGAAAAGTTGTGATTTTTCTGAATTAATTGGCATGCTTTAAGTATTTATAAACTGCAAAGGAATAGGAACTGTAATTTACCATATATCTTTAAAGTTTTAATATTTAAATTGCCCAAACTCTTCCCAATTATCATGCCAATCTATACCATCACACTTTTCCCATTTTACAGGAGGGCTTCTGTACATGTCATGACAAGATTTTGATCACTAAGGTGACCCATTTTCATAACTCACAGTCATAAACTTGAAATACACTCATGCTTTTGTGTACAAGTACCTGAATTTGAGGAGGTAGGTTCAGCCTTGACCACTGTTAATATTACTAAAAGACAATGCAGTTGTAATTCTTGGTGTAGCTATTTTCTAGAATTGTAGCGACCTCTTCTTATTTTAGATGATCACACTTCTTTATTTTTAATTTCACAACTTCTTTGTTGAGGTATTTTCACATTTGAACTGAAAGAAAGGAAAAGCATCACTAGCTATACTTCTACTAATATTAAATAGTTTATAAGATTATAGAATTTCTTTCAAAGTTTGGAGTTTATTTGGCTCCTTTTGTGCATTTTTTTATGTATTTTTATAACCACATACCTGTTCCAGAAATGGTTTACCATGTTGCTAGTATTAGTGTAGTATTAGGTCTGCATGTGAAACAACTGCATTCTAATTTAAAGGCAGCAATACCAGTGATACTTCAAATTCCAGTCATCCCTTTTCTGTATGTCTTTAAACCTTATCTGTCTGCTTTTGCATTTACATACATCTGATGATGAGAGGAAAGTGGAATAGAAAGTCATCCAACACATAGTTTTTCCTATTACCTTTTTATTATCAGTATTGTTTTTCATATATGAACTTTTTATTTGTGCCCTTTTTGCCAGGTACCTATCTTATTATTGCATTTTTTCCTTTCAGACAAAATTGCTTGGAGGTAAGGCTGCTATTAAACCAAGATGAGGGAAGATTGGTCCAATAAAGACAGGAGTAAATGGCTTTTGGCTTTCCTTAAATTATATATATTTTATATATATATATATATATATATATATATGTATAATTTTTGTTGTTATTGTCAATTTTTATTAAAAAGATAGGCTTTAAAGTGTTCCATATTTGTTTCTTCTCTGTTCTACTTATAGGCAATCCGAAGTTTCCAGGTATCCTTACACATCTTTCCAATGAACCCTGAAGTATGGAAAGAAGACCTTTCCTGGGCAAGAAAACTACAGGAACAGCAGAAGGCCACAAAGACTGAGTCAGTGCATGCCCTGGCAAGAGGAGAAGAGCTCGAACAGGAGTCAATCCCGGACTATGACTTTGAAAGTGATGAAATTGTGGCAGTCTGTGCTGCCATTGCAGAGAAGGAGAAAGCTCTTTCAGCAGCTAAAACAATGGTGATTGTGTCTGCTTCAGGCACAGTAGAGACTGTTACTGAGCAGGACAATCGTCCTGCAACTCCTGATGAAACCCTTTTCATCAGGGCCCGGTAGGGCAGCCTCATGGGTTGTCTTACCCATAGGTTTAAGAACTATTGTTATTTATTGTATTTTGCTTGCTTTGTGTTTGTTCTTTTTTTTTTTATGAAATGGTAGGATAGTTTACAAAAGTTAAATAATTGAAGTTATCTTTCTTTGGCTAATTAAAAAATCAATGACCTGAGTTGTTCCATCCGTATTTTTCAAAAAGAAAGCCAAGAGTTGATTCTAGAAATTCTAAATTGTTATGAACAAATGTAATGTTGAAATGCTTAAAACTGCATTTTAACATCTGCTTTCATCTTTGTGTATTTCATAATTTTACAAGTTAATGTCTACATTTTCCCATTTATTAAGAAACTTTTATTTAAGCTGTAAAAGTGCTGTGGTTTATCCCCAGCTGGCAGCTCAGCCCCACACAGCTGACTGGGTCCTGGTGGAATGAGGGAGAGAACTGGAAGAGTAAAAGTGAAAGAACTCAAGGGCTGAGATGGAGACAGCGTAATAGGGAAAGCAGGAGCTGCACATACATGCAAAGCAAAACAAGAGATTCACCCACCAGTTCCCATGGGCAGGCAGGTGTTCAGCCATCCCAGGAAAGCAGGGCATGGGAAGACACTCTGAATGTCTTCCCTTCCTCCTTCTTTCCCCCGTTCTGTGTGTTGTGCTGTGGGTTGAGATATCCCTCTGGTCAGTTGGGGTCAGCTGTTCTGGTTTGTCTTCTCCCATATTCTTGTGTACCCCCAGTCTTCTTGCTGGTGGGGTGGGATGAGGAGCAGGAAGAAGTCTTGACCCTGTGCAAGCACTGCTCACAATAATGAAAACAGCTGGGTGTTATCAACACTTGCCAGCACAAGATCAAAACCTAGACCCCTATTTGCAATTCTGAAGAAAATTAACTCTATCCCAGCCGAAACCAGCACAAAAAGAAAAAAGGACATTTAAAAATTATTCAAATCACTATTAATTAACATTATTTTTCTTCCAGTAAAAGTGTGAGCTGTTTTCTGTTATTGACAGTCTTTATATTCATTAAGATTGCTTGTTCTATGAGAAAGTTTCCTTTGAAGCGGGGATGGATTATTATTTTGTATGTCTGTGTGTGAGATCTGATTTGTAGCCAAATCAAGTTGCTTTCCTCAGTGAGTGGGTTAAACACTTTCTGATTAGATGAAAGGAAATGCTTTACCAAACAAGGCCCTGAATGCTTAGTTACAACTAAATATTTCACCAGAAGAACGAACAGTGTTTGTGACTGAAATTGGCCTTTCCTTATCTTGTGCACTGTGCTACAGATATCACCAAAAATAGAATGGTGGGAGTAGGAAATAGATATGGCTGAATTGTATTGTATTTGAGGCTTTTCTTTCCTAGTGAGGCTAATCTGATGAAGGGACTCAATTTGCTTTTCCTAATTCTTATGACCAGCCATTAAAAGTATGCCCTCAGGAAAGAGAAACAACCCAGCAGTTTTCCAGGAGAGCACTGGAAGAGTCTTCCTTTATCCTTTTTGGATTTTGGATGCAGTTACGGGAAATGAGACAAACCCTTGAAATTTTTTTAATGTTGATTTTTTTTCAGGGAAAAGTGGTAGTTGGTTCCTCTCACTGGCAGTTCAGAGAAATGAAATCAGGCTGTTTCTTTGATGTACTTTGTGATGAGACCTTTTTTATTGTCTTGGAGACATGGTAGAGATAATCACATCATAACAGTACTGGAAAAAATGGTCACCTGAGGAATTCCTGAAGAATTCCATTTGGGAACATATAATTTGTACTTGATTTCGAAAAAAAATTTGTATGATAATAGATAGTTTTGTAGACAAGTGAAATTTCTGAAATCAGTCATCTTTGCACTTTTCAAATTAACACATTTAAAAAAAATAATGTTGCTTGAGAAGTATAGTGTTTTTGCAGTGAAAAATGCATTGCAGAAAAACTGTCTCAAATGATACTTTCTATTTATCTGATATCAGAATATCTTTTTTTAAGAGGATACATACAGTTTTTAAAAAAAGACGTAATTGCCCTAATGCACTAAGTTTTCGTTACTTTTTGAAAGGTTCTCCCTGAATGTTTTCTTGTATGTGTGAATTTTTAGATCTGTGCTTGCATGGGCACACATTCACACAAAATAACACCTTTTACTGTCTACTGAATACTCAGAATAATTAGTGACATAAATATATTAAGAAATGTAAAATATCATCATGCTATATTTTTATTTCTTCATGAAGTTCAGGAAGATGTTAAATGCTTACTGGATAGGCACTTGATTAAGATATGGTTTGATAGTTTAAATTATTAGAGTTAGGATTTCTTAATCTTCTGTCTCCTATCCACTTAGTACAATCTAGGCAGCCATAGGAAGAGTTAGCATTAGAGAGGAGTTTGGACATATTTCTTGAAGAGATCTTCTCTGGCTGGAAAAGGATATGTGAGATGCCCTAAGGTATGTTTTGATTTTGAAGGAGCTTGGCTGTATCCACCTCATCTCTTCTCTCATTGCGCTTTATTACTTGCGTCAGTGTTCTGTCTTTACTCATACAGGAAGGACTGCTGCCGTTCTCTCAGAGGCCCGTGTTATCACAGAATCTGTTTCCACTGAAATGATTCACAAAATTCCTATTGACTTCAGCACTGCAGGGCCAGACTGCTGGAGGGGTGCACATCTGCACCATCAGGCTGTGCCGGGCTCGAGGGGTGGTGGTTTCCATCCCGCGTACTGGATGTGTTTTCCTTTTGATTAGATTAGGTTATGAATTCTTGGTATTGTCAGAACCATAGTGTTTTGTAGGGCAGTTAAGTTCCTGGGACACTATTTTCAAATGGCGGAGGAGTTCAAATATTGGTGATTTCAATATTGTCTTTTGTACAGCATGCCATGTTTTGCATGTATGTAATTTTCTGGATCGGTTTGCCATTTGAATAAAATACTGACTTCTGTTGCTTAGTGATGCCTGTTTATTCTTTGGGTTATAACAAAAATAAGTATTTCACATTCCAGAATGTTCCTCATTTAATAATTGGCTTTTGTCTCTGGTGAACATACTGATTTGTTTTAGTAAAAAAGAAAATAAGACATCTCGGAGAAAAAATATTTAGTAAAAGGTGACGCTCAGAGCTTTGAAACCTTTCAGGGATATCCACATGAGATGGAGCAAAAGGAGATGTTATCCAAAACAGGCTACTAATGAAATACACTCCCCCTTTGACATTAGATAATTCTTTTTGTTGTTCATTAGTAGCAGTGAATGTAGAAGCATCCATGTGTTTGCCTTCCATATGAATCACATATTAAAATGCTCAACTGTTGCATTCAAGAGGAAAGCTCAAGAGCAACAGTGGGTTAGATGGATTAATTTTACTTGATTTAAAAGCCTACATTCAAAGCATTCAAACATATTTTTCCCTTTGAGTCCCTTGGTATCCAGTGGAAAGAAATACACTGCCTCACAGGGCCATTTATATGCATTGTGTTAGATAAGTATCAGAATGAGTTGAATCAGCCTCCCATGGTGCCTAATTATTTCCCTTGGCTACAAAGAAAGCTCAAGGTGACTGACGGGCAGTTAACCTCGAATGCTGAAACCAGGCATGTGACTTCCACTCTCATAGATGGAGATAAGTATCTTTAAAAACCTTAAATGTACTGACAGAGAAATAAATCCTTCCTGACAATTCTAGAGGGCAAAAAAAGGAATAAGGATCAGATAATGTAACAGTGACTCTTACTTGATAATACTATAAGATACTGGATTTTAAAAGTAGTCATGGAAATGAATAAAAAACAAATGGAGCAGTTTAGAAATCAAGATCAGAGAGGCAGCATTGAAAACTTGCTTGCCCACAAAAGGTAAGTTCCCTCCCAATCCTAAAACCAAGGGAAGGGAGGTAAAATGCTAAAGTTGAGGTGGTATCTTAAATTTGAGTTCACAGAACTGCTGTAAAACTATAATAACTGTGGTTAGGACTGGGGCACAGGAAAGCAGAAGCATGTGGGTTTGGTTTGTTGGCAGGTTGCAGGAACTATGTGTTTATTGTAGGTGACTAATGTTAACATGGTGTTCCCAGATGTGCTGGTGTCCTTGGGCTGTGGTGCCTCCAGAGGGGCTGGAGGGGCTGATGGTCATGGGTGACTGCTGAATCCTGCCAGGTGTGCTTTGAGGGCCATAAGGCTAGGAGCTGTAAGGGTTGTAAAGGATAAATGATCAAATGGAACATTTTGATGTGGGGATTGAGCTGCCTTTGGTTTCACAAAGCAGGAGATTCTCTGGGTTTCTTAAAGCTGGCAGGTCTAGAAGAGGGCCTGGAGTGCAAAGGCCTGGTGGTATTTGGTAGCTCTAATACTAAATCTGCCTTAAGTGGAACAGGCTTGCTGTTGTGTCTGGCAGCAGCAATAAAGCCTCAAAAGCTTCCTGACTTAGGATGTTGGCTGTGCCATTTGAAGATAGCAGATTACACTGATCCTGTTAGTGCACTGGCACTGGGCCTGTAGCGCCAGTTCGGGTCAGGCAGCACGGCTGTTCCCGACAGCAGGAATGTGTGAGCCTGATTTAAAACAGCCCAAGTCCTCTGACAGCACATCCCACTCCCTAAACCGCTCACAAGGCTAACTTGCCATGGATTAGAGACTCAAACCAATCTGCAGATCTTCACAGAAACCACTGTCTGGTAGAGATAGTGGCTCCCGTGCTGCCTGTGGTGGGTGGATCCTCCAAGGGCTGCTGCAGGACAGGGGCTTGGAATGAGCTGGGACTGGAGCTTGGACTGAGCTGGGGCTGGGCTTGGATTGAACTGGGGCTGGGGCTTGGACTGAGCTGGGACTGGAGCTTGGACTGAGCTGGGGCTGGGGATTGGACTGAGCTGGGGCTGGAGCTTGGACTGAGCTGGGGCTGGGGCTTGGAATGAGCTGGGACTGGAGCTTGGACTGAGCTGGGGCTGGGGCTTGGACTGAGCTGGGGCTGGAGCTTGGACTGAGCTGGGGCTGGGGATTGGACTGAGCTGGGGCTGGAGCTTGGACTGAGCTGGGGCTGGGGCTTGGAATGAGCTGGGGCTGGGACTTGGACTGAGCTGGGACTGGGGCTTGGACTGAGCTGGGACTGGAGCAGAGCAGTGTCTGCACGGAAAGGGGTCAGCAAGGCAGGGATCTGGGATGTGAGGACAGGACAGACAGCTGGAAGAGAGGGACTGCCAGCCCTGTGACTGAGATACAATTCCGGTGTAAGAAATTTTTGAATCAGTACATTTTCTGTGAACATGGAGGACTGGGGAACATGGATGCCGATGTAAAAGGCCTTTCTGAGGGATATGGATCTCTGGGGTTTGGGAATATAGGGAGATATAAGTGCGAGAAAGGAAACCCTTTTGTATATATGGTAACTACTCATAACACCTAGCAAGAAAATAACATTTTACCCTCCATATGGTATATTAGACTCTTAAAACTTGCAGCCCTATTTAAGAAGACTTGTTAAGCTCAGGGAGGCGGAGGAATGTAGTTCAGTAATGTCTGTGGTCAGCATTGGAGGAAGGTGCTAAACCTGAGCAGGACTGTGGGGCAGGTAAGTGACATGTGATTCTACTGTCACCCTAAAAAAAGCCTTGCCCAGTCCTGCCCAGCTGCTCCTGAACCTCACCTGTGTTTGCAACTAGACAACAGAAGTGCTCCAACTGTGCCTTTGTGCACTGCCATGGAGCTGTGGCAGACAATTCCAGTATTGCTCAGAATACTCTGTGGGCTGTTTGGGAATCATGGAGTTCATCTCTGAGGGAATTCATGTTGATGATGAGTCTAGTCCACAGCTGATATATTGTGAATGCTGGGGGCAGGAAGACCTCAGGCTATCATGTTTGCTGAGGGAAGCTACATAACATGGTCTATTCTTGCTTAAAGCTCTTTCAGATCATGTGTATTTCTCATCAGTAATGATGATAAAGAGTAACAAAAGCATATTAATGAAATAATTTAAAAAATAGTGAGCCCTTACTTATTTAAATATTTACAGACTGTAGATATTTAATTCTGTCATTGCATAAAGTACCAATAACACTGCTGTGCTGCTCTGAGCCAGCTGCAAAGGTGTGGTCCCATATTGGTACAAGTGGTGTTATCTGCCAAAGGCAGTCCCACTTTCCTGCTCTGCCAGGTGCTATTTCCTGTCCTGGGAAGTATGGTGAGTCTGTTGTATTTGCTGGTCACTAGTAAGCAACAGACCATAGTGAGGTGGTTTAATTGCAAGGAATTCAGGCAGATCTTTATCTGTAGCTGCAGCAGGAGCTTGGGTAATACTGTTCTCCAGCTTAACTGGTGAAAAGTGACTGCTGCTGTTGCAAATATTTGTGTAGAGATTTAACTTCACTTTCTATATGCAAGAAGGCAAACAAGCTCAACTTCTTCCCTGTTAAAGGAAAACATATTTGTTCAAATAAAGAATTTTTGTGGCTCTGTGTCAGTGCTTTTGGGGACAGTTTTGAAGACAGCTGCTTCTTGCTGACAGTGATCATGCTGTGGTGTTTTGGAAACTTGCAGGACAAAGTATGTTTTGGCAGTAGCTGAGTGCAAAGCATTCCAAGATGGGAGGCTTGTTAAGGCAAGGAGTTGGCACTGAATGGCAGATTCATGTAGACATCTGAGATCAAGCAGAACATTTCCATTTAATTGTGATCCCCAAAGTTGCTTTGGTCGGTACAACTGCTTAAACATCAACATAAGGCTCAAGATTTTCATTACAATGTAGCATTCACATGAAAACACTTTAAGCAGCATAACATGCTTTGTATTTGACAAAACATCCCCCAATTATCTGTACAGAATTATTTTGATACACAGTATTTCTGGAACAAGATCTAACCCTTACAACATAAAACACAAACTCCTTTTTGTCAGTGGTTAACAGCTGGTTTTGGTGATGTGTTTGTCATCAAAACTCTAGCAACAAGTGCTTTTCAAGGTGTTTAAGACTGAGATATAGTTCTATATAATCTATACTTTAAATGAAGATTCTGCTTCCATGGTTTCATACGTTTATTTGATGGAGTATCAGATTACACAGTCAAAAAATTCTATTTACTATTTAAAGAAAAATGATAAATGTTATGAAAAAATACCTTTATTACATCAGTGATGCTTTAACTAAAGTGAATATTAAGACTATTAACCAGGAGTTGAAAGTTTCAGGCCCTGATATTGAAAGCACTTCTATATGTCGTTAACTTTACATGTAAGGAGTCTCCCTGGCAGCTGAGGGACCACTCTGATGGGCAATGTTAAGTGTGTGCCTAAGGTGTGCAGACTGTGGGCCACAGTACTCAGAGAAGCGCGTGTGTGTTACACAGAAAAACATTCTCAGAACATAAATAAAATTTGATTTTTTAGTATATACATATACTGAAAACTAATATTCTTAGTTGGAAGGATGTGTTTTCTTTTTCTCTCTTAAAAAGGCATATATTCCCATTTCACTCAGAAAGTGCTTATGTATTCTCAGCTCGAGAATTACCTCATTAGCTGTGAATCTAGCATGGACAACAAATCTAAGCCAAGAATGCCTTATCAGCAGGAAATACTGAGGGAAGAGAAGGCTGGCAATCATCTCCATATACCTTGTATTCATAACAAACCTTCTCATAGAGAAGAATATAGTTTTAAATATTTTCAATCCTGATATATATACAATGATAAAAATTCACATTTTCATGCTTTAGTGAGACACTTTAAAATCCTACTGCAGGCAGCTCCCAGAGCAGCTGTGTCTAGTTCCTAGCAGCTGCCTCATATTCAGCTCTAGTACCAGAAGCATAAACTCTTGATAGCTGAGCAGCTACAGGGAAGGAGCAAAAACAATTCTATCAGACTTGGAAAAGGAAAGAAAAAAAGAAAAAAGGAAGTGATGGGGTCTTTCTATTTCCAGAGGCACAGTAGCTCTCCTGTGTCCCACAACAAGACAAGGCAGTTCCAGTCCCATCAGATCTGCTTTATGCCATTTCTGATGGCAGGGCCCAAGTGCAATGTCTGTTTCACACAGTCCTCAGTAGTCTAAAGGAAACGTACCCATCACACAGCAAGAGAAAAATAGCCCTTTGAAGCACAGCTGAACCCCTCTTCCCACGAATAAGCAGAACACCTATCTATTGCACCAGTTTTTCCAATGTACCAGGAAGTATCCCCAGGGTTGATGCCTTTCACGGCTATCTATATGCACTTTTCTGACAAATTCAATGTCTCTGTGGGGAAGGTGACCTGGAGAGGGCCGCTCTTGGCCGCAGAGCTGGCCCCGCCGCCGGGGCCGATCTCGCCCACCAGGAAGGCGCTCTCCGAGTCGTGTCCCTGCGAGGAGTCCGAGGTGTCGGAGCAGCGCAGCGTCCTGACGGACGCGGTGTCGGCCTGAGCCGGGCCGGGGCCGGGGCCGGGGCCGGGCAGCAGCGCCCGGGCCCCCGCGCTGCCCTCGCTCAGCTCCGGCGGGTACAGCAGCGTCTGCGAGGTGCTGCTGATCTCCCGCAGCTCGCGCGAGATGAACGACGGCGACTGGCTGGACATGGCCGAGGAGGTCCTGCGCCCATCCACGCAGTTGAAGTTGCCCCCCGAGTGCTGCCTCCGAGCCCCCCCAATGCGGCAGAAGAGGCATTTGATCTTCTCGATGGCTTTGCTGAGCACGGTCTTGCGGAGGAGGATGTAGATCCACGGGTCCAAAATGGGGTTCACCGAGGCGATGCGGATGGCTTGCAGGTCAGGGTTTTGCCTGACGTCTTGCACAGATTCCGGCTGGTACAGCTGGTTCACAAACACACGGACCTACCCAAGGAGAAGGGGGAAAAGGAAGACACGATTACATCATTGCATCAGGACAGAAAAGCTTACACTTCAAAGCAGAGATCTAGATTTGCAGATTGTCAAACTATGACAGAAGAGCAGGCTGGCAGGGTTAGGCATTCAGATTGGCAGTCATGAAATAATTTCCGGAAATAGCAAACAAAAAAAATCAGATTAATACTGGAACACTTTTGTTATATGCAGAAAAAGGCTGGCTTTTTCCTCTCTCTGTCGCCTCATAATTAATCCCTGAACCTCCAAATTTGGTTGGTGTCTTTAAAATTTCTCAGGAACAAAGATGCAAATCTGTATCCCGCTTCCTTCATATACCTCAGGTCTCATGTAAACTGCAAAGAGGTAATGGTCTGGGGAGACCTGACCAGTTCCTCTAGCAAAGGTCTAATAATCACTTAGAAATGAAGTGAAACACACACAATAATCCAAGTACACGGGACTCTGTAAGCAAGTCCTGAGCTGTCGATTCCCAAGTTTAGAAATGTATTTTCCTGGCACCTGTCCTTACTGGAAATGTTTATATAACCGCAAGTGTTTGCTTGCTGCAGCATGGTTTAGAAAAACAGAAATGTAAAAAAAAGAAGAGGTAGGGAAAAAACTGCAAAAAGACAGGTAGCCCAGCAAGGAGAGTTTTAATAGGCCACAGTAGTGAGATTATTTCAGTGCTGGGCTGGAGTACTCTGTTCTTCTGAAAGAGCCAGCATTTTGATTTACAAAAACACTAAGGAAGCGGTCAAGAGTTTAAGATGCTGAAGTGGATGTGCAAAGTGACTATTTAATTAGTGATTAATGATTCTAGTTTATCACGTACAAATTTTAAAACAGAAGGGCTCTGTCTTCTACACAGAAATGTATTGTTCAGCATATTCTCCTAGTTTCTTCTTCAGCAGGTCTCTCCCCTTGTTTAGAAGGCACTTTTACTGTAAGGCACCATCCACCATGGCATCAGAGGAGTTTATTGTGTTCCAAATAGCTCTACTCCATTTTAGCAAGACATATGCAGCATCCAGTTAGGGAAAGGCTTAGGAAAGTCACTGAAAAGTGATAATGGAAGATCCCCTTTTCTTCAGGTTCCTTAAGGTAAGTCAAAATAGATCCCTTAATTTTATTTTTATCTGATACAGTAAAAATCTAGTAGCAAAATTACAAGGTTTTATAATCTCATCTTTGGCTCCTAAAATTAATCAAGGCCTGCCTAGCTATGAGGTCACAGACAAGGAGGCAAGCAAGCATTTAAATAGAAGAGCCAAATAAGGACAGCCCTCATAAACAAATTTTTTTACAAGTCCTGCATATGAAGTCATCCAAGTCTGGTGGAAAATTTCGCAGTTCTTGAGAAATTTTCTTGCAGGGGAACAATGTGGTGGCATTCAGCCTTGTCAGTATTCAAAGCTACCAGTGGTATGTTTAGAATAATGCAGAGGCCCTTTGTGGAAGACCTGTGCCTACAGTCTCTCTCAAAGGGTCCGTCAAACTGATGATTGACTGCATTTCCTTTCTCAGTGCTTTTCTCTAGGCTTATGGGTAACCTACTAAACTCAAGATATGGGAAAATCTTGAATCTATATATAGAGATACCAGTTTTATGTGGCACAGTTTTATCTGCAGTCACTTTCCTAATGATTTGTAACACTGCAGGTGCCTTTCTTTGCCTAATTTCTTGGTCTTATTGATCTGTTAGGCCAAACATGCCATTCAGGTGCTTCAAACAGTATTCTTGTGCACAATGGACTTATTTTTATGGCTTTCTTTTTTTAAAAAAAGTTAAGACTCTTTCATTTATTTTTAATATTTATTGATTATTAATATTTATTTGGCTTTATTTTAAACTATTTTAGACATAATTTCCTTTATCATTATTAATTTTATTCATAAATAATTTCATTTACAAGATCACAGCTTTATTGTTTTATTTGTGATTTTGACTGTTTGTTCTGTGAGCAGCTTCCCCTTTTTATGCTGCAAACAGAGGTTTAGTAAAAAAAAAAAGTTTGATAAATAAGTTGCTGCTCGCGGGCGCGCCGCTAGATGGCGCGGCCGCCCCGCGGCGGGTGCGGATCCGCGTAAATTCCGCAGCGCGAATCCAGGAGCGAGCTGTGCGCGCACATACGTGTAACGCGCATGAGTTCCTGTGTACAATGTGTACATATGCACAACAGGCATGTGTATATCTGCAATGTGTTTGTGTGTATCCGTACAAAGTGTACATACGTACAATATGCACGTGCAAATACGTATGTATAGATATACATATATAATGTATATGTATAATGTATAGATGTGTACATGTGTGTATATGTGTAACGTGTATAACAAATCCACCCGGATCGCACAATCAGAAGGCACACTTTGAAGACAGATGAAGAAATACGCAGCTCAGCTTAGAGGCCTGGCTTGCCTTTTTTTTTTTTTTTTTTTTTTAACTCAGAGCTATAGTTACACGTCAGTGATTTAATAGTTGGATTGTTCTTTTGATAAGCAGCACGTGAAATTGAGGTACCTATTCCACCTCTTTCTGCTACCTGGCAGACTTCATGGAAAGATGAAAATGTCTCCCAGTGCTCACTCTGTGGCTGAAAAGGACTGCTGCTAATGGTACAGGACAGCTTGTTTCACGCTATCTCTGCTTGCTATATTTCCTTCTGACAGATATGCAGCATGGGAGGTTAACAATTCACAGAATGGATCTAGTCAGTGAAAACTCTGATTGTATAAAACTGTTTCTACTTCCCCTATGAGTCCCCAGAATGTCATATGCATTTATCAGTTCAAACCTATTGCTATCTTACATTGATCACAAGAGGGTAACAATTTACCCGTATAGGAATGTAAGTTCTAGCCCTCTTTACTTACTAGTGAAACAACATTTAGTAAAGGATCGCTTAAAATAACAGCAAGAGATGTACCCCTGTTTTGGCTACAAGTCCTCTGCTGCAGGAGGTAACACGATAAAAGGTATTTCCTGTCATCTTCTAAGCAAGTGCCAAGAAAGTGGAATCCACTACTAAATAAATTATCTATTTGTGCAATTTGAAATCCTAATTAAAGAAGGAAGCAAACTAGAACAATTCAGATCTCTAAAAAATAGCTTTAGAATTCAGACAAAGTATCTTAATTTTTATTTGCAATTAAGAAGTACACAGCTCCAAGGTGCGTCGAGTTATGCTCAAGACAGGCACTTACAGATCAGAGTCCTTGTGCTGTTTGCACTGTTCCTCTTTATTAACTACAGATGCAAGTCATGATTTCTAACCCTATGAAGCATTATAAAGTGACTTTTATAGTTACAGTCACACTTGTAATTGTTTCCACAGCTTCCACCTGCCCTCAAAATCTCCCCACAAGCTGATATGATAAATTTTAAAAACATATGGTAGTAAGCAGGAACAAGTTTTGCAGCTCCACAAGCCAATAACCTTTGCCCTTCAAGGTCTTACTGTCTGCTTGGTGACTACTCTACAAAAAATCATACCTGACACCTTGCAGTGTCCTTATGGACTGTCCCGGATATTAAAAAGTTGGAACCAGCCGAGCCAAAAGAAAATCCAATTTTAGATCAATTGAACATCAAGTTAGAAAATCCTGATCATTTCATGCAATCAACAAGATGTACACCCTGAAACATTACATTTCATTTTTCATATCACCATAATTTAACAACAATGTTCAGCAGTCAGAATGAGAAAAAGATCACATACTTAAAAATTTTAAGAGTATCTTACAGACTGCTGGAGTGAATTACTAGACTTTGAATAGTGTGTGCCTATTTACTCTTGAAAGAGCTTGGTGAAAGGCCAGATAAAAATTTCTACTCCATTCTTGACAAAATCTCTCCTCATATAACTTATTCCCTGCATTTCACACTATGCAATTCTAATTTCTAAAAAGCTCAAAATATTTTAAGAGATGACTGTGTGGAGTCACAGATAAGAGTGAGCACATAAGTTATGTGCTTTTCTTACTTAATTTATAAACTATTGTAAGACTCGTCTTTCACACCCCTTTCTGCACACTGAGAACACACCAGGTTGTATGAAGTTTCCTTTGACAAATCTTTTTTTCATTCATCTCTTCTTTCATTGATATATTTGATCAGCCTTCAGTTCTGTCAGGTTCATTCAGCATTTTGCATAACCTCCCATAATTTGGTTACAGCACTTGCTACTTTAAAATTTTACTGATTTTATGGATAACCACTAAAACTCTAAAGTACCCTACTTGTAAATCATGTGCTGAAGCATCTCATTATTAAAAACTGCTGTTATCTGTGACTCAGTTATTTCAGGGCTGTTTAATATTTCAAGTCTTGAAATTTTTTTCTATCAAACTATAAGTGGATCCTGTTGGATTGCCCCCATCTGCTATCTTATTACCTTGTAAAAGTGTTCTAAAAGGTTAGAGGTTAACGTGCCTCTTTCAGAAGTTGCTTTTCTTTGACTTGATGGTTTATTGAGCTGAAATCACCAATGGGGTGTCAGCTCACCAAAAGAAAAATGAAGTCACAAAGCACTCTCTGAGCCTGCTTTGTGTATCTGAATCATGCTGGCACCACCACATCACCACTTTTATGGTTCTTGATGACTGCCAGGCTGACCTGTTAGAGGTGAGCCTCTCACGCAGTGAGGGCTCCCTGAGACTCCCTGGAGTCATGAAAATGTAAGTCAATATATTAGTAATATACCTATTTTGCCTAGTGGCTCTTTCTAGGGATTTCTAGTATAAAGGTGTCAGTTCTCTGAGTTCTTCCATTCTTAACCTCAGTGCCTGTGCATCCAGAGTGCTTAACACAGCAGCATACATGGCAGCAAAAGTGGCTGTGGCTTATTTCCGCAGAGGGACGCAAAAGATTCAAAAAGCTACTTCACAATGGAGAAATTTAACCACACTGGACACTGTGATGATGTGTATATATGTGGTTATTTGGGTTTGAAAGAAAAAGCTTCCTTTTATTTTTAGTCATCCATCTAAACGAAATGAGAGTCATTTGAGATAGAGAAAATATATACTGCTTTAACAGGTAAAAGCTAACTTGTGTGAACATTCCCAAGGGAACACTCTGCCTTTGTACGAAATGAAATCAAGGTCTGGGAGAGCTATACAACTTTATCACCTGCACCTTCACATACTTCTGCTACATACAAGTTTTTCACTAGCGACTGTTTAAATAATAAACCTTTTGCCCCACCCAGGTTCATTAATTTTAACTCTCAACAATCCAGCTCACTTTCCAGTAAACCCTCCTGCTGAATTTCTGCCCCCCCCATCCCCCATGCCCCCCCTGCCTTTTTTTCTTTGGGTATAATGTAAAAGACTGCCTAGGTTCAAACGGATATAAGCTATTTAATTTTGCATTTCACATTCAGACTTTTTAACACTGCTCTAGCTGCTTTGCTACCAGATAAGGCTTGGCTTATTTTCTGAAGCTGCTTAAGTCCATCACATCATGACACTGTTTAATTCAGAGAACTCATTCTCTGCATTTACCAGCATGTCTTTTGAAAATGCAACATTGTTCTTTTGTGAAGTAGGTATTTTGATACTAGATTAATCAAATTAAGCACTGTCATGCCTCAACACAGTCAGGGTTTTGGCCACCTGATGTGTCCCGGTGCAGCGAGTCAGCTTACCCCCCTGGTTTCTGGAGCCGGAATGCAGGGCAGGCTGGCACAGTTCCTCAGTCTAAGGCATGTGCTCCTCCCGGGACCACCCTGTGTGCAGCTCAGGCAGCACCTCTCGACCTCCTTTGCATGTCAGGCAATGAACACATGCTGTGGTGCTCGGCCAAGCCCCGCCAAAGGACAGGAGATGGCCTTTGGTGACAGCCGGGACCCTGGTGCTCCAGCACAGCCACACCTCACCAGCTCCTGCTTATCAGTAATGGGGCAGCCTCGGCCAGCCCTTGACACTACAGCTCCTTGAGCAGGGCGACAGACTCGCTGACAGATGAGTCCTGTTCACAGGCACTTCTCTAAACTTCCTTACAGTGATATGCACCGTTTTGCATCTCCAGCTGGCCAGCTCTATTTGACATATATTGCACCCCAACTCTACGACAGAGGGCTCACCCTACTGACAAGAAATCTCCTTAAAGAAAGTCCTTCTAAAAACACCTCTGACAGCCACTGTGTTCTGTAAGATGGCACATAAGGCAAGCCAACTATTTGTTTAATGTCTCTGAGCCAGAGTAGAACACGATTTTTGACAAGCTTTATTATGGCGGTTGGCAAGCGAGAACTGAGCCTCTAGCTGGTGAATTTGCATTTTTTTTTGTCTTTTCTGAAGATAAGGTGGAGGAATAGAAAAAAAGTGGATCTAGTGTGTTGAATTTACTAACACTAATTGTATCAGCCTTTTCAGAAAATGAGCAAAGTTAGCTATAAAGTTGTCCAATGTTTCAGTGTGATCTCCAGGTTTATGTGGGTCAGATTCCTCCAACACTCATTTCACTGAGCAATACACCGACAGGTGGTTCCACTGAGCTCACTCCTCCCACTGAGTGGGGAACCCCTGAAAGAATGTCTGTAGGATTTACCCCAGAGATGGTGCATGAATCCCTGAGGAGTGAAAGCTTAGGTTTTAATTGTGAGAAATTCTGTGTGTTGTTATTGCAAATGAACACAACCCTGTCCTCCTGTTGCACATCAGGGACTGTTGCACCCTTCAGCAACAGCATGCACATTTTAAAAAACACATTAAACATCCAGAAATGCAGGACAGACCCAAGCCTCACAACAAATTAATTTTGCAGGTGAACTTGAAAGTTAACTCAGGATTCTACTATGCGGATTCCAACTGAACACTGAAACAATTGAGATTTCTGGTGCTCTATTTTAATCAAGTAAAGGACTCCAGATCTTGGGATAAGCAGGCTTCTTTTAGTGCAAATGTAAATCTACCGAACTTTCTTTTACCATGCATGCATGCTAACAGCCATTGAGCTATTATAACAGTTTATGACACCAACTATATGTGCCACAAATAAGCACCTATTCCAACAGGAATCTGTTTGACAAACACAGACTAGGAGAAGAAAAGACTCTGCAGTAAGGGTGATGGAACAGAAGGGTTGCATGATGTTACTCACCACCAGAGGAATGGAGCAGATGACCACGACCAGGGAAGTGGCAATGAGCAGAATAACCATCTGGATTTCTGCTCCAGCCATCCGACGGAAGCTCCGGCGCCTGCGAAAGTCAGATAAACGGCTGGAGGTGGTGTCTGTCCCCAAAGACGTGCGCCTCATGAACTGGCGGTGCATGCGAATGAGGGCCACGCACACCAGGATGTTGCAGATCACAGTCACCAGGATCAGGAAGGAGCTGAAGCCCGCGTACATGTAGGAATATGCTGCATGGGTGGACACGTTTGTTCGCCAGTCTATGAAACACCAAGTGTAGGGGTACTGCAAAGTAGATTTGCCGAGCCCCATGCTGGGGAGGGCACAGAACAGCACGTTGGAAGCGTAGATGGCAAAGAGCGTGAGCCCTGCCAGCTTCTTGTCTACATAATGGTTGTAGAAATAGGCATGGTTGATGGCCAGGTACCTCTCTATAGACATGGCACAGATTATGCTGAGGCCAGAGAGCCCAAAGAAGAGGAGGATGAAGGAGCTGTACTCACACAGCGCGGCTCCTCCTGGCCACTGGTTCTGCAGGTAGGTGGCGATTGTGACCGGACTCACCAGGCAGGTCCCCAAGAGATCTGTAACTGCCAGTCCACAGACCAGCGTGTAGAAAGTGGTCTCCTTCTGCTCCTTCCGGGACTTGCAGAGCACCACGATGGCTATGAGGTTGCCCACCACGCCGAAGATGAACATGACAGTGGGGATAGTGGGGGGCTTCCCGCCCTCGGGCCCGCCGGCGGTCCCGTTGGCGGAGCCGTTCGCAGGTGGCACCATGGTGGGGTCGAATGACATGGTACCCGCGCTGCAGCTGGCGAGCGCAGAGACGGCAAGGTCGGCTCCGAAAACGAGAAGCCGAATAAGGGAGGGGAGAGAGTTGTATAGTGCGAAAGTAAAAATTCAAATGCGAGAGAAGTTCTTAAAAAAAAAAGAAAAAAAGAAAAAGAGAAAAAAAAAAAAAAAGTCGCGTATTTCAGTTAAAGAAAAAAAAAACAAAACCCGTAAGTCCTAAAACGAGGCTGAACTGGGGAGCCGTCCGTCAACCACCGACCGCAGCCGGGGGAGCCGGGGCTGCTGCTTCCTGCCGCAGCGCTCCGCGCCCAGCCCGGAGGGGGATCGGGGCGGCCCGAGCCGAGCGGAGCCGAGCGGAGCCGCCTCACCGCCTCTCGCACCGACGCCGGGGAGGGCTCAGCGCGGCGCTGGGGCGGCGGCTCCAGGTGCCCTCGGGGCGGCGTGAGAAGGTGCCGGAGCGCGGTGTTCGCCGCTCATTCCCCGCCGCCGGCCGGCGGTGCGGAGCGGTGCGCAGCGGTGCGGGCCGTGCGGGGCGCGGGCGCCGTCTCAGCCCCCGCGGCGCTCCCGCCGAGTTTCGCCGCGGAGGGCGGGGGCGGCCCGGGCCGCTCCGCCGCTGCTCCCCGCCCTCTCGCCCCATTGGCCGCGCCGGGCAGGGCAGGTTGCGCGGGGCGGGCGCGGGCGGGGGCCGGGGGCGGCGGGGGCACCTGTGTGTGGGCCGGGCCCGGCCCGGGAGCCCCTGGGGTGCGGCCGGCGGGAGCGCGGGCCGCTCGCACCGAAAGGGCCGCAGGGTCGGGTTGTCCCTGCCGGCCCGCCGTGCTCCGGCGGAGGACCCGGGGAGGGTCCCACTGTCATTGTGCCGGGCCCAGCCCGTGTTACCCCCGCTCCACCGGGTCACCGAACCGAGCCTTTGTCCCCCCCGCTCCGCCGGGCCGCGCACCCAGAGCCGGGCGCGGTGACGGCCGGCAGCCGGTGCTCTGGCATCGGGGCAGCGCGTCCCGCTGCCCGACGGAAGATCGGCTACAGTGCCTGTTCCTGGCCTCTGCTAGCGTGGGTACCGAGCGCTGGAAGGGCGTGTGTGCGTCCGGGGGATGCATTTGTGTGTTTGTGCCGAGAACTTGTTCGGTCTTGACTGTGAGACGATCGCGTGTGAATTGAAAATAGGGTTACACTTGTTGGCAGAGCCCTACGCTTACAGTCAGCCTTATCTGGGCTGTTGGAAGGACAGCAGTCGCTCTATGCAGTGCCTGTGTGCGGCTTTCACCCGAGCGGTGACCGTGGTGATGTAGTCCCGAGTGCAGAAATGTCCACACAAGACCTGCAACCACAAGAATGTCCGTGGGAGTTCCTGTGCTAGTGGCTGTGCTATCATTTTGGCTCAGGGATGAAGCTTCACATTGTCATGCTGGATTTCACACCTGTTGGTCTTTTGCCCTTCTACACTTTGTGACATTAGTTGCTGCAAAGAACACATAGCCTCTGTCCCAAAATATGACATCTGTATCATGAGAAGAGTCTGTTCTCTGATGTAAAGGCAAAATGTAT
This sequence comes from Erithacus rubecula, assembly GCF_903797595.1. NCBI lineage: Eukaryota > Metazoa > Chordata > Aves > Passeriformes > Muscicapidae > Erithacus > Erithacus rubecula. Next base: position 20,100,194 of record NC_136661.1, read on the forward strand.
TGTAATGCCTGTCATTTGTCAGTGTTATTCTCTACCCTCTCTTTTATTTCTTTAAAGCCTATGAAAATGATGCCTGTGAACTTGCTATCAGTAAAGTCACGACAACATCATGATATACTGATGACAAAAGAACAAAATATATGAGGACAAGTTTGTACTGTGCGAAAGAGGACACAAAGTTTTCAGTGCTGTATGGGCACACATGAAAAAAAAAGCTGGTTTTTATTTGATCAGCTTTTTTTTTAGTGTTGTTATCCAATTGATAACTAAAATTCAGTTTTAGAAGAAGACTTGTTTTTTACTTAACAGAAGTAGGGATAAACATACTGTAGCAGTGGTGGTGATCTAGTCTTTTCATTACATTTTTCATACAAAACAGCATTTTTCATTCCATTTTTCTGGTATTGGTGGCTATTTTTTACAAAGTTAGAAAGTCATTCTGTCACAAATACAGGGGTACATGTGGGAGTAAAAGTTGATCAGTTACATTTGCCTAACAGAAGCAAATTAGAGACATTTCAAAACAGTTTCCAAAGAAAGTGCAGCACAAAGATTGCTTTTGCTTATCTTTTGAACAGTTTTCTGACTGTTCCAGGAAAGCTGATTCAGGTGCAGAGCAAGCTCTGAATTCAGGAGGTGTAATTGCACGTTGTTTCTCAACAGTCCTTCTTTCATACACTGGGACTTTGGAGCTCTGGCATTAAAGATCATTATATGGGATTAATTCAACACCCGTGCAGCAATATTTATCAGTATGAAAAAAGAATTACCTTACTTCCCTGAAGCAGTGCAAAAGATTTTTGTGACTAAAGGCAAGAGGAAATGATTTGCGTTTCTTTGTTGCTGCCTTTTTTTCACTTTTTTTCTCATCTTCGCATCTCATCTTATGAGGTGTTCTGCCCATCTCAGCAGATGGTGTGTCTTAAGAAGGCTCAAGTCTGTAGCAGAGGATGCCCAGGCCCTTCTGTGGGTGTGTGTACGAGTGTGGGTGTGAAAGAGTGGATATTATCTTCTGTTCTATCAGGTCTGTCTTATAATGGATACACCTGAAGAACTAATTAAAAAGTGCAGGAAAAATCAGTGAATAAACTGATTTTTTTTTTTTTTTTTAAAGGAGAACTGTACAAAAAGTATAGTTTTGAGTGCAAGGATAATGTGATCGGTTTTGTGAAATAATGTTCTTTAATTAGAGAATAGGATAGAAAGCGGTCACGCCATTGTGGGATGGGTTTCTGGGGATGTTCACTTACTGTGTCCACCCATTTTCTAGCTTTCAGAATTATTAGAGCAATACAGTAACTTTGGGAATTTCCCACTGAACTAATGGCTTTGTTATATATATATATATATAGAGCACCTAGTCAAGATGAAAAGTACAATCACGTGAAGTCCTTAGTCTTCAGAGCAAAGCAGACACTGTGGAACTGAAATGGAACTGAAAAAATGAAGAAATTCCACTTGTAAGATAAGTTGTCATTCTGTCATAGCAGAAATATCACACGTTGTAGCATTGAGTAATCACCAAAGAACTTCTGTTTGTGAGGAAACCACTAACATGAGAAGTCAAAGTATCACGAATTAAAAATAAAATCTTCGAAGAGTAATCCTATATGGGAAATCCTTCAATGGATTTCGAAAATCCTAGATTAGAAAATATTAGGACAGTCAAAATATTTAGGATGTACTCTTAATTGCTTCAGAGTAAACTTTTTCCGATTATAATGTTACAGATTTTAGGAGGTTAATTGTGACATGCGAGTCAACTACTATAGCTGGATCAGTTGAGATATTTAACTAACTGTGGTCATATTTCTAGCTTGGTGAAAGATTTTAATTTAAATATTTGATTTGGTTTTTTTCTTCCATTGAATATTTATTCAGCATGTTTCAGCTGCCACATGGTATCCCTTGTGTCTCCTTTAGCTGATGGTTCCAAAACCTTACCTGCATTGCTCAGGGGCAGCTGGATCATAGCCAAAAAACTGTGCTAAGGCCTTTCTGCTGTTTGTAACTGTGATTTTAATACTGAAATGCCCATGTAGACATTTGAATTGATGGGTATTTTCTGGCAGTGCTTCTACGAGCTCCACTTCCAGAGGAGTGATGTCTTCAGCAGGCAGTGGAAGTGTGTATACAGCCAGTTTTGCAGACTTTGGACTGCTCTTAGCATGCTGCAGGTCTGAAAAGCACTTTGCATGCTAAACTCCAATTGCATATTTGGAGTTCAGTAACATTCTTGACTTACTCAAGAGTTTGTCAGCCTTTCTCCTTTTGTAGAAAATTTGGCTGTGGAAAAACTTAATTGCTGGTTTTTTGCTTAATTTTTGCTGTCATAATTTTGACACAAAGTTTTTTCAGGAAAAAAGATTGCTGTTAGAGTAAACTCTGTCTGTATGCCAAAATAAAATCATTATTAATAGACAATGGAGACAGACTGAACCAAATGTTACATAACAGTCTTTAATTAATAATTAGAAGAGAAAAAATATGCAAGGACTAAGCTGAAAAACTGTTTCAAAGGAATTGGGGAATTCTGTAATGTAACTTCAACAGAAGTGGCATTGTAAGTTGCTAAAAAGTTTATACTTTAAAGCTGCTATATTTTCCTCCCTCATACTTATGTATAAAATCATCACAGATGGTAACAGTTTGGTTTTGGGGTTTTTCTTTTTTAGGAATTCTAGTTATTACTAATATTACTAGTATTATTACTAGCACTTCTGGCCCATTTCCTCTGTTCTTGATAAAACGTTGTGGTGGCTGGGGCTTTTCCAGGGCAGGGTAGTTTTTTGTGCAGTGGAAGCAGTCCTGTCCCATTCCTGCTCTTCTTTTTGCAAGTCTTTCTAGGAGAGAGCTGCAGAATGCCCGTGCCAGGGGTCCCAGTGGTGCAGGGCACCTCTGCACCCCCGTGGGACAGTCTGTGGCACAGCTCTGTAATTTACTCCACAGTCATGTGTTCCATATTAGTCAATCACACTGCTGAAGTTTGGGGATTTTTTTGACTGTTTAAATGATGCTGTTAATCTTTGTAGTACTCTGGGTTTTTTCCTCTGTAATAATGTCTGTCACTACGCTACACACAATTCTGTTTTAGCAGTTATGAGGTCTGCATTATTTGTTAAAATACTTAAAATGCTTCAATTTATTTTTTCAATCTGCTTTATTTGGAACAGTGTATGTTAAAATAGCTTATCCTTCAACTGTTGCTTATACTATCTTGTTTATTTGTTTGTTTATTTATTTGTTTTTAAATTAGCAGTTTTTACTTGTCTTTCAGAGGCCAACGGCAGAAATGGGAAGTTTATAGAATACCACTGATAAAGAACTGTCAACAGTTTTTTTTTTTTAGAGTCCTTAATGTGCATTTGACTGTTTCAGGCATTACCTAATGTGTTAATGTACCCAGCTAAGCCAGGTCCTATGCATAAGAAGATGAGTTGAATTTTTCTTTGGCTCAAACTGTTACCTCTGCTGAAGTAAACTAGTATTTTAGAACATATACTGGATGAGTTGTAAGATCCCTTAGGATATACTCTGTTAATATCAGTAGTTGGGATTCTTTTTTTTTTTTTTTTTAACTTTCCGTGGCGGATGCTGTGTGCTATTTCATTTTGTTGTGGGGAGGGGCTGTAAGTGGCAGCTGTGGTGGAAGCAGAAACAGCCCAGCACTGCACAGGAAGCAGTTGGGTGGCAGGTCCCGTTCCAGTCTAGCTGTTCTGCAGATTTTCCATGGGAGATCATAAGACTGAAGACCCTTTCCAGAGAACTTGTTTGTAATTCTGTGACAGTATTTTGTGGCAGAAATTTAAACAATGTATCAGGCTTTCTCAGGGTTGATATTTTTGGGGTTTTTTGGGTGGTGTGATAGCATTGTTAGGGTGTGATATACACCCATGTTCTGTGGATTTGAAGAAAGAATCAGAGCTTTGCATTTCTGTTTGAAAGTTGAAACTTTTGTCGGGTGTTAGAAGCTGTGTACCAAAGGCACCTGTGATGAAATCAGAGGGCCTGTGATTTTTGCAGCTGGTTTAACAGTCATGGAAGTGGCTTAAGTCATGATAAGGTTTTGTAGCATTCCTTTCTCTGTTGTCATGCTTGGCTTCATTTTTTGTTCAACACCTCCATGTAAAACAAACTGTGGTTTCTCTGGAAAATAGACTGCCTGTATGCAAATTGTATTCTGTTTCTGTCCTGGTGAAGTGGGCCAAGAGGATGGTCAGTAATTTTGAGGTGAAATTTGTTTTCTTCCATGAAGGTACCAGGACCATTTTGGAAAGAGGGCAGAATCCTTCACAGTTGAGTCTCTGCTACCTTTGCAGTATGAGGGCTGGCTTGGGCATACGGTTTGAGGATAGATGTGAGCTACAATCAGCTGAAAGTTTAATAGAAGTTTCTTCTTGTACCATCCTGCCCACTGTGGGGCTGGACCTGAAAGTGTTTCCAGCTGCCAGAATAGACTAGCAGCTAGTAGTGAAGTACGATGGTTCTCTTATGTTACATGGTGGAAGAATGATCTGAATAAATCCTAAGGCTGGGCTCTTGGGGAAAGATCTTTTCTTTTTATAACTGCTTGTTACTGCAATTATTCAGAGTTTGTACACTGTGTAAGTACTGTATGTGATCAACTCTTGGGTGGGTTAAATTATGTTACATTAAGTATTGAATTCTGAAAGATTCCAGGACCAAAAAAATCACAGAAACCAACAAGTTACTGGATATTATCTGTTAGTCAGCACCTTGGTTCTTAGAAAAATCTACTAAAGCTCTCTGAATAAAAGGCTAATTTTGTGGGAATGATTCATATATAAGGTGAGTCAGTTATTTTTATTGAGGACACTGGCTGCAAAATCACTGGAATAAGCTCCAGCTTTAGTAAGTCTGCAGAAGTGACGAACTGTATTTGTAGCAGAATGTTTTTACGAAGGTCCACCAGAAGTTTTCAAGGAAATGTTTTCTTGCCTGTAAATTCTCTGTTATTCCAGCAGAGGGTAGTTTATCCTCTAGGAAGTTAGGTGTGTGGAAGGAATGATTGGGAAAGGTAACTTAATGATTCCCATTTCCTCTTGTTTTAGATAGGGCAATAAAAATTAACTTCAACAGACTGACCTCATCAGATTAACAAATACTAAAACATATTGTTAGGCTGTGGTATGTTCTTAGGCTGGGACTGGAAAAGGCAGCCAAATTCAACAGTAGTCCCATTTCTGTTCTGCTACCAAGGGCTTAATTTGCCCTTCAAGAATTACTGCATTTTGCTTGTGCTGAGAACAGTTGCATTATCAGCTTAAGAGCTATTTCACTTTCATTTGTCACCTAATGAAGTAGATACAATGTGAAGCATTTTTAAAATTTCAAATACATAAAATTACTCTAGTTGAAGAGTGTTTGGCTTGTTTACAGTTGCTTAAAAGCCCTTCTTTCTGCCACAGTACTCACTGCTGCAGCAGCTATTGTTGAGGAGAATATACGTTTGCAGTTTGTTGTGGTAGTACCCACCTACAGCACTGCTCACTGGTAGTGGGTGTGGACTGAGGGATGCTCTTTCTATGGTTTTCTCTGAGGTATTTTATTTTAAATCAGTCATCAGGAAGCAGTTCTGAAGTCACCTTTTGTGGCTGCCACTCAAATGTGGTGCAGCAGAAACTCTTCTGACATGACAGCATGAGTGAGGGCACTGATTACTGAGTAGTTGAAAGGGTAGCAGAAGAGATGTGAGGATCCACAGTTGCTCAGTTGCCACATTTCAATTAAGCCCTGTAACTCAGAATTTGTTTCCATTCAAAGCAGTGCTTCAGCTCCTCATTGATGTTGGTCATTTTGCCTGTTTTATAAAAATATGTTAATATTTATCTTTTTTGTTTATCTTAGTAAGAGGTGTAATATGATTAATACTATGCTGCATATTTTAATCTTAAACTTCTGCATAATTTGCTCTTTAAAAAAATCATACAAGGAGCATTCCTGTAAGAAACCTGTGAATATGGTCAGTGTCAATCATGTCCGTGCTCCTATGGGTAGCTTGATCTTGATATTACTATCAGTTGGAGATTTCCCTGTGATGCACAGGACTTCTTCCTTTCCCTTTCCCTTTCCCTTTCCCTTTCCCTTTCCCTTTCCCTTTCCCTTTCCCTTTCCCTTTCCCTTTCCCTTTCCCTTTCCCTTTCCCTTTCCCTTTCCCTTTCCCTTTCCCTTTCCCTCCTTCCTCTCCTTCCTTTCCTTTTTCTTTCCTTCTTTCTTTCTGTCAGATAGGCCTATAATTCACATCTAACTGTGTGACTAGGCTTTCTCCTCCTTTTCTAGTTTTGGATTTGCTTTCAGCAATGGCACATTATTGGTTTCTACTTACAATTTTCTATTTCTTGGGTAAAAACCCCTTAACTATATCAGGTGTAGCTAATGTGTCTGAATTCTTTATTTTAGAGCAATACAGGTATAACCAGCTAACTTGCTTCTATTTTTTACCCCAGTATTCTACATGATCAAAGGAATATAGGAAAACTTCTGCATTGAGAGAAGACGTATGTCATACAATTATAAAAGAAGCCTAGGCAATTAATCTCTTAGTGCAGGCACTTTGGTAATCTATTTTACTAACATGGGATGATTTCAGACCTGAATACCAATCCAAGATCACTTTTGTCAAAGCATTAAGCAGACAAAACAAGGAGGAACCCAGGACAGCTTTTCTGAAATCATATATATTATTAGTACCAGATTTGCTGCTTGCCAGTCCATTGCAATCTCATGGGCTTCATTGCCTTTCAAAATGGAAATAACTTGGGAGCACACAGACCCATTTATAGTTGATTTAGTTAGTGCTTTATGTTGTTTCACTGGTAAGCAGTTTGCAAAGTGCTAATGCCTGGTTAATTGAGACTGTAAGCTTGTCACACAGATGAGGAATGTCTGTGCTAGCAATTAATATATTTTAAATAGGCATAAGTAAACTTTGAACCACTGCACTGCATAACAACAGTTCACAATTTATTAAAGATATGTGTTAGCTTAGTAATATTTTTTGAGATGTTCCTAAGTGATGTGCTTCTTAAATTTATGTATCTTATCCATTATTCTGACATTTGGCCAAGGCTGAGTTGCAGACTAGAACAAAAATGAACTCCATTCTCTTTAGAAATGTAGATAGATAATAGTTTTAAATAATATACACATTGAATTCCTGACGCTGTTTTCTTCACCAGCTGGAAAGCCTCTCACTGTTGGAAAGGCATTCAGTATGTTTGACATTAAGGGTGGGGGAATGTTTGTGTAATTATAAATGTTAGACTTGCAAATACGCCTTTTGATTGCAACAGCATGAACTTCCACATGTCAACAGGAATTTTAACTTCACAAGATAATCCTTGGTTTATATACCTTGGCACCTTGCTCTTTTCTATATAATTTCAGTATGTATATCGCCAAATTTTAGCTGAATTTTACATGTGTGCACATGAGACTCTTGGATAATGTAAGCACTCTTGGCTAAACGTTGGGTTGCTCCAGCTACTGTGTGCAGCATTTACAGTTTTGGTGTTGCGATGAAAGCGCAGAGGGTATGAGTAATTATGTGATCCTACAGGCTTGTGATGTCTTGTGCAGGGCTGCTGAGCCTGGTGTTAATTCTAGAAAGGCTGTTGGTTGCTGAGGTCTGAACATTTTCAAGGAACTCTATGTGGTTCTTTCCTAGTTATGTAGCACAAAAACTTCAGTGCTCTACAGTGTCTCCACAGTGCTTCACAGGTGGTTTTTTTTTTTTTTTAATGTGATGGTATTATGTTTTTCGTTCAGCTGGAGAAATTATTTAAGCATCTGATTATGGATTCAGGAACCTGAGTAGCTGCAGTTTTCACCTACTCTGAGGAGGAAGAAAGAAAGAAGATTGAAGCTGCAACCATGTTGTGAAGGATTGCACTTTAGCACTGTTTGCTTTAGGATGGTAAATGAATTGTCTGTGTGCTTCCCATAATTTCATAGATAAACTAAATTTCACATGCATGACACATGTTGTTGAATCCTGGAAATGATCTCAGAAGAATGATAACTCAAGATATCTTAAGTCTTTCTGTGGGATGAGAGACCCCTTGAGATGTGCTGACAAGAGAGAAAAAAGAAAAAAAATGCCAAGGAATAATGTTTATTGTTGGATGATAAGGGTCTCTGTAGATCTCACAGTTTTATGCCATCTCTTTTGTAATTTCTTCCTGTATGTGTACCTGTGATATGCTTACTGCAGTAGTGCTTCAGCCTCACCCTCCTGAGCAGGTGCAAACATAGCAGTGTTGTGGGACACCCTCTTCTGACATGGCAGATCTTGAAGGAATGTGTGTGATATATCCCTCAGTTCATGGACATGTATGCCATGTGGAGAGCATTCCTGCATAATGTCCTGATGCATATTAATTAGACAAGCATGACACTCACAATGTAAATCAGATCCTTTCTTGGAAATGTACTGATTCATATCACAAGTCAGAACCTAACCCAGTATGCTCAGTATGTCAGAAATAACAATCTGTTTTACAAATAATCTAAACTGTTTTTGATACGTTCAGGGACAGAGAATGTTTCATTTTTATTGATTTATGATTAATCATGTTAATTTTATTAGTGTGATGAGAGAAGGAATATTATCTGTAATGGCTATGGAAAGATGGTAGCTTTCAAGAGAAATGGTGTGGTGTACAAATTGTAGATTTGGTGATAAGACTGTAAGTATTGGAAGAGAGGAGTACAATGGGAGCTTGTGAAGAAGTGGAGTTGAAGAGCACTTGTTTTGTAGGTGCATTTCTTTTTCTTAAAATTTCATTGTTTTACATCCTAAGGGTTGTCTTCACTCCTCATGACTCTCTGCTGGATTACAGTGAATGCTCTCAGTCTGGACTGCTCACTCTCTTGTCTTGTGTGCACCCAGAATTGTGCTGACCCCAAGTGACCAAAATATTTTCCCACTCTGACAGTGACACTGTGTTTCTTGACCTGTTCTCTAAGCTGCTAGGCACTACTGCTCATAAAGAAAAGCATGAAAAGTTTCTGCTGCTTCGAGCTTTGCTGTACCTAGATACTTGGTGTTTCTGAATTTGTATCATTAAGATTAGATGCTTAGGAAGCCTCTAGAAAAAGTTAATTCCATGGCAAATCCCAACAAGCTGAATGGAGAGCTGCTTAGGAGAGATCTTGAAAATACGGAGTACTTTAAGCAGTGTCATTGTCTGGAAACAATGACCTTCAAGACAGGCTCCCTTTTCTGAAATTAGCCATATGGCCTTTTTTGTTCAAAAGCTCCTACTGTTCTGTAGCTTGTCTGCCACTCCCAACGTGTGCTATGCACTACCTCAGCAGTTAAAAGGCAGCAGGCTTGCATTCAGTTCCTTCCTCTGCCTGAGGGAGCTGTAATCAGCATCTCCTATCTTCCAGGAAAGTATCCTGGCTACAAAATACTGAGGTGGGATTGTTGCAGTGTCTCCTCTTGAAGGTGTTTTGCTGTTCGTGGAATAATTAAATATTAATTGGGAGTGCGAAAGAAGATCACTTTGCAGATTAGCTCGCACATCAGGGAGCAGAGAGTTTTAAACCCTAGCTCCAGAGAGTGCTTGTTGTTACTCCTGGAGTCTGTGTTCAGCCTGCTTTTCTGAGAATGTCCTTGATTAGAATACCACAGTTAAGGGAAGCAGCAGAAAGTGGAACTATCCATAGATATGAACAGAAGTGAAACTGATTAAAATTAAAATAGTACTAAAGATGTCAGCTCTCTTGTGCAATAGCAGCTGAGTGTGCTGGTAGGCAGGTTTAAGTAACCGGGATGATGCTGAGTATCTAGTTTTGGAATTTAAACACCAAATTAAACATCTAAATCCTACCTCTAGTGTACTTATACAGATCTAACCATTAATGCCAATGCATGCTGAAAATGTAAGGTATTTTGCAGTCCCATGCAGTATCTTGTGCTGCCATCACTGCTTTGCTCCTTTTTGTATTGTATGTATCTCTCAAACCTCCTTGTGTCTCTTGCTTTCACAGCTTTCCATTTCCACTTGTTCTATCAAGAATCCTTGGTTCCTTTTTGCTGGATTCTATGTCTAAAATTGCTCTTCAAATACACTGTGCCATGCATGTGTCAAAGCTGTTTCTTACCAGTGGTTCCTGTAGGTTTTTTTAGTCTTCATCACTTGCTTATTGGATTGCTTTGGATACCATATTAACCAACTTGAGTAATGTATGGTAATGATGGTATCAATGCTCTTTCTGCTCAATTTTTCCTTACAGGAACTAATCAATGCACTTTGTCTGAATTACTATCCTAGTTTTTGATGATTATTTTACTGGATAGTCATTGGTAATCACCTTTTAAGAGATCAATGGCTCATCCAGAATCTTATAAAAATATATAATGATATAAATAGTAGAAATTGTCTGTACTAATAATATTTTTATCAGTGATTTAATCTCTTCCAGTGTTTGGGGACTATGCAGTTTATAGGACTTTGTTCTATTTCCTTAGTAAGTATGACCATCAAGAAAATAAGTCCCTGTTTACCCCCCAGGTTCATTACTGGTTCAGAAGGAACTGGGATGATAATTGTATTTGCAAGATAATGTTGATGCTTTTGCTTATCAAATACTAAGCGTAGAATAGTGCCTTCTGTTTTCAAGGTTGTGATGGATGTTAAAGTTAGCACTTTACTGAAAATAAAATCTTTTTAGCAGAACTCAGTCGAGAAAGTGGTAGTGCTTGTGGTAGTTTTTAATTTTCAAAAGGCTTTGCTAATATGTAGTTGCTTGTAAGACTCTTCCAGTAGCTGAGACTGCCATATATTAGAATTCTCTAGAAATTTCTGTAACAAAATATGTGACATCTGTAAACTCTACTGTCCTGAAATTGTTAATACAAAAGATGATGTTGTAGACATCAATTTTTGGAGCAGTTCCTATTCAGAAAGTTTAATGCCAGAGGCATCTGCAGTGAATATTTTGAAAAATTTGAGTACTTTGAAAAAGTGCCTGTTCTTGCAGGACCTTACTGGAAGTTCTTAGCATTGTGTTTTGTCTGGGAATGAGAAGAGAATGCATTAGAGCAATACCTAAGCTCTTACAAACCTGATAGCAAGTGCTTTTTAGTAGTAACCAGAAACCTGTTTAACTTTCTGAAATATCTAAGAGTGTGGCAGATTAATGAGTATTTTAGTCATACAGAGAACTGTAGTATCCATTTTAGTAGACCAATGTGAACTTTTAAAAACAGTATTTGTTTTATCTGAAGGACATGCAGATATTAGTATCATTCCATTTTAAAGGAAATGTATCATCATGACATTTTGAGAGCACCAGTAGAGGTAATTTTGACTAAATGCTTAGCCTCTGAAAAGCACAGTGCATTTTCATTCAGCCCCAACATAAATTATCCATGTCTTTTATCTGTGCAGAGAGAGAGTAAGATGCACATTTTCATTTAATAATTTTGTTAAATATTTGCTCTGTTAATTTATTTTTTTATCTGTGCCCTGCTTTAAGCCAACTAAATGCAAATATGGTTTTCATTCAGATGGATGAACTCAGTTACTATACTCAAGGTGTTTAGCCTTGCAATGATTTCTGCCATCATAATTCACATCTAAATTAACTGCTTTTACAGTTTTTTATTCTCTGTCTCCCCAATAATTTAGTATTAATGATAAAACCTGATTTTCCTTGTGAACTTACCAATAGAGCTGTTATGATGCTGGTGTAAGGGGAAAAAGTATGCAGATATGCTTGGAATTGCCCAATTAGTAATGTGTTTCTAATTTCCCTGTAACAGGGAAGTAGTGAAAAGAGCTTTTGATATCCAGCCAAGAAAGTTGCATCATAAAGGTTTTAAAATGACAAATTAAATTCCATTAATTGTGACCTGTTTCTATGAAATTATAGTGATATTCCTAAGTCAAAACAGATTTAAATCATGCTGTGCTGTTCCTGGCTCATGCTTTCAGGATATTTATGTTATCACAATATTTGCTGAGTGGTTGAACTGAAGGTATGTTGAAAATGTTATCAGCCATTGTCATGATGAGATGCATAAATGGACCTTATTTTCTTCTGTCAGCTATTTTTCGCTCACATATTTGTTTGTTTGTTTTTTTTTTAATGTTGACACTCTTTGTGTCTTTTTCACTTCATTTTTCACATTTGTTTGCTTTTTATTTTCCGAGCAGCCTCATTTGATTTGAAATATTTGTTCATTGCCTAGGAGAGACATGAACAGTATGCAGACCTGGTAAAAAGTAGTATTGGACAACAACTAGCATAAAGTAACACTGTGTGACAGTCACAGAGCCTCACTCAGAGTTTTTAATTTCATTTTAAAAACTGACTTTAAAAAACCCTTTTTCTTACGTTGTGTGCATGTTTATAACCCCTGAATCTGTCACTTTGGATTATTCCTGGAAATGGTGCAATTTGTATATGGAGCAGAGGGTTAAAAGTAATCTGGGCCATATCTCATGTCTTCAGATCACAAACTTAAAGGCATTTAAACTCCTGGGGGCATATGGTTTTGAGAAAGATTGCAGAGGGGCATAAAAGAAGAATTACATCCTACATTTACATTTTGTTTCCTCCATGCACTTTAATTTGGCCTCCAGAATTTGTTTAGCAGAATCCTTAGAGTCAACAGAACTCTTGAGCACTAATGAGATACAGAAAGATAAATACACTTCATAATAAATTCATGTTACTATCCACTCAGAACAAATTCTAGGGAGGCAAATGAAAATTAAATATTTATAAATAAAATGAACTGAATTGCAAAACAAATTTCAGTCTTTAAGAGGAAGGGGAAGCCTTCTGAAAGCTAAAATTGCTGTTACAGTAACTGGAAGGCTCAAATATTGCACAAGAGATTTAGCCTGACAGCAGACGAGCAGTTTAGAGAAATGAACAACCCAGCAGCTTTGTTTCCAGTAGCAGTAATAGACTCAGCAGATTACTTGTGGAGATAACAACCTCAGGAACCGAGGGCTACTGAGGTGTTTGATATTTTTGCTAGTTTTAAGCCTTAATGATCTATGTGTGAAAAGCACATTGAGAAATGCTGCTGAAAGTTTTTAAAAAGGGAGCTAGACTCAGTACAACTTGTCTTCTCAGTAGGGATACATACTCTTACTATTTCTCTCTGCTTTTCATTTGCTCTTGCTATTTAATCTGAAATTTTTTTTCTGAGCCTTTGCTATGGTGGATGGATGCTGTCTTTTTGCTAAAAATAAACTTTCTCTTTAAGAAGAATTAACAAAGAATTTGCTTGATGTCCGGCAGAAACCTGCATTCCACTGATAAGCCTTTCAGTTTTAGATGACAGAAAGGCAGATATTTGTCTTCATAGAGATTAGATTGCAGGTAAAAGACCAATATGGATATTTCACCCAAATAATGACCCTGTGCAGGTCTTTACAGGTCTGTACTGTAGGGAACAATAAAGATACTTTTAATGATATTTAGCTCACGATGAGACACTGAGAGGAATATCTGAGAGGAAATTCATTGCTTAATTTCAGTATGACCTTTCAATGGTGCAGTGAAAGAAAGACACATTTTGTAATATTTCCTCTGTTAGGTAGCCTCAGTTTTGCTTTTCAAGAATGTTTCCCTGGCAAGTCCAGGATTTCCCTCTTCCTCTCTTGAGTCAGAGGGCTACCATTTCATTGGTAGTTATAAGGTTCTCCCACAAGTTTCTCTGTACTTTTGCTTCTGAGTAATGATTTTTCTCCTACCTTTTTCATTTTTTTTTCTCTTTCTGCCACCATACCTGTCACCATCACAGCATGATTTCTGAGAGCACTGACTCTTGGTGTTGCCTCATGTCTCTTGTATCCCTGATGATGTGTATCTGCATTCTCTGTACACTGTTAACCAGGAAAAATGTTTTTGCTTGCTTTATCCCTTTCCAAATTCGTGAATGCAGATGTACTCCTATTGCAATAGTACTTCATAATGTACATATTTTCTATGTATATATTGCATATAGTACCTTTTGTTTAAAGAACAAAACTGCTGTTGGTTTTTTACACAGTTAATCCTTCCTGAATCAGATTTGAACAGATTAAAAAAAATAAATTATAAGGCTTTTTCTTTACTGTGAATTATTTTCTGGCATTAAAATAAGGAGACGTATTCTCCCAGCAGAATTGGAGAACTTATAGTTCTAAACACTCAGCAATCATGTTCTTGGTTGAAGTATTTATTTTAAAATGCAATGCAGTTAGCAAATTAAGTATGCCACCTGTCTGTAATCAGGACGGGACAACATCCTGGAACAGAAGTGAAAGTGAACAAATTGTCTGAGGTTGGGATTGTCCTGATTGCATAATAGTGAATTGTGTCAGCAGGAGGGACAGGGAGGGAGGGAGGGTGTTAGTGTGTGAGTGTGCTGGCAGTTTCAGGAGCTGTATTGTTTTGAGCATATGGCTAATTGAGGCAAATTCAAGTGGTGAAAAGCACAGCTGTCTAAAACAGCAATACTGAGATCCAGAGATAAAAATGCATTTCAGATGCATTTTTAAAGAGGTATTTTAAATTAGGTATTACCAGTACCTCATTTGCTGGTATATAGAGATTTCTTGGGCTGGAGAACAGACAGTGAGGCTAGAGGGCCAAGGCTGAAGTGCTCTTATTCAGGGTGTCTTGGGGCCAGCACCAGACTTGGGGCACTTATGGTCTCATGGTCATCACTTTGTAATCTCTAGGACAGAGAATTAATTCAGTCTTTGTGTTGCTAGACTGGCTGGTGGCAATCAGTTTCAAAGGGAGACTTGCAGCAAGTGAAAGTGGTGATTTATTCAGATTTATAGGAAATCTGAAAGGTGTGATGCTCTCTTGTCAAGCCTTATAGGCAGCCTGGGAATTCATCATTTCAATGGAAGTTGAAATCCTAACACAAGGTTTTATACTATGTACACTTATGTATCCTCATAACAATAGAAATCAGTCTTCTCTTTAATCTGAAATACAAAATTTCCAATCTCAAAATATTTGAAATATCAAATCCCAAAGGTTTTAACACAGGAATTGCAAAAATTTATGTATCGGATTATTTTATATGCTTTCTGATATATAATATTTTTGTTTATTCTAGAGATATGGATTTATTTCCTGAAAGTAATTCACTGACACTGTTTCATTGTGCTTAGAAACTCTGTGGCAGTAGCTTTCAGGGTTCTTAAGTTTATGAGCTAATACTAGTGATACAAGTTTTAACAAAAAGAAAAATCCTGCAACAGTGCAGCACGGATTTAGAAATTCTATGCAGTGTTCATTTAGTGATTTTTGTCTGCCACTCTCAGGTCCTGTAACTATCAATTTTGCAGAAGCAATCTAAAGTCTTCTTAAATTCTTGCTCAAAGACTTTCTGTGGTGGAACTCAGTGGCACATGAAGTTTACAACTTCAGTTTTGTGAAAGTTTAAAGATGAACCTAGCTGGCTGCAGTAATGCAATAAAGCCAAGGAGAGAAGCATCTCAAATTTAGAGACTTGCTTTGATGTTTGCATCTTCATTGGAAAGAAACAATTTAATGGAGTGTAAAATTTTTTTTCAACAAGCACCATGGGAAAAATCTCATAACCATACTCCATGCAGAGTAGAGATAAATAAACAAGTTTCATGACTTCAGTATTCTTACAGTATTATCTAGGTTTCTTCGATAAGGGAAAGTGTGGAACTTCTTCCTATTTTAAGATGCAGTTTTGTCACCATTTTAGATTAAACTAGGTGCAAGCTGCTTCTCTATACTTGACGATTTTTTTTCCTGTAGGTGTTTGTTGACTCACATTGGGGTTTATGTTTCTGAAAAATTGTTGCCTGGAGTGCTTTCACCTCAATTTGGAGGTTAATTTTCACCTTAATCTGTATCTTGATCTCACTGCATGTGAGCATACAAAGGCCTGTAGGAATGTGCAGCTGAGGGAGGATGGGGCTGTTCCTTCCAGCAGCTGCCTGAGTTCAGGAGTTTGTCAGGTGCCATAGAGACATTCCTTAGACCATGCAGAATTGTCCCCTGAGAGTGATAGTCCATCTCATCTGACCACAGAAGGAATCTTCTTGCCTTGCTGAAACATTTTTCCTTATCTTAAATAATAAAAAGAAGTGTGATCAATCCTGCTCCCAAATCTGTATTTCAGGGTATTGGTATGTAAGAGAGGACTTGTGCTGAGATATGGGCAGATACCCTTAAGAAAACAGCATTAATTTAAAAATCAATTTCTAAGCATGCACTATATTTATAGAAATCTATTATATTGATTTTTTATGTTATTTAATTTGATTTATCTTTAAAAAAATCATGTTGAATAGAAAGACAATTTTACTGTGATTTAGGTTTCCTTACAGTGAAAATATGGAGGATGTGTTGGATTGTGGAAACTGCTGCCCATGTGAATAACACCATGAAATGAACAACTAGAAAATTTGTGTCAAAATTTGGAGTGAGCCCATGTTCTTTAAGTTATTAATGTTGAATCCAATGCCTTCAGCATTAATATCTCCTGTTTTTCCTTCAGTCTCTTAGTGTTTCATATTGTTTTTTGCCCACTGATTTTAGTTTAATTTCCAGGTATTTTTTCTTTCAACTTTTCCCTAGCATAGCCCAGAAATCTGCAAAATATTTGAAGAAAATAGAAGGAAAACTGTGGGCTTGTTTACTGCAGTGTGTTTTTTCCAAGAATGCTTTATGAATATTAATTTTTTTTCAATGGGAAAAATACTTTCTTAATCATTGTGGGAAGGTGACAGTGCTTCAGTCACTGTAAGTAAAACAGAATTCTCTTACAGTATTCTCTTTCAATAAACCCCAGGGGTTTTTTTTATACTGTAAGCATTATAAAGATTTTGCTCATTAATCATAATTTGGAACTGAGCTTCAACTTTAGCTTTCAAACCTGTTCCAAGGAATAGAAGAGGAAAATACCAAGGAATTTTTGTTTGGACATGTCCTCTGTCCGAATGTTTTTTTACCATGGAAGTAAACTTTCTTTGTGTGCTTTGGCTCTTGTTTTGAACTGCTCATTCTGGAGAAACAAAAAAAAAAGGAAAAAAAGTGGCTTACAGAAACATGCTTTTGACCTGAACACAGCTACTACAGAGCTTCCAATTTTCCTGGTATTAAAGAACAAAGAGACTTCACTGAAGCACTGGGTAATAAAATGAAATAATGGAAAATGTGTCTATGAGGTTAAAATAGTTGTAGTGATACAATACTGTGAGGACTATGCCAAAGCACAAAGGGATGATTTGTTCTTAATTTTTGTTGCCAGTGTCCTCTGTTGTTAAACACAACTCAACAAAACATTATCTCAGAATCAAAAGAGAGCATTCTTAATGTCTGTCCTGTGTGTGATAATGCTGATCCAAGCCTTTCCTGTCCAGATCGTTTGCAAACTGATGCTGGTCTGCAAAAATCACATGTTCAGCAACCTGCCTACGAGACCTGAATTCATCTTGTTCAATATCAACTGGTGCAAATTCTTTGGATCAACTTGCCATTATCATTTAGCCTGAATTACTTTATGCATGAAAAACGGTATTGATTCAAATGAAATTAAATATGTGTGACTGTTCTGTGGAAGAAAGATGGAATCTTCTTAGCTGTTTTCTTGAAATCAGAGGATCTGTCTGCTTTTTTTCTGTGCTTTTTAAGAAGGCAAGTTCATTCAATTCCAGAGCATATCACACTGCTTGTGCCTTTCATTTGTATGGTTGGTGACTATAAAGTAAAATAGTTATTCAACAACTAAAATTTTCATCTCAAGATGAAAATCACCTCAGTTGATTTTTTCTGGCTGTATGTCTATGAAACTAAAACTTAATTTTCAAATTCTTTTCTTTTGAGGCTTGTATCTTATCTATGATGTGTTAGCAGCCTCTGCCTATGTTACCTTTGTATGTCTGATGACAAGTAGAAGTATCTTTATAAAAAATTGCTTATAAGCCTGGCTTTACTGAAGTCAACAGCAGCTACAGCTGTTAAATGCAGCAGGACTAAGAATTTAAACATCAGCAGCCTCTTGAAAGAGAAATCTGACTTAGAAGAAAACCATCTTAAAGTTCTTCTTCAGGATGAATTTTACTAAGGATAGACACCAAAGCTTAAGCACAACATAAAGAAAACAGATTAGTCTCTGGACCTGAACATTCCAGAGACATATTTCATCCTCTTAAAAAGTTGTATGACCAGAATCCTACTCTTGTTTGTAAACCATTCTAGAACATGATAGGTATGGAAAATTCTGCATAGGAAAAAGTTTTTGTTGTTGCTTTACATGTAAACTATTGACATTCACCTTTAGCTTAAATTGTGTGGATAATTTCCTTGGTTGCCTTTCATGGGCTCAGTTAGAATTAGGGTGTTGGTCACTGATTTCCTATACTGGGAAAATGCCATTCATCATTGCTTTGCCATTACTGCTTAGATTATTAATGATCTTAAAGGTACAAAAGTGTACAAATCGTTGAACATATTTGTATCTAGGAGGCCTGGCTTTTCATTTTTAAGGTGGTGTTTTGGAGCAATGTGGTAGTACTTGATTTCATTGATAATACTTGATTTCATTGATATTACTTGATTTCATTGACATTACTTGATTTCATTGACAGCTGTACTGCTTTAATTTTTCCTCTTTTGATGGCTTGGACTGCAGATGTGTGTTCTTATACTAAAATGTTAGATGAATGCAATAAAGGAGGAGTTGGTTTAAGTTAAATAATATGAATGTGTTTTGATGGTTCCACTTATTTGGACAACTGCTTTTTGTTAGCATTGCTTCAGCAGTGCTTTGTTTGAATAACTCAAGTGAAAAGAAGGTTGAGAAATAAAGCCTGTACAATCGTCAGGTATACAAACTTGGCACTTGACTAAAGCTTGATGTTTGTTCAAATTTCCTTTTATAGAAAATGTTTCTTGTGAAAAAAGAAATGATGTCTACGTTTGATTCAACAAACACAGCTGGTGTTTGCACCCTTGAAGTCACTTGAGTTTCTTACTGCCTTGACATTAGTACCAATGGGTTCTAAGAGTTTGAAGCTCTAGAAATATATCTGATTTCTTTCCACGCCTTCTCCACCTTCATTTATACACTGAATTCTATATTCTATTCTATAATTCTACATTTTAGGAATTGCATTAAATCCTTGGATCTTCCCTATGGACCCCTCACCCTCTGCACAAAGTCTTTGCATCAATCTTCCTTCATATGTAGCTGAATTTCATCATTCATTGAAGGAATTGTGATTCTGGAAATAAAAAACAAAGTACAGAGGCACCAGACTAATTAATTTGTAGAACAGGACTTTATTTTCATCCTCATTAGTTGTAAAAAGAAAATAACCTCAGAAGGCTATTGTTTTTAAGTTAATGACTGGCATAAAGGTGAAATAAGTACTTTTTATGTCTGTGCAAATCTATATTATGATATAAGAAGAAAATTCCCTGCTGCTTATAGAACGTACCTAAGATCTGTAAATGTTAAAGAGTCATGGATTTTTCATGCAGAAAAGAGATTGCTTTTAAATGTTTTAATTTATCCCAAATAGCAGAATCTCATACAGGAAATGAATTAAAAATCTCTCTTACAATATGAAGATGTGTAGTCATCCTGGAGTGAGTAGATTTCCTGTGGCCTTTTAGACACTAACTGCAATAAAACAAGCACTTAAATTTTCTGTTTATGAAATTAAAGCTCATGCAGTTGTACTTCCATGAGTAAGATTTATGGCTAAATGTAATAAAAAATGCAGGCCAGCCTGCATTATTCCTCACAGGGAACCACTGCAATTGGTGGGCAGTACTATTGTCAGGGGGACTGTGGGGTCTCTGGAAGGGTTGTACAGATGGGCTTTGCAGATAGATTGTAGTTTGTTCAGAGGGAGTATTTCAGCATTAATTTCTGGCAAAATTAAACTGCCCCTCATTGAGAGTTCTGTGAAAGTGAAGTTAAAATTTATTTGGTGAGGCTCAGTGCTGTGCTCACCTGTCAGTGTCAGGAATGCAGTGAGTCTATCATCAGTTTCATCAGAGTCCATTCAGCAGCTGTGTGTTTACGCAGAGCCTTTACGTGCACAGCACAATATTCATTCCAGCTGCCCAAAACTGAAACAGGTTCCTGCATGATCTTTTTCTCTTTTCCTAGATCAACTCAGACGTCCTCACTTGTGCAATGGATCAAAGTGATCTATAGTTGCATTGGAATATTTTAAATAATGTGGGTAGCTCCTGACTATCAATATTAATCTTTCACCAGCATGAATCCGTACCATCTGTGTACAGAAAGACAAACTAAGCAATCTGGTACGTGATATTATAATGTTCATGTAGTTGTGGATTGGGTCTGTTTAACTACTTTAGACTACCAATGCCATCACATGAGAATGAACAATATTTGCTGTTTTCTTTTCAAGGAGGCACTGGAAGGGATGTCACTTGTAGTCCAGGGTTGAATTTCCTTAAGAGAGAAGTCTGTGATTTGCAGTGGTTTTTGTGGATCAGGACCATCACCAAACCATCAGAATACAATTGCCATTTACTGGGTGAATGTAAGGTGGTGTGAGTGTTGAGCTCATGCCATACAGACCTCCAGGATCTGGGTTGGCTAATGTTGCTTATGCCTCACTGTGTCCACTTTTACAGGAGACACACTCATATGAAGGTCAAAAGAGGATTGGAACTAGAAATGAGATAAGATAGACAGGAGTTCTGCCTCCTAAATTGCTACCCATCTTTTTTAATATGATGGTAGTGTGGGCAGTTTAATGTTTTTCAGCCTTTGCTACACCAAATAATAAAAAAAAACTTGAGGAAAGTAACATGAAGGAGTGAAGCAAATAATATGTATTAAAATATGTAAGAAGTATATATATTTGAATTAGAAGAATATAAACACTTGCACAATCCCAAACAAGTAATTATTGTTCCAACTAACCTTTATAGCAAATTTGCTGTTGGTTCATTAAGGTCAGGAATTTACCTTGAAACAGAAATTGAGGTGGAGTGAGAAGTTAATTGGCAGTAGCTGTACTTGTCATCAGTGAAAGTGCAAATGGATTTTCTAATGCACGCTATTATCTCGAATATATGGTATGCTGTGGTAGCACACTGTGTGCCATATGCCTCACCCTTTCATGTTACTCCCCCTCATAATGACTCGTTCTGTATATTAAATGTGGAAACTGTTCCAAGTGTGAGACTGGCACATTCTTTGCACAGCTGAATTGACACGTCTGAAGCTGCCTCTGGCTACTGCTTGTAGACTGCCTTGCCTTTCTTTCATGGAGAATATGTTTTGCCTAATTTTAGTCATTCAAACCCTTCAGCATGATGTTGTCATAAGTCCTTGCGCAGTACAAGGCAGCAGTCTGCCTCCTTGGCCATATATGGCTTTTGTGTTGTTGCCATATTCCTGCTCTGGCAGCACCTGAGTATCACATGCCTTTCATTTTGTGTGAACTAAGCATATTAGGGGGGAAGGAGAAGGTTTCCTGCAAGGGAGAAAACTAGCTATCTACTTGGGACTTACGTAATGAGAGTAATGAGAAACAGCAATGAAGTAAGGAAAAATAACTGTAACTAATTTTATTTTATTTGATGTTCCCCCCACTGTAAAGAAGAAAATACCTCCATAATTTAAAAATAAAATAGCTCAGAGACTGGTAGTCAGGGGCAGGGTTCCATGAGCTGCTTTATGCCAGAAGGCAGCACCAGAACATCTGATAGAACTGAGTCTTTGCTGCTGTGCCACCAGAGCAGCCACCACAGTGCCCTTGTCAGGCCAGCTAACCCTCTTCCAGGCAGTTCCTGGGGAGCAGACTCTGTCTAACATCTAATTCCATGTTGTGCCCTCTCTGTTTTGCAGACACAGGCTTTTCAGTAGTAGAGATCTGTTGAGTTCATTACCAGGTGGCTTCAGTGTCAGAAAATTATCCTGGCCACTTTTACTTTGCTTATATATATTTATATGTGAAAATATGCATATATAAACAAACAAAACACTCATATAAATAAAAAAAAACCACTTTAGTTCTATAAAGAGGAGATTTTCAAATAGCATGCAATTAGCAATTTGTTTTGAATATCAGTGAGCCCTGAAAGTATAACTTCTGTTAGTGTCTCTGAAAGTTGTGCTAAAATTCTTAGTCACTCAGGCACATACTTTGAAATACAAGTTAGTTTACCAAGTGCCTTTGTGGAGCCTCAAACTACAGTCACTCTTTGAGTCACTTTTTGGACTGAGTTTTCATTTTTTTCATCTGTTTTTAGAATGTCAACTCAGCTTTAAAACTTAAGTATGCTTCTTTTGAGGCCTATGCCAGCACACCTTTACTTTCATGCACAGAATCTCTATTTTATAGAAAGCATCATTTATTATGTTTTCACATTTAAGTAGGTTAGTGACATTACAGAGGCCTACAATTTGTCTTCTTTACCTAAGCTTGACCTCTGCCAGTTGTGTATTCACACAATCATCAAAGTATTCATTCCTGCCCTTCTCAAATTCAGATCTGATGGTGGATTTTGACAACCACTTTGAAACTGCTTTTCACTGTGTATTTGCATTTCTTAGCAGCTTCTGTCTTAGCCATCTGCATCACTGATGTACAGTGCCCATCACTCTTTTTCTCTCACAGACCAGAAAGGACCAGAATCAAATCGGTTTGGTTGTTGATTTATCTCAGCAAGTTGCAGTCAACTCTGTCCATCACCAGTTAGCTGAGGAAGTATGAGAAATTGCTTCCAAAACAAAGGGTAGTCTCCCTCCTAGGTTTGGCTTACGACTTATTCATACTTGGTTTACTGTTTCATCCAAATTGTTTTTAAATTTTTTGTTAAATTGCTTTGTAATGTATAGAAAAAAGGGCAGAATATGTGTACTTGGCATTATGTTTATGCTACATACATATTAATTATGTGTTAGATGTGAAGTGTCTCCTGTTTGTGTTTAAGTTTCTAATGTTTTCATGTCAATTAATTACCTTCTTCTTGTGTCATGAGTCAGGGATGAGGAGAAACTACATTTGCTTTCTCCACACTTCATCACCATGCACATTTCTAATTGGCCTGGTCCTTTCAGGAGATAATGTTTTTTTATCCTTTCTGATTATTGTATGTGAGGTGTCCAGGCCTTTGATCATTTACACTGCTTTTCTCAGAACATTGCCTAGTTCTGCAGTATCCTTTTTGAGACTGGGTAATCAGGAGCACGTACAGCATTCCAGGTGAGACTCCACCACTGATTTATATCATGGCATTACAATGCTTACTGCATTATTCACCATCCTATGTCTTATCCTTCAAAACATCATGTCTGCTTTTTTTACCACAGCTCAGCATTGAGCTGAGGTCCTTAATGAGTTTTCTACAGTGATACCAGACTATTTTCAAAAGTTCATACAGTTAATTTAGGATGATGAAAGTACACTCTTCTTTTTTTCTTCTGTCCAATGTGGGTTATTTTGTATGTACTAACGCTGAGCTTCATTTGCCACTTTGGCGATTATTTTGGTTTCTCTTGTAAACTTCTCACAGTCCTGTCTGGACTTGACCACTCTAAATAACTTTGAAGCACCTGCAGTTTTCCTTGCCTACTACTCAGCCTTCTTCCCAGTTTTGTTTCAGTTATACTTGAAAAGAAACAAACTCCTTGATTTTATACTGATCAACTTATTCAGTAAAGCAAATGGCGCATTCACCATTGCAGCTTTTTTTTGCCTGTGTGTTTGCCAATTTTGATTATGAAAATACTTCGTAGCTCACATTTTCATAAACTCTATTTACATGTTGAAAGGGACTTCTTTGAAATCTGATTTTTATTAAGGTCCCCACCAGCTCATGTTCTGTGCATGGTGATTTCTAACACATGAGCTCTTGGCTTCTCACAGTGCTGCTGCATGAATCTACTTCTCTAATTTTAACCCCTTTGTCATATATTTCCATGCTGCAAGGAACTGAGGTCTTGTGTTCTTACAGTTTAGTAGCTGGGTAAGTGAATGTCATTGGGGACAGGGAAAAGCATGGTTCAAAATGTGTCATTCATATTGTCCCACTCATTTCTTAAGGTCTCTAATGATGCCTCTCAGGCCATTTGTCTCAAATTTTAACCTGTCCTAACTCTTACAAAATTTTCCTGAACATTTCCAGACTTCTCTGTTGCTTTCCTAATCATTCTTCCAGAAATTTAAAGTAATGGTTTCTTTGCTTGTCCATCCAAGACACAGAAGACAGATTATTCCCCCATTTTTTTTGTGTTATCATAGTTTTTGTAGTCTGTTTTTAGATTTCACCTTCACTCTTTTCTTCCTTAGGGTAATAGTTTCTCAAAATTTTTTTCAGAGTTCATGAGCTCTACATTTCTAATTATTATTGTTCTATGCTGTATCATTTTCATACCATGCACAGCTACTGTGCAGTGCAGCTCTGCAGACTGGACACAGCTGACACTTTTCCAAAGCTGAGTAGAGCCAAAGAAGGTAAAGCTTTTCTCAGGAAGGCAATTTCAAGCACTCAAAAGCAGAAACATTGAGAGTGTTAAAGAGAAGGAAAGTCACAAATCTGCAGTTTGTTCCACTGATGCTTCCAGAAGGTTCCACTGATATTCCCAGATATCTGTCATCAGCTGATATCTCTGAATGGTTGTCTCCTGAGACTTTGCTACCAGGACTGAAAAGTACATTTGCTGGGAGAGATAGCATGAACAGCTTCAGCAAGTTTGGTTTGTTTACTTTTATCTATGTGGCATTTTATATTATGATTTTGTTGAGTGTCCCAGCTGATATTTTCACTGTAGAAGTACTGCTGCAGTATCATTCCGCACAATGTTTATGAGTCTATGAGATACCTGAGCTAAATATCTTTGTTTTTTCTAAATGAACTTTCAAGGATGAAATTATGAAAAGTAAAAGACTGTTTTCATTTTATTAGTGGGATGATTCTTTGTCTTCCTTGTTAGGGAGAGAATGAGAAGGACTATGCCTTCTTGGTGTAAATTATTTCTTTAAACTTTTTCAACTTTTCTGTAAATACCTGCATGACAGTTTTGACACCTGTTAATGCAGGAAATACGTGGCAAATATAACAATTGCTTTACAGATTCCACACAATTGAGTTTGTCCTTGAAGAGAGGCTGGCAGATTGTGGTGGAGAATGCTGGTTTTTTGTGTGGATCAGATAGAAAAGGATCAGGGTGTGATGTATTTAGGTTTTGTAACTTCAAACAAAAGTCAGAATTTGAGGAACCCTTGGAAAATAATTGTATTTATATGAATTAAACAAGATAGAAAATTCTTAATGCTAATGTTCAGATGGGCACCCTGCAAATATGAATACTCTGCTGTCTCTGGAGTATCTTCTGTTTTGACAGCAGAGGAAAGAAGCAAGGCAAAGAGGCAGAGTTTGTTGAATGGTGTTTTGTAGAATGGAGTCCACAGGAAAAAAAATTGAGGTGCAGAACGAACACTGATCCTGAATTATGGGCCACTATATACATTGTTTATCTGACTGAAGGTGTTCTGAGTTCTGCAGATGAAAACCAGCTGTTGCCTAGCCAAAGCTGTCAGTTGGCTCATGCAGTAAGGATAAGCTACTTGTAGCTTTGGTTGAATCTTTTATTTTTCTGTTTCTCTCACAGTTTGTTTTAATTTTGTTTGGTTGGTTTTTTGTATATGTGTTTTTCTTGGAAATAAGGTTAAAATAATTGAACTGTGTCTTATAGGTACATGTGCAATACTGCTTCCTGAAAGCATTTTTTAATATTTCTTTGAGCATTCTTGCTGAATAATTGCCTTTTGGGACATTATTAAACACATTCTTAACTAATGATCATCAGTGATTGACAGTTAATTGAGAAGTAAAAAATGTTCGTCTTTGCTTGGAATAGCACAGTCCTTACTTTTATTTGTTGCTCTCTGTTTGCTTAACTTTGTAAAGATCCTCTGATAATCTCACAGCATTCAATCTTGATTATCTCCAAGGTTGTGTCATCTGCAGATTTTGTTGTTGCATTACTTGTTGCCTTTCTTGAATTACTCATTTTAGTATGGCAGAGTAGCTGTCCCACCTTCAATGTACTAATGTATTGTTATTTTCTATGTATTTTCTTCAGATTTCAATCTGTACCATGGCAGATGCTCAACCTGTGTAAAAGCTTCTTCTAATGACTCCTATAAAGTTTTTCTTAACTATTTACTTGCAGAATTTTTTTGCTGCCATTTGGATATTGACAAGGATTGTAGGATTGTCAGGTGTTAACAGGCCTGGGCTCTGAAGCTTCACCAATTGATTTTCAGGCTTTCTTGTGGGGAGGGTGAGGAGGAAGTATCTGTGTTGAAGTCATAGGCATGAAAGCAATTCACACAAACATGCCCAACCAGAATTTAGTAGTTCTGTTGCTGATAACCACATAACTGTGGGGCTAAGCTTGCAATGCAATATATGTTTGGAAAACTATGTACACCTCAAATGGCCAGCTAGCACATTGCATTTTCCTATCCCAGGTAGTGTTCTGTCTATTCCCAAAGCAGATAGTGTTTGTATATAAGGTGTAATAAGTCTTTAAAATGTAGTCTAAATACTTCAAGATTTTTGATAGTACCATTGGCGGATTTCCATTAGGACAGTATGAGCACATTTATCTTTTTATTTGTAGATATTTTTGGGAAGTCTGTACTGTGGTTTCTGCCCTCTGTTCCATGGGCTTGTAGAATATGCATAAACTTGACCTGGTAACCTCTGTTTTCTTGCATTTCAGCTGCAACTGACATGCACATTATCTCTGTTCACACAACTTGGATATGAAATGTCTAAGAACTATATTACATCCAGAGTATTGCTATTATAGGATGGACAATATAGCTTGAATGTCCTTTACGCATGCTGCACAGCACATATTTGTTCATTTTGATAACCTGCTTTTATACCCATCTGTATTAACATTTACCATCTGTTTTGCTTCTTGCATAGTCAGATGATGTGGCTGTCTGAGAATCAGTGAATTATTCTACCTGGCAGTTTTATCATCCTTGGTTTTGTTTGCATAAATCTCCCCTCCTATTTCTAAACATATCCTGCTAGTCTTGTTAACCGTGTAATTTTTTTTTATCACTTATCAGCTCTTACTAAATCTGCATAGATATAATTGTAAAGATAAAATTCTCCTACTTTTCACCAGTCTGAACATATGTCAATTTTGGTTGTCTAGAGTTATTTCTCACCCTTAGGACAATGTTTTCTGAAAGTGGACATTAATGCTTAAGGAACATATACATATACCTTGGCAGGTACACAGGTGATGACTGTAATTGGGAAAGAAGAGCCCAATGCATAATGCACAAGTAAACACATTCAGAAGTAGCTGCTCAGCATTGGATGTAATTGTGTGACTATGTCCCAACCACAGGTATTCTGCAGAGCTCTGAGATTTTGATGGTTCTGTACCAGCTGATGAAGACATGTCCCAAAGTATTCAACACTTAGCTTTTAGGAGGAAACTCTCATTTGTGGAATTTGCTGCTCTTCCTCTTCTTCCTTGTCCTACAACTAATTTTCAATGTCTGGCCTTGGCAGACTGTGGGCTCCAGACCCAGATGCAGTAAGAACCCTCTGTTATTACGGCACAAGGCATGCCAGGCTGAGGTAGTTTAGGCATCTGAGGATCTTACCTAGGATTTAGGGTAATTATTAGGGTAGCAATGCCCATGGTCACCAGCTTGGTATGAGTTAGGCTGTGGCCTGAAGAGCTCTGTGCCAACACCACACAGCTCCCAGCTCTGGAGGTGGCTCGTGTGGAAGTATTTCTGCTGTCCCTGCAAGGCACTGCTTTGTCTGTATTAACACACTTTTATACTGCTCTGCTAAGTTTGCTTTTAATCTCTGGCTCAATTTATGCTTTCCAGCCTTAATTGCTATCAGTTTCACTGCCTCCCTTGGGAAAGGTTGTTCTTTCAAGTCTACGAATGTGTGGAAAGGGGTTTATGATGTCATGTGTAACAGCTATTTCATTCTGTTTGGGAAAAATCAATGCAACTTCTTAGCATTTTTTAACGAATGTATTTCAAGATAGATATTGCAGCAAATGCATAAGATAAGTATACCATAAAGCTGAGATGTAAGGCACAAGAGCAAAATCACATACAAAATTCATGCTGTTGTAAAATGACAAGAAATGTCCATTCAAAAAATGTTTGTTTGACCAATTACTCTTTCAGCTGCATGTCTTTTGCCATGATGGATTCCATCATGGCAGCAAATATAGATACCCTTGCTTTTTTAGGTTTATGATGAGTATAACTTACACAACACCAATTCTACCCATGCGCCTATTCATTTTCTATTGCACTATTATGCTCATGCATCATCAGTCTGACTGGATGCTTTTTCTTTTGTTTTATTTTCATTAAGCCAGATGTCCACTTTTGTAGACTAATTTGGAAATGTGAGAGAGAATTTGTTCCTTAGACAAATGGAGCCATCTGCTTCATAGTGGAATGACAAGATCTGGGACTGAGGATGAACCTCCAGTTCAGAAAAAAGAAAAAAAAATAAAGTCTGCTTAGGCAGGAAGATTAATCCCTTTTTAGGGGAAAAAAAAAGTCCCACTCTACTCATTGATACCTGTGCTGGCATCTGTTTTGATGCTAAATTGCTCATCATGTCGTGATGACCAATAAATTCAGGTGACTGAAACTGCCAGGTTCATATCCCTTGTCCCTGAGATGCATCTCTACTTGTAGCTAGTATAACCTGAATATTCAGAAATAATGCTTATGTAAAATTGATTTTAAAGGATGGGAGAAAAACTACACAAGCTTGTTGTCACATGCAGAATGCTGATAGGCTTCTGATAAATCCATTCAATCTTTCTGAGCTCCACAGTGATTTTCTTCTACATTTCAAATGACAATGAGCCTATTGAGGAATTTAAGTTCTCAGCTCATTCCTTAAGCAGGCATCACTCATATTTAAATACACATGTAATTAGTATCTCTCTGGATTCTGTAGGTAGGTTTTTATCTTGCCAGTGTCATTCCTGTTTGGTTCTAGCTGTACAGAAAGAAGGAAAACCAGTGAGCTGATGACATTAAAGTGGGTCATGTCTGGTGTACAGTTTAGCTGTATAAGTACATCTGATATGATTTGAGGAAATAGAAATATTTTGATCAGGTGCCAGAAATATGAGATAAACTTTTCTGATTAATAAAAAGATTAAAAGACAAATATTGAGGCATGAAGCTCTTAAGTACATACACCCACAGAGCCCCAGCACCCACCTACGCTGGAGTGTGTAGGAGGCTTCACAGATGTTTCTTAATCAGATAGTTGTTTTCCACACTGAAAGCAAACTTAGATCTTGAGAAGGTAGAAGAAATATAGTGAATCTCCTCTTATATCTACCAATGTCTACATGAATTTAATTTTAATCATTTCAGTTAAGTGGGCTTCTACACAGGCAAGAGTAATATTTTTAAATTTTAAAATTTTTATGCAGTGTGAAGTTCCACTTGAGCTCAGCAATGAAGGTAACTGATTTAAACAGCACTGGGCAATATCAGCTTTCTGGATAAAGCAAACTAGAAATATTTGTTTGGAATCATCAATCTTTCAGGTTTTCAACCTCCAAGAGTTGCATGACAGTAACAGTAGTCATTCACTGTAAGTTCTCCGATATTTTTTAAAGGTTAGTTTCTTCTCTCATATTTAAAATTAGGCTGTATTTATTTTTAGAAGGAAATGCAACTTCTCTGCTTGCAGTGTAATAATTAGTGCTGTCTGTATTTTAAAACTATTACCATAAGTTGTCTATATAGATAACCATAGAATAATATTCTCATATTCTAATATTCTAATAACCATGCCCATAACCATAAAATAATAATCTTATTTCTTTTTTAAAATATAGTTAATTGGTCCTTTTGTATACTCTCATTTGCTGTGAGCAACAATTAATTTTAATATTATGTTCACAAAATAATATTTACAGGGCAAACTTTTTTTCATAGAAAGTCTCATTTTGACATTGATAGTGCAGCATATGGCAAAGACTCATCATCCAGGCTAAGCCCACTTGTTAAACAAGTGGAAAGTTGAATACATACATAAACTTTGGTCTGGCTCTGCAAACATGCATTGCTAGAGAACAGCTTATGCTGAGTCTGTATTGCCAAGGATGTGGATTCCTGAGCTAAGGAGGAGAGGTTTCCAGAGTTGCAGAAGAAAGCTTGCAGACGAGGTTTCCTGCTCTTGGGAAATGCTGCTGCTATTAAGGGGTTTTGCAACCTACATGCATTGACTCCCACATATGATCAATACAGGAACTCTTTGTTTAGGCATCTGTTTTCCCAGAGATTTACAATACCATTGTTTCTATTTTGAGATAAAGTCTGGACAAGTAGGATCATAAATCCAGATCATGTCTCCTAAATTGAGGGCTGATGATGAACTAGGCAAGAAAGCTTTTTTGGCTTTTTTTTTTTTTTTCTTTTTTTTTTAAATTTGGATAATACCTATCCTTATTTTTAAGAATAGTTTTGTGTTATTCCAGTGAAGGCAGCAGAAGACTCCCCTCAGACTTCAACAGAAGAAATGTTCTATTTTTATTAAGTGCATTTAATGTAAAATTCTTGAAAAGTCAAAGAGAGCAATCTGAGCTTTTCTTTGAAGTTTTGAGAACTGGCTGGAGTTAAAATATAACGCTTAAAATCTCCAACCATTGAGACTTCTCCTACTGCATGAACTCATGACTATCCTGGAATCTGTCAGCAGAGCTTGCAGAGGAATTAACCTGGCAGTAAATAGTGCTACAGTGGTGTTCATGAATGCTGCTTCTGGGTCTATTAAGAGTGCCAAACTATATTTAACTGCTAAACAAAAGGTGTGGAGTTTGTTTTTGGTTTTTTTTTTTTTTTTTTAAGTTGTGTATTTTAAAAACATTTTGTTTTAGTAATTTTGGCTACTTTCTTTTTGTTATTTTTGTGGGGGTTTTTGCGTTGTTTTTTTTTTCCTGTTGTTTTGTTTTGTTTTGTTTTGTTTTGTTTTGTTTTGTTTTGTTTTGTTCTGGTTTTAGTAGTGAGTCACAGCAGGCCAGTGTAATTGTGGCTTTCTCTTACATTAACGTGTTAGGTGGTGTTACTGCAGAGACCCAGCTGGCCAAGGGTGTTCTTTGTCCATCTGCAAGTGGGATCAACTTGCTCAGTATTTGTTGGTGGACCAAAAAATGCACAAGATTGTTCTGTCCTGGTAGCTCTAATAGCACTAATTAAAGCTCAGTCTGATTAGACAAACTTGGTTATTGATCTGTGAAAGGTAAGGAGGACTGCAGTAGAATGTGTATACAAATGTGT
The DNA here is from genome assembly GCF_903797595.1 of Erithacus rubecula. Lineage (NCBI taxonomy): Eukaryota > Metazoa > Chordata > Aves > Passeriformes > Muscicapidae > Erithacus > Erithacus rubecula. Next base: position 20,131,537 of record NC_136661.1, read on the forward strand.
AAACAAATCACAGATCTGGAGGAAGTGGAATATGTCAGTTCCACTATGCAAAAGACTACCACTGCTTTACTATTTCAGTGTTTGCAACCTTCTTTATTTCTAAAGGAGTTTTTTAGTTGGACAAGAATGTTCTTGCTTTTTGTTAACAAGCAGTTTTTACTATATTTTTTTAAATTACCAGGAAAATAGTCATAAGAACTGTTACAATCACAGAATCACAGAAAGTTTTGGATTGAAAGGAACCTTAAAGGTCACCAAGTTTCAACCCACTACCATTGACACAGAGCCTTCCACTAGCCCGTTACTCAAAGCCTCATGCATCACATAATCAGGGCTTATTGAAGTGTTTTTGTTTGTTTGTTTTTTTTTTTGTAACCAATACCAACTGCTTCTGTTGGGTTTTTTCTGCTGCTGCAAATACTTTGTTTCTTATGTAATCAAAATATGTTCCTCATACAGTGTCACTGCATGGCAGATTTTACCACAATTTTCAGTATGTGTATTTTGCTTCTTAACAGTTTATATATGTAACAATGTGAACTTGTTTACTCAAAATGAGAGATAGTAACATTAGAGTTACTAACTTGGAGCTGCTGGGAATTGGTATTGTCTCAATCAACTGGTTTATATGATTTGTTTTTTAAAAGGTGGTATAAGCATTCTAAACTTAGAGAAGATAAAAACCAATATCATCTCCTGCAATGTGGCAGCTTTTTTCTCAGCAGTGGATTTTGATAAGAAAGTGACTGTTCTGTGTTATTATAGTGTTTGTGAAGAACTGTTCTAAATATTTTTGGCAGAATATGCTATGTAAATTTTCTGCATGTGACATCACCAAATTGCACGGTGGGTATAGCCCACTTGTTTATTATAATAAAAGAACTGGTGTATCTGGAGGATTAAAGCTTTGAGGTGGATATCTTTTCAGAGTTGTGCAGCCACAAGGTATAAGTGAAGAGATGTATAATTTGATATTTATTAAGCAAATGCATAGATAACAACCTTTAAAACATTTTAAAAGAATGTGGTGTCAGTAATCTTGCTTAGTATGCTGTGAAAAAGTAGAATGCATAGAAAATGCTTAGAATAAACTTTGTCAGATATTTATTCAACAAAGCTCTTAGAGGGGTGGTGTAGTGATATTTTGAAAACTGTTAAGGAGTGCTGTTAAGTACTGTTAAGGGTCTTATTTCCATGCTTACTCATAGTTTCTGTTGTTAGCTCTTGTCTGAGTCAGTCCAGGCAGATGTCTCAGTGCTTGCTTTCATGGACCTCACTGGACTGCTCAGGTGCTTTCAGTTATTCCTCTGTTATTAAAGTGATCTAGATGAAAATCTAAGCCCTGAGCTCTAAGCTGTTAGCTGAAGCCTCAGGGCTCTAAGGCTAAGATGAGACTTAGAAGCTCATGTTTGTTAATGAACATCATTCCATCAGCCTTTTTGGGAATGCATTATAACTTTGCTACTGGGCAAAGCTTGTGCATTGGCCAAGCATCCAACTGCTGTAGTTTCTAGATGCACAGAACTCCATGCAGCCTGGAAAAGAGACTCCTTCTGGAAATCACCTTAAGACATTAAGAACTCTTCAGTAACCCTCACTTTCCTATCTCACGACAATAAATTCACTTTCATTGAAAATTAGAAATAATCAAATAGTTTTTCAATTACAGAGTGTAAAGATATATGCTACAGTGGTATATTCTGTATATACAGTGGTATAATATTCCTTACAGCAGGTCTGCCCTTATGCATGCTGTTCTATCAGTAACCCATTCTCTTTGTCTTCTTCATGTATCACTCTTACTTCCCAGCATGTTCTGAGGTCTGTACAGAGTTAGATTTCCTCCTACACAACCGTGTGCTCCTTATGCACCTGGATAGTAATTTCCCCACTGCAGTTATATTCTGCAAGCCTCTTGCAATAATGTGTGGTGTACCTTTTCCTAAAGTGCACTTTTAGTCTGGGCTTCCACAAGAAGGAGCCAATCTGAGAACCAGATATTTGGTACAGTTAAAATGAAGTTGTCAAGAACATAAAGCTAAGTAAGATTCCAATTTTCTTCCCTCCAGCCCTTAAAGTGTGGGGAAAAGAAATGCAATTTGAAGTAAATCTGAGTTTTGTGTAACTCTCATGAAGGATTTTCTGTTTTATTATCTAAGGAATGTTTTGAAAATCTGCATCATAAGGATAAAGTAGTTTTGAGAGGTAATACCTGGTCTATCTGTCTACACAGACAGTGAGAGACTTAGTTAATTGAGTGCTTACCAGGTTTGTTTCAGTAACTCAGATCACAGGTCACAGAAATGTGATTGAAGCTCCATAAGTTTCTAGTCAAAGTTTGTTCTCAAGGAAGACTATCAACATTAGTGAAGGTTTTGTCTAGCCAAGTCTGAAAAACCTGAAGGATGTAAATTCTACAACTTCTTTAGTTGCCTGTTCTACTGGTGCTCTGCTGTCATACATGTAGAGGCTTTTTAGAGAAAGTAAAATTCACAGCTGTAATTAGTCTCTACCAAGTCCAAAAGTATTTCTCAAAACAGCAGACAGGAACAGTAAGTTCATAAACACTTTAGTCTGGCATAATCTGGTGATAATACTTAAGGAAATGGAATATAGTGAGAGTGGTACTACATGGTGGTAGGAAAGGTTGCTGGATAATGAGTAAGGCCTTCCCATGATCAATTTCAGTTCATATCTACATTTTAAGCAAATTATTAGGAAACTATTTCCATAATATTCATTGCTTCATAACTGGCAATATCAAACTGCCGTTTCTTAAATAAGTTGAATGGTGGTGAAAAGATGTGTGTCAAAGGTATAAAAGATCTTTGGTAGTGGAAGAAAAAGTTTTTTATTCCCCTGTGCCAATGTCAGAACCCATTGCAAGTATAAGAAAGTTCAAATATTAACAGAAAATGCCAGATTTACCTGCCTTTTAAAAGCAGCAATGTCACAGCAGAAATCATTGATTCTGAAGCTTTTTGTGACCCCAATACAATTTTCTGAAAAAACACATATGTTTCACTAAGTAGGTCCCTGGAAAATATTTGTATCCTGTAGGAATGTGCACCTTCCTCTGACTTTGACATATTTGATTATAAACAAGGAATACAATTTGCAACATGAAAAATATTGTTCTTTTATGTATATTCATTTGCAATGGGTAGCTGTCTTCCTATGTTTTATTCTTAAAAGTGTTATAATTCCCAGCTTATCTGAGTTCAGGAAAATATCTTTGGACTGAAAAAATTGTCAACCTCTTCTAGGTACCATTTGGCGCTGCAGAGAGAAAATGGAGTAAAGTGCTTTAAAAAGCATTTGAAGGACTACAATCGTTAGAAGCCAAAACCTAGAAGCTTTGATGATGAGATAATCACTATTTTCATATTTTCTTGTGGCGTAGCAGTCACTGTGCCCTCTGCATTTTGTTCCTGTGAGAAATGTCAACAATGTCCTACAAATCATCAATGAGATGTCCATGTGTTTTTCCTCCTTATGAAGGAACAGTGTCTTTCAGACTGAGTAGCTGCATCTGTAGGGCTATTCCTGTTGCACTCATTGTTATTATTCAAGATCATAGACTACAGTTTCTGTAACTGATTATCTTTAAGTATGTGATCCAGCTTTCAGTGAAGCCAAGGGAGAAACGTGACTGGCTGGAAGGGGTTTATTGCTGTAAATGAACTATATGAGTGCATGTGCTTCCAAGGTTGAAGCCTACCTCAGAGTCCACTTTGAGGGTGGCATTCTGAAGGCCTTAATTCAAATTCCTTATTGTGCATCTGAGCAGACTGCATGCTTCAGATAATGTGGAGAATATTTGTGCTGTTAAAACAGGGCTATAATCCACCATAAAACAGACAGCTTTTATATTTAAAAGTAACAAACTCAGCGTTTCAATCTGTCACCCTAAAGTAGTGTGTCTGTGTTGCCACATTAGGCTGTGTTATTTGTTGTGTGAAGTAAAACTACATCAGGAAACCAGAGAACCTCATGGAGTTTGAAGTTGTATGCCAGCACTGTTTAGGTTTTCAAGCTGTATAAAAGCAATTCCATGGTTAGTTATTTATAATTAGAATGAAACTGTTTTACATATGCACTGTGTTACAGAAGTTAGAGTTTCCTTTTGCCTTTCATGGGCATCATGGAAGTGTACCTAATGCTCTTTCCACATAAGTATTTTTAGTCAGACTGAAAATCTGCCAAAACAACTGAGGCTGAATCAGTCCCAGCAGTATCATCTCCAGGAACTGTGTGAACCTAGGTGTCTTGACTTTTCAGAAGAATCATATTTAGTTTTCTATTAAAGGGGTATCACTACATTTTTAAATTAAAATCCATCCTTTAGGTAAAATACATGCATGAATTTTTCAGTCTCTTCTTTATATTTTTGGAAGTTATTTTGTCATAAGGCATATTTATTCCAGGATAGGTGGGTAACCACTATCCCTTACATAGTGATTTCCTCTGCCTTAGCAGTTGGTGAATGTCTTTAATAGGCTCTTGTTAAAATGCTGAAATGCAGAAGTGCAATCCAAGTATAATAACACTGGTATGTAAAGATGAATACACTTTCAAAAACTGCCTTCTTTAAATTTACCTCCCTAGTATCTTCTTTCATGGAGAATTTCCTATACAGATGATGCAGTTGATGCAGTTGATGCAGTTGCAAAAGCCAGAATTCAGTGGGTAGCACAAATGTCACTAAAGTTTTATGCATTAGCAGCCTTGATGCAAAAGCTGGAACAAGACAGAAAGGGCCACATCCCTTTGATTTTTTTCTGTGTGCATACAGATAACAAAGAAAATTAGAATACAGCAGCATCTCCCTGATTGCCAGATGGTACCATGACACTTCACTTGCAATAGCTTTAAATGCTAATAGAAAAAAGTAAAAAGAAGGTTTTTTCCTTGGCTGTATGACTTGAGAGAACGAACTACCTTAGAAGTTTGAACTGGTGGGAGAGCAGCATTGTAAGACGAGAGAAATAGAGAGTGAAAGCCAAGCCACAAATAACTGCAACATTGTGATCCCTTAAGCCCCACAGTTAGAAAGGAAAAAAAAAAATAAAATCTCCTCGTTGAGAATTCAGGGCGGGCAGTGGAAATAAAACGGGCGAACCGCAAGATGGAAAACCGGCTCCAGACCGTGATGATGCAGTGACGCAAGCGGAGAAAGGTGCTGCGGCACAACTGCGCTCTCCCGAGACCCGGCCAGAGTCATTCCTATAGGAGAGAAACCACATGAAGACAGTGAGTAAGGGAAATTTTAACAGTAAAGTAGACTGGAAGAGACTGAAAATCCTAACTGTTTTCGTAAAACAATTCCGTGTCTGAGTGGAAAACAATGAGCCCTTATCCACAAGTGAAATGACGATAGAGCACGTACTGGGCGTTCTGCTCAACAGATGACAAAGGAAAGGAAAAGAGGTGGAGGGGAAAAGATAAGTAATCCTGTAAAAAATTCTGCTTGGGTGAAAGAAGAATGCTGGCAGGGAAAATTTAGTGAATGTGTCCATAATGGACATGGGTAAATGCAAGATATGAGTGTTTCTTATAATGAAGAAAGGATCAGTTCCTGGATCAAGTCATGTCTCAGGTAGTTATAGAACTATCAAAAGTGATCTGAAACCAGAGGTACCAGATCCTCTGCACCCATTATGAAGGATTAATCTCTACTAACTGATTTGCAGATAATCCAAGGAAGTAACTTTTTTTCTTTTCTTTACCAGGAGACCTTCCTTGTTTAAGTTAAACAATCTGAATCATGGTGACTGAGATGTGGGAACCGTCTTTTCCTCATTTGTCTTCACAGAAGTTTTTTCCCACAAATGTTGAATTCGATTCTTGAACAGGACGATTGTACAAGGTTAGATGATAGGTGGCCCTGTCTACAGATGCCAGCATTAGCTCAGTTGGCATTTGCATTGTGCTAATAATGCTCCAGGTTGTGGGTTTCATCCCCATAGACTTGATGATCCTTGTGGGTCTCTTCCCATTCCAGATATTCTTATTCTGTAATAAGGAATTTATCATGTGACTTCTCTGAATGAAATGGAAAATTGAAGAGTCTCTGGACTAGACTCCCAAATTCAAATCCACATAAATTAAGCATTTGTTAAAACCTTGTTCCTTTCTTGATTACTTGAGACCTCCCTTTATATTCTGAAGACTCACAACTGGAAGTTAAATTGTTGCATTCTTGGTGCAGGTTTGCCACCTTCTCTGAGATGGAAAATTTACACTGACTAGGTATGGCTTAATAGTATATTTTTGTACATGTATCCTATAATGTTTGATTGCTTCTAGGAATGCTTATTCATGGCACCACAGAACATTTTGTGCTTAATACTAAGTATTTGCATAAATTCTTGGAACTAGGTTGGGTGCATATGAGGAAGAAACTGAAGTGAAAAATGTTACGAAGACTAAGTTCAAAAATTCACTACATTGCTAATGAAATGTGAATTTTGACATACATAGTTGGCATTGATAATACATTGTTCAAAACTAGGCCAAAAATTCCTGTAAAAAGCCTTTATTCCCAGAGGTTTTTCATGTAGGCATGGAAAAAAAGGCAGGGACTTTTACGTAAACTGTGGTAGACGATTTTTCATTGAACATTCTCTTCACAGGTGCATAAAGGATATAGTACTTCCAGCTTCAGATTGGTCCTAATTCAGTGATATATTCCTAAATTTTTACCTGTACAATTCTCTTTTGTGAGCAGGTGATTTCTTCTTACCCTCCCAAATAACCTTGAAATGTAACCAAGTAGATCTTCACCTGACCCTGCAATTTTCTGTGCCTTGAGTCCCATTGCTGCAGTGGAGGGACTGTGTGCTCCCTTCCCTGATCAGAAAACAATGAATGAAAACTGCATATGCTGGACTGAGGGTTAATACCTGAGATCGCTGGCATCTTAATCTTTAAAAAACCCAACCCTATAATTCCTTCTTGATTGGTGAACTAACCTCAAACAGCGTGAATAGAACTGCAGCCTCTTTCCATATCTGAGTATGGAATTAAAGCAAATATTCTGCTATTATCTTTACATTAAGAGACACTTTGGAAGCCTTATGACTGTATCAGCATATATCTAAATGTCGGATTTATCCCTCCTGGGTGCCAGGCAGACCAATGTCCAGATCCTGGGCTGTGCCTCCGTCAAAGCTGTGGTGTTGTACGTACTGTCTGTGGGCAAACATGTAAATGTGCCTGTATCTCTGCAGAGGAACTCTCTTAAACTCCCTTCTTCCTTTTTGACAATTTCATAGCCTGTACCATTCCTCCATGTAATCCCAGTCTCTGCTTGGAAGAGTTTGGACTCTCCTGTTGGGGCATCCACATGTTTCAAGAAGAGACAATTTGACCATGCCGAGTGGAAGAGGAATGTTTAGGAGGATTTCACATAGCAGTACATGGTAAGCAAATGGGAATGGTCAAAAGCCACAACCCAAGCTGGAGTCCATTCCCATATCATTCATGCACTTTTAAAGTAGATACTTTACCTACAGGTTCAATCTTAAGTTTGATCCACAAGTGAGTGGACACAATTCATCAGTGGGTCTAAGTGCGTGCTCCACTGGAGGAATGAAACTTTAACTAAACTTTCTTTGTGTGATATGTCACAGTAGGTCATACTGGGACTACTGATAAGATAAAACCTATTATGTGTGTCAGTGCTTTGCTGCATTTTAGTACTTTAGACTTCCAAAAATTAAATTTCATAATATTTAACTAATGATACTGAAAGCCAAAGTTGAGGTAAAGTTGAGGTTGCAAGTACAGAAGATCAGGTCAATCTATCTCAATAAACAGCAATAAAGATATGAATTATTTATGGGACATTAATGGGAAATATATATATACATACATATATATATAATTTTCACTTGGCCCTAGTGAGATTGCATCTGGAGTTCTGTGTCCAGTTCTGGACCCATCCTGTGATCCTGTGTCTTGTGCCTTGTTTGGTTACCAGCTATATTTCATAGTTAGTTGGTTATTCCTAGCTTTACCAACAGTGAGTTTTGTGTTAGGCACATGTGTCCTTAGGAATGTCCTTATAGATGAGACATTATTGATGTAATACCAAATAAAAGAAATTTATCCTTGTAAAATATATGAATTATGCAAAATGTAATTAAAGTGCTTAAAGCTAAATGAAGTTCATCTCATGTTTGTTCAGTATGTGATGGGAAAATATTTTGGTTTTTTTAACTGAGTAAATTAATTTATTTAAATCAATAATTAACACATTATGCAAAGAATTATATTCAATATTTTTATCATTTTAATTGTAATTAAGTTTTTGTAATGTCAATGTTTTTACTTTGACTTATTTAATCTTTGTAAAGATAATAAGAGACCTTTTTTTGAACCATTAATTTACATTTTTCTCAGCTGAAAGGAATGGAAAAGCAAATATATGGCAGAAATCAATATCAGGGAGAACTATGGAAAATTTAAATCACTTGACATTGTATCTGGTTATTATTCTGTTCCCTGTCAGCCATAGACCACCCAAAGACACTTTCCTTATGAGAAACTCAAAAAGAGATGATATGTGCTAAAATAGAATCATAACTGAGATTCATTGCCCTTGAAGCAGGGGCCACAGAGAGTGAGAAATAATAACCAGTAATTTAAAAACCTAACAGACCAGGTCTACACAGTAAATTTGAGAAGCAGCTATTAAAACTGTTCTTGGAGGAATATAGGAAGGAAATCCTTTCATTCCTGGTGCACGAGGAATCCAGATTCCTTGGGGTTTACAATGAAGGGCAGCCAAAGATTTTCTGTAAAAAGGAAGAAAGACCTGTGTTAAATAAGTACTTGCCCCGGAGAATGAAATCTTTACAACTGCATGTAAAGAATGATGTATGATTTTCAGCCATATTAAGATGCTGCAAAAGTAGGAAAGCACTTTAGAGTGCTTATAATTTAATTTTTTTTAATTTAATGTATTAAGTTTTATGCATTCAATTTTAATTTAATTTAATGTAACAGAAAGACTTCTGATGACCTCTCTATGCTTTGCTTTAAATATAACACTCTAGAAGAGAAGTTTCCATTAAATGGTGTTCATTCTTTTATAACATTAGATAGCATGATTCACTATTGGCATAATATAAATAAAAAATTTGAATCAGAGATTTCTAATTTGTTAAATGATAAAATTAGCTTAATAAACATTATGGTTAACCAACAGAGTTACATTTTAACAGTTAAGAACCTAGAAAGTGTTTCATTATGAGTAGTCATTTGCAATTGTGTTAAATCTTTTAATGACATGTAAAAACTTTTCAGCCCTTGCCAAATAGCCAGTAGATTATTTTAAATCTCTTTGCCTCATGGTTTTTAGGATGAAGTCACATATGCAGATACTGTTATACAGTGGAGATGGTCTCTGGCTCTTGATTGACAGGATTTTCAGTTCTAAAGGTCTCTTGCAACAACACGTGGCAGAATTTTCACACATCTGTTCTATACAACAGCCTCTCAATATTGAGCAGAGACATCTCTTTATGCTGTACAGGGCAGACATAATGTCAAAATAGGAGGCTTTCATAAAGGATGGGCTTCAACAAGGTGGAGCAAGTGCTGGTGCCATGATTTGGCTGAAAGCACCTCTCTGGTTACATGGCACAGCTAAAATGTGCCCTGTGCTACTTTGTGTTACTCTCTTAAATTTCAGACATGAATATACAAATTCCCATCCATCCATAGATATACATATAAACCTGTTTATGTAACAAGTGTTGAAAATTTTCAAAGGGAAAAAGTGAAATACTACCAGAGATTATAGCAATCAGACTGCAAGTAATATTGGCAAATACAAGGCTTAAAACTCCAGTTTTAAGGGATTGAAAGGACAAGATGTGCAACCATATCTAGTTGAAGATGTTATTGCAGGGGAGTTGGAGTAGATGATGTTTAAACGTCCCTTCCAACTCAATTAATCTGTGATTCTACAGTTCTATGATTTTTATGATTCTATGATTCTAATGAAAATAATTTAAATTATTCAACCAGTTCTTGAAGGAGACTGAAAGAATATTTGGAATTTAGGTTGTTGTTCAATCTCTCACATCTCAGACAAACTTCAGACACTTTATTTTTATGTCAGTCTTTGTTTTCTTAGGCAATGAATTTTTTCTACAAGGTGAGAAAAACCTTAATGAGAATATCATACCCTTATTCTTCCAGAATTCTGTGTTATCACTCATGCTGCTCCTTCATTTTGCCTTGTTCTGTAGACTTAGAGAAAAATTATCAAACCTTGGGCTTTTCTTTCCATCACCGCCATATCCTCAAATATTACCCTTGCTTAGGTTTGTAAGTGTTACTTAGGCTTGAATTTTATTTAGCATCATCTCACTTTTTCCACTATATTGTTTTCAAAAATAAATTCGCTGAGGATTTCTTTTGCTGAGGTTTAGTTCCATCAGTCCTGTTGGTCAAATTCTAGGTTCCTAGTGCCAATTCACAAGAATTATCCCTCAAGTATTTCAAATAATCCCTTCACAAATGTAGCTTCTATTACTAAGTTAATGTTTTAAATCACATTATAACTGTAGTTGCATTAAAAAATCATTAGATAGCCAGTCTTCAATTGGTGTCTATTTCACAGTAATGTGAGAATGAATGTTATGCTTCGTTATTTCTCAGGCTCTTCTAGTAATTAAATTTTTTAAAGTGTTTTTTTTTTCAAGATCGTACTTGTCAGAAATCAAGTGCCCATTTTTCTATGTGCTATATCCTTGAGCACTGTCTGTCTTTATTTCAGCATGGCAGCCTTGTTGTGTCACAGCTCCACTGGTCATGTTTCATTGGCTGAGAATGTAGAACATGTGGTTTTGGTTGGAATCATTCCTGAGCTAGCTGAGACACTCTTGCATAAAACGCCAGGGGTATTTTTCTGCTGTATCATCCACTGACCTCAGAGACAGGAGTACTGAACCAGTTCTCCCTTACAAGTTGTGTTTTGGTTTTGCTTGGCTGGAAAACTCCTTGGGCACATCACAATTTTGTCCCAGCAGAACAAACCAAGAAATGTAACAAGAGACTTGGATAACCTCTAGCATCTGTGTGCACATGTTTTTTTCCCTAAAGAAACAAATGGAACGGTGCTTTACACATCATTACCACTGTTCCTGAATAAGGCTGATTCACAGTCCACTGCAGCCAGTTTTAGGACTCTGCTTTACTGATGGGTCAAGCATGAGAACATCATCAGTGTGAACTGGAAGAGCTAACAGTGCTCTAGTTCCTGATCTTCACTAGGGACGAGAGGGGCAGAATTAAAATCTGGTTGCCATGTATTGTTGAACTGCCCATTTTGTTTGTACTCTCCTGCATACTTCATGGTCTTTTTCATTTTCATAATACAGGAAAAGAACTGACCTAAATAATATTAAGTACTGTTTTTCATATTATTTCTTACAGTCGGTTGTTTCCATCTACATCTGCTTCCTTTATTTGTCATGTTATTGATTTATGAGTTGAAAATTCAATCACAATATTTTTCAATGACCACTGAAATTTTTCTATAGTCTCCAGTCTCTGAAATACGTTTGAGTGCTGCATAACTCCCTGTTATTTGTCATGAGGTAGAAGGGCATTAAGTAATTTTACGATCTGCTCAAAAGATTTAAAAATAACACTTAATCTGCTTTGTTACTTATTAAATCACAATAATGTAGTTCTTGTAAAGGTAATAATAGCATGAAATAATTTATTAACTAATTAATAACCATCCTACCAGCAAATAAAATTGTAGATAATATGTCTTTATACTGTTTAATGTTTATGTGCCCAAGTTTACATCCTGTTCACTTGCAAGTTTAATCCTTGCTTTTAGGCTGAAAACACGGAACATAGTGTCAATATGTGGTTGAAATGAGTAAGTTAGTGGTTGCATAGATGTGTCTGAGAACACTGAAGAGTTAGGACTGCTCTCTAGTAATAACTTGCATGAAACAGCCCAGACAGTAACAGCATAGGAAAGTGAATCCTTTCAGGGCTGTCCACTAGGGCTGTTTAATTTATGGGTACACATGTGGACCATATGACCATGCACTTGTTTAACACCTGAATTCCACTCTGAGCTGTTTAAAAATTGTTCCATTAGCAACAGATTCTGGCATTTGACCTAGTCCTATCAGCACTGGAGACTTACCAGAAAAGTAATTATTAACTTACATTAAACAGAATTACAAGCAAGCTGAGTCTCTCACGAGCAACACTGAAGAGAAAGCAATTTAAACTGCAGAAGATACCTTTGGGTAAACTCAGAAAAGGCAAAAAATAGGGAATCTATCCCTGTGGGGAAATCATTTGAGGAAGAAAATATTTGAAGGAGTAATGATTTTCTCAGTCAAAATCTGGGTCACACAGTCATCCAAAGAACAATGAATCAATACAATATATCAGGTTCTGGAGAGCATGTGTATAGAAATTCTCACAAATGATGTCAATCAGGATTTAGACATTGCAGTGATTGAAATCTCTATTTGGCAGGTGCTTAACTTTAGGTCTGTGAGTCAGTCCAATTAAGGATATTAAAATTAGACAGATTCTGCAGAGAACTGGTCAAAACAGTTTATTTTCCTATTAAGTAAGCCTGTTTTACACCCCTTATTTAAAAAGCAAAAGCTTTCTGATTGATTGTGACCAAGAGATGTGCATTCCTTTCGTTATACAGTCAGTTTCTTCCTGCAGTCCCATATAATTTGTACATCCTTACGCTTATCTAATGTATCTAGAAGATAAATAACGTATCTAGAAGATGCATAGCATACATACATCAGTGGTGTATGTGCATGTTAATTTCTCCTCCTCTAAAAATGAAATATAAAATCTTTATCTATTCAAGCTGTATTAAGCTAAAGCTTATCTGTCATGCCAGCTCTGTAAGGGCTGCTTTTGCCTCAGAATCCTTTGTGGACTCCAGAAACTCTACTTGTGTGTGGTTCATAAGCAATAACTTTGTTGTCCCTCTAGCAAGTCTAATGTAGGGAAGAGTGGCCTTATTAAATTAATTTCTAACTGGAAATTAAGTATTAGGTGTAGCTCTCATAATCCATTAGGAATTATTTTTATTTTTACTTTTGTTATTGATTCTGTTGAACCTGCTGCATCAGACTGAGATATTTTGCTGTATGGAGCAAGTACTGCTATTGAGTGCAGTATTTGAGTCACTGCACTGCTTGTGTCAGCTGGAAGATGTTCTTTGAGTATCTCACAATGACCTGCCTTGCTGACTCATTTGATTCAATCTTTTGAAAAGGACAGTGTTGCTCTCTCCAGTTTGTAAATCAGACCATGCTGGGCTGAGGGCTGTACTCACTAATGTTGTAAACAAATGCTGCTAGACTTAGACTTCTATCTTCTTTTAAAGCCAGTTCTATATCTTTAAATATGGGATGCAATGATTATTGCCTGTTAGGTGCAGTAGAGCAAGGCTGAGGAAGCAGGACAGAGGACAAGTAAAATGGCTTTGCTTGAGGAAAATGCCATAAAACACCTCAAGATGTGGAAAGGGAGTCAGCTGCAGTACGTTCCTCAAAACCCATGACTGGCCAGCACTGGAGATCCACCTTATGCTGGGAGAGAATAATGGATTGAATTCTCTCAGAGAGAGCCCTGTGACCATGCTACAGAAAATTCCCTAGACTGCAGAGCAATATAGATATGCCCAGCAGTACAGAGCAGACACTGGGACGGGCTGATGATGGAGTGCCATCTGCTAAGCAGCAAGTTCTCTGCAGAGGAGCTCTTTATGTGGAGCCATCCCTATAGCTGCAGTTTTGAAAAGAAGACCTTCCCGTGGAAGAAGTTAAAATAAAGCTAAAACTTGAAGGGACTCCAACTGCCTTTATTATCCCTGAAATTGTCATGGATTCAAAGAAAAACTCAAAGCATTTTGTAATGTTTTTTTCTCCATGGTTTTGGCAGCACTACACTGTTGCTGAAGCTCTCTGTCTGTTAAATGTCTGGAAGACCATGTAGTATTACACATAACTAGGGCAGTCACTTCCCTTTGTGTCTGATCCAGCAAACCAGTATGATTTGTGCAATCTAGAATGGCAAGAATTAACATGACACATCTGAGGAAACGTGAGACCAGCTTCACAGCTAATAAAACAGAAGACAGTTGATCAAATAAAAACATCTGCAAATTTTATTTTTCTTGTCTTTGATTAAGCATGACACAGGCTGAGAGTGAGAAACTTGTAAAGTCTAGACAGCTCCAGATCTTACAAAGATGCTCAGTATGGGTACCAGGATGTAATTACCTCCTTTCAGCCACTTATTTTTGCCTGTGGAAGGACCAGGCCAACTGCAGCTTGTTCTGCTTCCTCTCAGCAGAAGTGGATTATAGCATGAAGGATCTGTGGGTGAAAGCCATGCACTACAGCAACAAAGCTGCACCTTTTCCACTGAGAGAAGCAATAATGGTAGCCCTTCACTCACCTGAAAGTTCAAGAGAACACATTTTCCTGACCTACTTTTACTCCTGGGTCTTTCCAACCCAGACTGTAATATAAAGCAACATGAAATCAGACTCTGAGGTGCTGGGAGAAAAGGGATCTCCTTTTCATTAGCATTTTCTTTTCCTTGAAAGGAACAGGAAGTGTTTGATATCTGTTCTGTGCATGACAGAGATGATGTCTTGTGCAGGCTGGTTATTAGGTGGCTCTTAAGGCAGATGGCATCATGCTGGGCTTCAGGAAAGTGTGCTACAGCCTGGCTTCACACTGCTGCTTTAGGATAATGCTTTTGTGAAAAACTGCTAAAGCTGTTTGCATCAGGCTACAAGCAGTGTTCCTACACAATGTGGGAGCTGCTATAACTTCCTCTGCTGAAAAAGACAAACCCACAATTCTTTCCCTTCAGCAGGGTGTGAGAACATTTCAGTTCACTCAGAGCCCATCAAAAAATCAAGATTCAGAGAACAAAGGGTTTCTTCTTTTGTAGACAAGTATTACTTCATTACAAAGAAAGAGAAATAACTTGAATTTTGAACCCTTTTCTCAGGAATTGCTATATAGTATGCAAGAACTAATGAGAAAAGGTGGTGGGAACCTCAAAGAGAGATTATCCAGTGTTCCTGAAGAACATGTGTTTTTAAAAGCTGCAACCAACAAAAATTTCTATCTGCCCTTGTGGAAATTATTGCAATACTTTGTTTTCCCCAGTGTTAGGAAAATTTTCCAGTATTTAGTATTTCTCCCCCCAAAATAATTTATTTTTAAAATCTATTGTGACCCTTTTTTTTTTTTCTTTTTCAATTCTTTCAATAGGTATGATAGTATTATTTCCTTTCATGTGGATCCTGTGCAGTTAGTTGACAGTTTTTGAAGTGCAGTGCAGAGAACTTAATACACCATTCCATCAAAGGCTTGACTAAAGATCAGTAAAGCAGAAAGTAATACTTGAGGATAAACATCTGAGTATGGCTTTGTCTGTTTTTTTTTTTTTTTTTTTTTTTTTTGCAAGAGCAGTACTTTGTTGACTCATATTCAGCTAGTGATTCATTATTATCTGTTCTTGGACAAAACACATAAACAAGGTTTATCCCTAAAGATAATCTTATATGAGACAGTCCTATATACGGAGTTTTTCCCTTCAAGACTTAAAAAACTTCTAATTCATGGGAATTCTGTGTGGCGCTTAGTTTTGGACTAGGTGAAAAACCAAAATTCTCCCAATTCAGGTACACGAATCACATGTCTGGAGTATCACTTAGTCCTTGTATGCTACATCATCATAAGCACTATGTTTTCTTATGTAAGAGTGATAATTTGTCAAACTGGATGCCACCCTTCCTGCTAAAAACACTGCTAGTGAGGGGGCTGAATTTGGAAACTTTTTTCAGCCTTTCCTTTTCCTGTAAGCCTGGGAAGGCAATGTGCTATGGACAACATGTGCATGTTTGTAGTCTAAACTTTACACTCAGAGTTTCTGGAGAGCAGAAACTGTAGACAAAGCTGAACAAATTTTGAAAATGTGTTCCTTTTTAATTTTTAATTTTTTTCCAATGTTTTCTATCAGAGAATCTAGAATTCACAGAATCACAGAGCATCCTGAGTTAGAAGGGACCTTCAAGGAATATCAAGCCTATCTCCTGGCCCTTCACAGGATACCCCAAGAATCCCTCCATGTGCCTCAGGGAATTGTATAAACACATTGTCCAAACTCTATCAGGTTTGGTGCTGTGACTACTGCCCCTGGAAGCCTGTTCCTGTGCCCAAACACCCTTTGGATAAAGAATCTTTTCCAGATATCCAACATAAACCTACCCTGTCACAGCTTCAGGTCACTCCCTTGCATCCTGTCCCTGTCAGCAGAGAGCAGAGATCAGTGTCTGCCCCTCCTCTGCCCCTCATGAGGCAGCTGTAGCTGCAGTGAGGGATCCCCTCAGTCTCCTCCAGGCTGAACAGACAAAATGACCTCAGCCACTCCTCACACAGCTTCTCCTCCTGACCCTTCACCATCCTCACTGCCCTCCTTTGGGCACTCTCTGATGGTTTAATGCCTTTCTCACACTGTGGCACCCAGAGCTGCCCCAGCACTGGAGGTGAGGCTGCCCCAGTGCAGAGCAGAGCAGGACAATCCCCTCCCTTGCCCAGCTGGTGATGCTGTGCCTGATGCCCCAGGACAGGGCTGGCCCTGCTGGCTGCCAGGGCACTGCTGCCTGTGTTCACCTTGCCATTGACCCACAGCCCCAGGGCCCTTTCTGTGGCACTGCTCTCCAGCATCTCCTTCCCCAGTCTGTCTCTTCAGCCAGGGTAGTCCCATCCCAGGTGCAGAATCTGGCACCAACCCTAGGTGAACTTTATGCAGTTGCTGATTGCCCATCTCTCTGATATGTTGGGGCCTCTCTGCAGGGTCTCCTTACCCTTAGGGAGCCAACAGCACCTTGCAGTTTTATATAATCTTTTCACTTGCTTGGTGTCCCTTCTAGTCCTGTGTCCAAGTAATTTCTGAAGATGTTGAAGAGCACAGGGCTGAGGATGGAGCCCTGTGGAACCCCTGATGTCACCCCAGTCACTGTAACCCTTTTTGCCTGACCCATGAGCCAGCTGATAACCCACCACAGATGTGTTTATCCAACAGTGAGCTGGACACTGTAGGACTCTGTGAGAGACAGTATCAAAAGTTTTACTGACATGCCAGAAGAGTCCATCAACTGGTTCTCCTTGGTCAGCTGGGTGGGTTACCTTCTGATGAAAGGAAATCAGGTTTGGAAGGCAGGACTTTCCCCTCATGGAGCTGTGCTGGCTGTGACTGATTACTGTGCTGTCCTTTAGTTGTACTTCAGTACCTCCCAGAATAATTTTCTACATAACTTTACCAGACACTGAAGTGAACCTAATGTAGTTTCTGGGTCCTCCTTCTTGCTCCTCTTGAAAACTGGAACAAGGTCTGCCAGCTTCCAGTCAGCCAGGACCTCTTGGGATTCCCAAGACTTCTTAAAAATTGAGAGTGGCTTTGTGATGGCATTAGCCAGGAATTTGAAGATTCTTGAATAAATCCCATCAGACCCCACAGATTTGCAGGGAGCTGGAACAGCAGATCACACATAATTTCAGGACTGAGTGTGGGTTGACCATTCACAGCCATGGTCCTCCTTCTCAGGGCACCAAGACCCTCTTGGTCCATCACTTGGGTAAAGTGTATTTGGAATCTTTTATATTATATATAAAATATATATTATCTATTCTATTCTCTTAGAATAGGATCTTAGATGGTCTATGCAAAAATGTGCTCAAAGTAGAGTGAGACAATCACAGCAGTTAATTAAGAGTTAATTTTCTTTCTCTTTCTTTCTTTCTTTCTTTCTTTCTTTCTTTCTTTCTTTCTTTCTTTCTTTCTTTCTTTCTTTCTTTCTTTCTTTCTTTCTTTCTTTCTTTCTTTCTTTCTTTCTTCTTTCTTTCTTTCTTTCTTTCTTTCTTTCTTTCTTTCTTTCTTTCTTTCTTTCTTTCTTTCTTTCTTTCTTTCTTTCTCTTTCTCTCTCTCTCTCTCTTTCTCTCCTCTCTCTATTTCTCTCTCTCTCTCTTTCTCTCTGTCTCTCCCTTTCTCCCTTTCTTCCTTTCTCCCTTTCTCTCTCTCTTTCTCTCTTTCTTTCTTTCTCTTTCTCTTTTTCTCTCTTTCTTTTTCTCGCTTTCTTTCTTTCTCTCTCTCTCTTTCTTTTTCTCTCTCTCTCTTTTTCTCTGCCAGGATTGTTAACAAGAAAATTCTTTTTGTCTGTTTACTTGATCATGAATTGCTAGATACTCTTGGCATTGTAAAAACAAAAGAGTGCAGACTCAGAATATCATGCAGACATAGGTTTCTGATTCAAGACATTAATCTTGGGTTAAATGCCTAAAACTGGGGACTCTTCTGAAGTGTTTGAAGCTGCTGTATTTACTAATTTAGCTATATTAAGTTCACCTTGTCAGCTCGTCCAGTGGTAGTTCAGACTGATACTTAATTACTAAATATAACTTATTCAAATCTGGGCACTAACATTCTGGTTTTTTCAAGAATTAACAGGCTAATTAATTCACTGAGTCTTAATGATTTACTCAACCATCCCAAACAGATTTGAGCAGCTTTAGTCACTAAAAATAAAAAAAATGTTGATTGAAAAAGTGACACTAAACCTGGAAAAAGAATTCAGAATTTCTGCTTGAACATACTAAATTGATATAGATAACTTCAAATATATAGGAAGTACAGAAATGCCACGCTATAGAAAGTGCAGAAGCATTCAGTTATGACTATTTAAGATAGCAAAATGTATTTTGTTCTGCCTGCTTTTACAGGCTTTCCTGCCTTGCAGGTGAAATAATCTATATGCACTGTATTGATTATTCAGATTTATTTAAAGGGATATCAATAAAATGGAGAATTTGAGACTGATAATGCTATTATCAAATAATGATAATACCAATTTTTAATTCAGAGAGTAAAATTGATCTTCATATATTGAATGGGGCAAGTAAATTATGATGGGTAGGGATTTTATCTGTGACTATATTTATTTGAAAAATTCTGGTTTTTTTCATACCATAAGAGAGCAAGTTTATCTAGTCAAACTCTTGTTTGGCAAATACATAACCAAAATGAGCTCTTCAGAAAAAGTGCACCAAATCCTTCAAATGTAATCTTCAAATCATAGTTTTTTTCTGTTTTAAATTGAAAATCCCAGAAAAAGACATCACTTGGTGAATTTGAGACAAAAGTAGATCACCCCATCATCTAAGCTGTTTAGTCTGTTTCTTCTTCTTATGCTTATTTTCCTGGCAAAGCATGACTAGGAAACAATACACTCCTTGGCAATTGAAATAAAAAGAAATCATCCAGGAAGGAATGCAGGGGAATAATAAGATGTGCTGTGACAAATTCTAGTGTTAGCTATGGATTCTAGTTAATTTTTATAGGAAATGTAAAACTAATACTTGTTTATTCTTGCAAGCTTCCTTCTTCATAGGAATGTGCCTTTTATTTTGTTTCTATTGTAGAAATATCTGTAATTATACACAATGTTTTTATTAAAATATTATCAGGGGATAAATTCTGCAATCAATTACTATGGTGTGAACTTCAACAAACTTTAATACATTCCCTGGAATACTCCTCTCTTTTCAGAGACAGAATTTTGTGCCCAGATTAGAATTCTAATTGAATTTATGAGAGGGGAAAATGATAAATCACAGGAAAGTTGCCAGCCAGCATGACAAGATTTTTATTGGGTATCTTTCTAGCATGCAGGCTTTACTGCTGGGAAGTAGCTGGGAAGATTTCCCTCAGAGGTTTGGGGCAGGTCTGAGTGGGTGAGTTTGGGGTAAGTGTAAAGCAAGCATTAGACAATGTGGGTAGTCTTTGGGCCAGATGCCATTTTCCTGACAGCACTGAATAAACTCTGCTGTGAAGCTGCAGAGGAGCTGGCCAAGGTTGCTGCCAGTAGCTGCAGTGTAAGAGCAGGGTTCTGTGTAATCCCACCTGGAAAAAGGGTGTGGAGCAGTCTGGGGAACCAGAGACCAGCAGGTCCCATTTCCAAACCTGATGAAAAGCTGAAGTGAACAATAAAGAATGTGATCAGTGATTCCCTCCCAACAGGCTGTGCTCATCCATGAGTGCCTGAATGAACATGGCCTGTTGGGAGGGAACCAGCATGGCAGAAGAATTCTTGTCTTGCTGGCCTGCTGGAGCTCTCTGAGGGCAGCCATAAAGCACAAGGATAAAAGAGAGCCAGAGATGCACTTTGTTTTCTGCCATAGATTATTAAAGAGATTATTAGAGTAGTCAGGTTGCCAGAAGGTTGGATAAGAGCTTTTTCCAGAGGCTGAAGGTTGGTTAAAGACAAGAAAGCAAATAGTATTGTAAGCTTTTATAAGCCTTTATATTTTAAAATATTTTATACTTTATGGACAATCAGTTCATTGTGTACATAGACACTTCACAAAATTGGCCATGAAATCTGTTACTAGTTGTTCTTCTGTCTTATACATCTGTTCCCTTTGAAAATGTCTTGAAAATATTTACTGATATTAAAAGATATCCATGATCAGTATCAGCCTGCAAACAACTTGGCCAAAAATGTTCTTAGAAGTGTTTATTTATGAGTAATTTGGTAAAACTGTTAAAATATTTAATACAGGTGTTCCGTTCTTCAATATATTATTAAAGAGTAGTTGTATAAAACACTTCTAAAATAAAATATTCCGGGTTGGACTTAGAGTGTAAAATGTCTTCTATATGTTATTGCTTTTCCACTACATCTTCCATATTAAAAGTATGGGTGTTGAGCATGTAAGTTAATATCTTTATGAAGCCCAGTTAAGTTTTCCTAGGATTTTCAATAACTGCATCATCCAATGTCAGTGTAATTCAGATGCACATAAGGGTAGGAGAGAACTAATAATGTTCTATATTGTCTGTAGCAGCATGTGTTTTATGTATGCAGGTTAGAAAGCAAGATATATACAAACACTGCTTAGAAAAAGCATAATAAAATTGTTCCAGTACTAGCTTATTTTCTGCAAAATGGATACATAATTATTATTTAAATATTATGAATTGCAATTTATTCATGAACTTCTCCTGTACAAACTCACTTGGATCTCTTCAGCAGGACCAATGACTTTTTTTTTTTTTTTTTTTTTTTAATATCCCCACAATAAAACTAATTTATGTGAAAATTTGCAAGGAAAGTTTATTAGAGCAGTGTTGTAGCAATTAGAATCTTGTATGTCATACATAGACTTGTATTTACCAACTGATATAGTTTCAAGCCTCCACAACTCTGTTCTCCCTCCTGGTAACATTTTTCAGTAAAAACAATAAAGCAATAATATATCCTTTTGCCTGTCAGAAGCTGAAAGCAGCCAGCTGTGTTTTCTGCTCTGTGCCACAGCCTGAGCAAGGCTTTTAAAAGGGTTGGGGTCTTTGGCCTTTCATCTTGCTTTGGTTTCTGATGCAGCAGCTGGTGCTAATATTCAGGCTGTGTCCAGGACAAACAGCAGAAGTTTGGGGAGAAATCCTCTCCATTGATAAATATGTCATACATATAGTGAAAAAATGTAAAGTTTTGGGTTTTTACATCTCTTCCTCTATGCACATATTCCTCAGCGTTTTATTTCAACTTGAGAATCTTCCAGGGCTCTCAATATAATTGTTCAGACACTGGAATTAACCTAATCCAGAAACTGATAAGTGCTAATGTGTTTAAATCTGAGGTTGAAAATTGGAAGATTTTTTTCCTCCTCAAGGGAAGGAGTAGGAACATGGAATGTTCTACATTCTGTTTCTTGACTTTCTCCCTCTGTGAACTGTCTGGACCCTGTACCCATTAAACTGTTTATGGGAGAGAATTTCAAATATGTTCTTGTTGAAATGCAAGGTTCTGGTGAGAGAGCAGGAACATACCAAAAGACACAGATATGGATATGTTTTTGGTTGCACTAGGATCCCTTTCCAGAACTTTACAGCAGTAATATGATTTATAGCCATTTCCAGTCTCATTGACCTTCTCTGCAGGAGAATAAAGGGATCCAGTGAAGAACCTATTCTGCTTTGGTTCTTAGAAACTTTGCTCCAGAGACATATTTTGGGTATTCTAGGTACCAAATAACAAATCCAAAAAGGTAATTTACTGGACCCCTAGTATGTCCTTCATTTTCCCCAGTTATTCTCAATGGTATTTCTCCTGAGGTTAGTCTGTTTTATCACCACCTAACTCATGGTATTTTTATAGGTATATAAACCCTGCCTTTCTATTGTTAAAAGATCACACTTCCTAGCACTGAGATGGGATCACTTACATAAATATTTGACAGAAAATAAAAGGAGGTTCAAAGTCATTCTGAAGAAACAAGCCGAGATTGTCAGCAGATAAAGGTTTCCTTCTGTAATTAGGGCTCAGCCAAAAAACAGAGCCCATGTCCACAGTATTCAACCCTTCAAAATACATTGCCCATCTACAACATGCCTCTTGTGGATGGCCTGTTCAAACTCCTGATGTGTTTGAGAGTTATTTGGGAGCAACTATTGGTCAAGCAACTTATCTCAGGTTTCATTTATGCTGGTCAAGTCCTATTGCCCAGGGCTTCCACAAAACTGCAAGACAAGATAATGACAACTGAGGCTGGGTTGCATTTTTGTGCCTGAATTATCCCAAACCCTGGGGATTATCTAAACTAAATTAGAGATTTTAAACTAATAGACTTCAAAGAAAAGTTAAAAATAAAACTACAGAGACCAGTGAAGGTTTAGATTCAGTATGAAACCTCATAGTTTCAAAGCTGTCCATTAAATTTACAAGTGTTCACATGACTTCAAGGAAGAGTGTCTTGTCCGTGTATTCCACAATGAGATACCACTAAGGAGGTATTCTGCAGTTTCTTCTTTTAACTTTCTTTGTTCCACAGAAACAATTTACTTGGGACTTCTCCTTATTTTCTGGCATAACTTGCCTCAAATATCTGGCAAACCGCCCAGTGAATCTAATTTGAAGATATGGATAGATACTAGCTGACATTTAACCTAAATATTGCAAACAGTGTGTCTGAAGCTCAGAATTGCCATGCTAGTTGCAAACTTTTAAGTATTTCAGTGTTCTTCTGATAGAAAGTAGTCCATGGTTGTGTGTGTCCATGTGAAATCTCTTTGTATGCGCAAAAAGCCACACAGATTCACTGAAATCTGTCACTTTTGGCATTTCTGAGTTAGAAGTCATTGAGGGAAGCTAGGGAAGGATCAAATCCTCTTTTCAATGTACATATGCATCCTAAACCCCTCCAATTATTTTTTTTCCATATCCCAACACACAATACCCTGGCAGAATATATTTGGAGTTGCATGACAGGTTAGTTATTTCACACATTAATAAATAACTTCAATAAATATTGTTCAAGAGCAAGTCATGTAAGATTTAGACTCTGATCTCAAAGGGAAAAGTACTCACTTTTTCTATTTTGCATATAAAATCATGCAGATATATAAAATGGAGAAACAGAACCAAAACAAGAACTGCCTATAAATAAATAAATAAATAAATACCCCCCCCCCCCCCCATAGTTTTCTAACACATGTGGCAATAATTTAATGTGTATTTTGGCAGTAGCTTTCCTTGCTTAGCAAGTCTGAAATGAGACATACTGGATATTTTCTCTCGGGAGCTGAGTGCATTTCAATTTTTGGAATGTTGATAACTCTACCAAATTACCACTGTGTTTACTTCAACTTTGTTTAATGCAATTTCTTTAATCTTTTTGGTTTAGCTTTTAAGGCTCAGCTTTGTTCCCACTGAAATCAGGCAAAAAAAAACCCCAAAACAGAACATATATAGTTATAATGCCATTTGGGCTACACTAGATGTTGTGCAACAACAAGCTCTGGGATCCCCAACACAAGAGGGTCATGGAGATGCTGGAACAAGCCCAGAAGAGGCCACTAAGTCGATCACAGGGCTGGAACACCTCTTCTATGGTGAGGGGTTTCATCAGCCAGGAGAAGAAATGGCTTCAGGGAGACCTTGGAGTATGTAGGAACCTTCTGCTACATAAAGGGACTTAGAGAAAATTTGGACGTTTTATAAGGACATGGTTTATACATGGGGGCAATGACGAAGGGGAATGGCTTTAAACTGGAGCAGGGCAGGTTTAGATTAGCTATGGAGAAGAGATTTCTCACTCAGAGGATGGTGAGGCCCTGGCACAAGCTGCCCAGTGCTGGGTGCTCCATCCCTGGCAGTGTTCATGGACAGGGTGGATGGGGCTCTGAGCAGCCTGGTCCATGCAATGGAAGGTGTCCCTGACTGTGGTGTGAGGCTTGGAACTTGAAAGGTCTGTAAGGTTCCTTTCAACCCAAACCACTCTATGATTCTATGAATATTTATTTTACATTTGGGGTTTTGGAGTAGATAACCAATTGTAATGTTGGGCCCTGATCCCTGGTATCTGTAGGGCTGCTAACATCACTTGCTTTACTCAGGTAAAAGACCTTTGCTTAAAATCAGAAAAGTTTGTGGAGTAAATATCTAAATGTCTGTAAGATAAATATTACAGCATCTACAGTTATAGAGAGTTTCCAGACAAATTCTAGTGTTACCTCTATCCAGAATATTGTCCCTTAATAAAAACAGACCTAACAAGCCCCAGAATTAAACCACTAAGTTTAATGATCTAAAAAATTATTTAGGTGGGAACTGAGCACTTCCTGAAAGACCTGGAGTTTCCAAAGTTCTTCTGTACTTTATAATCTCACAAGAGGTTCAGATTCCTCAAGGTGTGAATTATCCAGCACACATGAGCATTTCTAATTAGTTTTGAGGTGGGCAGAGTACTTGGTGCAGGGGTTTGCTTCTGAATGAAAGCTGATTTTGATTAATGACTTGTTTTATTTAAATTATATGTATCTGCATCTGCAGAAATTATTGGTTTGTGTCCAGTGAACTTCCTTATTTCAGTTGAGGCAGAACGCTTAAGCTTAAAAAAAAACCTAAAAAAACCAAACAAAAAACCCCAACCAACCAACTGACCAACCAACCAGCCAACCAACCAACCAAAAAACCTCCAAGAAATTTTGTACTGTTTTTGGGAGAGGGAAATGGAAATAACTGTTTTACATTGTGGCATGACATAGTTTTGAATACAAAGTATTTATTGGAATTACTGCTGAATAATATTAGAATTGGTGTAAAATAGGAAATTAGAATAGCTAAATGGTAGGAACAGAATTTAAAACAAAGAGAGAACTTTTATGGAGTGATTCTATATTTTGCAATAATATTAATTTAAAGGTGTAGGGAGACTGCAGTTTCTGGTAAGTTAAGGTCTTACAAAATTTCTCCATTGTGAGTTCATGTGGATGAGAGGCACTATTCGTCCACACTGTTTATGGTTAATGCCAATTTTTCTTGTTCTCATCAAAGTGTATGTCTGTTTCCCTGTGTTGTTTGAATCTTGTATGCAACTCTCATTACTGGGGATCTTTTCCAGAAAGTTATGTGATCCTGCCTGGTTCTGGAAATTAGTGAGTTAGGCTGCACGGCTTAGTTTCCATCCTCAACTCCGTCATTTACTTTTGGGGTTTTATTGGACTATATTCACTTAGATTATGATTTTAGAATGCAATTAGAAGTATTTTACAAATAGAGGTAAAAATTTTCGTATTGAGAAATCTGTAATTCTGACAGAGAAAATGTGTCCTTTGTAGGTATCTTTGTTATGGTGGTAGTTGTAAGAAAGCTTTAATCAGTACAGCCTTTGACTATATTATTAAAGCTGCTTGCCAACTGTTGTAGCATAACAGAACAAATCAAATCCATGTTGTATGTGCTGATTTAAGAATTTTATGAATTTTTGCAGGAAAAAAAGTAAATTTTTCTGAAAGAAAGAATGCTGGTAATCAGAAACATCAGGCAAGACCAATCCTTACCAGGAAATGGTTTAACTGGAATTGCAATGTGGTAATTTTTTTTAAATTGGAAAAAAAAAAATCTGATTTAATTTTTGTATTGTTGATATAATTTTTAAAGTGATGAAAATGCCATGAATAATTTCAACATTACAAGAATCAAGAGGTTGCAGTGTGGTTTGCAGTGTGGTTTGCAGGACAGTGATGGGACACTTTTTCCCATCTGTCTGTCTAGAGCTTGGGTCAAAATTTCTAATGCAAGTTATGAATAAACTGACATAAACAGAAAATGTACAAAAAGTAAGCTAAAAGGGAAGCTGTATTCTTTCCTAGTTAAGGCACCAGGATGGCACTCTGGAGATGTGGGTCTACTTGTAATTTTTCCAATAATATTTATAAGTTTGGACAAGCCTTTTCATGTCCTACCATCTTCTCTGTGCCTTTTCTTTGGACACAACCTCAAACAGCATACACATAAGTAAAAATACATTAATGCCATTAGTGCTTTTGAATGCTGTTTTAAGAGACAAGAAGAGTAGTGGTGCTTCATTCCTGCCTGCCATCCCTTCATCTTCTCTCAAAAGCATGTGTCAGGGCTCCAAGCAGAAAACAACAATGAAAAAAGGTGTTGCTTGCTTTAATTAAGGAGAGAAATTTAATTAAAAAACAAATAGAAGACTACTGATATATCCTCACTCTACAATCCTGAAAAAGCTACTGAGGAATTGCTTAGATGCTTGCCTGAAGAGAGCTTCAGGTCTTCGTGTCACTCATTCTCAGAGACCTGTGAATTAAAGATCCTCCTGAACATTGCTGGGAGCAAATGACCCTGGTCCTGTGTCAGTGTTTTTAACAGGTGCACCAGGGAGAGGCATTAGCAGGAGCACCAGCATGTTTGCAGCTGATCTTCAGAGCTTTGCAATGATTGTGGATTGCTGCTGCATCTCAGCATTAAATGCATTTAGGCACTCAGGTTTGATCCTTCTTCCTAAAGAAAATGAAGTAAATATCAGGTCCTTGTGCGGAGGAGAAGAACTGGTGTGACCTTTGCTGCATGGGAAGGCAATGCCAGCTTTTGTTCCTGCAGGGTGCTGGGCCAACAGATGTCCTGTCACCCCTGCCAGGAATTTGGGCAGAGTGGACAGGGTTTACACTAGCTGAGATTCAGCTGGCTAAATTCCAGGGAGATGCCCTCTCCTTGCAGAGGGTTTCAGGAAATAACACAGAGTTAGCAGCAGCTTGCTGTGCCTGTCCAAGGAGCATCAGATAATGAGACCCTCTGGGAGACAAGTGACTGCTTCCCTTTTCCATTTTCAGGCTTTCCCCAGCTCTGACAGCTGCTTTGCAGTGCTTGTTAGGAGGTTATTTATTCAATTGTCATGTGCTACTTTCCCAGTTGCTTGTCCAGTGCCTCTATTAAGCTGGGCCAGTACACACAAAGGATAAAATCCCAACCCATACAGTTACTTGTATCATTATTCAGAACTCATGAACCTGTTATGCATTTTGCATTTCTTACAGAGTATTTTTGTGTTCTCTGCAAAGCCTTTTAATTCATGTTCAAACTAAAGAGAATAGCCATCATAGTAATCATAATAAAAACCTACATATTGTTTACTTTGCAGATTGGCTTATAATATCCAGACATGTATTTTCCAGTAGGTTTTGAATCATGTGGTTTCAGAATCTCAGTTCTCATTTCATTAAAGGTCGTTGCTCTCAGAGTTGTGAAAGAAAAAAGAGTGGAGGAAAAAACAATATCTCATTACCTGAGAACTAATCAGCCTGAGCTTTATACTATCAGATTTTGATAATACCTCTTAAAAGTAACTTGTCACCAGACAAGGACAAGGAATAATGATATTTTTATGGTTTCATGAGATCCTCCTCTTTTCTGAGTATTACTATGAATCAGGCATGATAGAGCTTTCAGATTTGTTATGCTCACCTGAAGTTGTTGGTTTTTCTCACAGTGCTCTGTTTCTTAGATTGAAAAGCATGCTATTTGTTTAATCTAGGTTTTTAGTAAGAGTAAATGTTTTTATTTGTCTGAGTATTGTTAGGTTCATGACAACTGGATAACTTCCATGAGGGGACTGTCAAAACTCTTTTAACTTTGTTCTCATGGAGATTCACGAGTTGTTAATGGGGGAAAGGAGTGAAAATATAGTTATCTACTGTCAGAATTCTCAATAAATTAACTCTGTTTACCTGTCAACTGCTCTAGGTCCTGACTTTCAATTTTAATAAGAAGGTTGTTGTTTGTTTGTTTGTTTTTAATGAAGAACTAAACATTATCATAGCTAAACATTTCATCATGGGCGCTTGCCACATCAGGCTTTGATGAAGAGAGATATAGCAGCTTCCTCTGACCACAGCTGTGGGGCTTCAGCTGACTCTTCTTGCAGTCTCCAGAGTCTGATCCTGCTGCTGGCCCTTACACTATTCCCTTTTCCAGATCCACCACCATTCTGTCTCTTCTTTCACTGCATTTGCCAAGCAGTTACTTAGGAAATCTCAGCAGAATTCAGGATCTGGCCCAGAATTGTCATCAGCTGATGTATTTCAGCTGTAGGGAAAGTGGTAAGTTAGAGCCTGAGGAACAAGCAAGGGGGGAAGCAGGCTGAGCCCTTATGAGCAAACCCTGTCAACAATAACTGACTTGCCAGATGCTGTTGCTCAGAAGATTGTGTTTGCTTTGGGAGCAGGATAGCAAGGTTGTTTAATACTTGTAAATACAGAGTATTTTCCTACTGTTTTGTACTTTTGAGTGGGTGTAACACTGTCTGTGTGCAGGTTTGCATAATTTTGTCAGTTCCTGAGACTGAGTTAGCCTAGGTCTACATAACAATATGAAGTTTGCCCTTAATTCTCAGGGAACCAATTTTATTTTTTATTCATATGACAAAATCAAACCTTTCCCAATGTCTGTAATAGTTCAGGAAAATTAAAATAAATGAATAATCAAATCCTGTTTGGTTAACTGAAAAGTCAAATGAAAGCAGTATCCACTGAATTGTGCCTCTTTCCCTACTGTACAGTGAAGGAATGAGAAAATTGATTTGTCCTGTGTAGTTCAGACAGGAAAGCTGGGATTGTACAGAAAATGTTTCTTGAATAGCAGCATCTTCAGTTGCAAGAAAACAAATAAAATCAGAAAAAAAAAATCTATAACTGGTATGTTAGTTAATACATGCAAAATATTTGTTTTCATGGATAGAGATCAAAATGGAACCAGAGCTGATGATAGGTAATACTCATGATCAATTACTTTGTATAACTCATGATTATCTGAGGAATTGATAGGCTGATCAGAAATTAACATTATGTTGATAATCTAGCAGCCACTTGTTCTGTTAACAAATGTAGAATATGTAGAATGAACTTTATTGTTGTTTTTAATATTAGATTTTTTTTAGATGTTGTTGGTTTTATATGTTTAACACTGACTGTATGAATTAACTGCAAGAGATTATTGATTATTTGCATGAGCATAGAAACTCAAGCAAATAAACTCCTGCAAATAAGTTAGCATTTTTTTACTTTAAATAATAATTTCAGCAAAAACCAGTTTAAATATTTTCAAGTATGTTCTAAAAGTAACCAGCCTTTGATCCTTATCAAAACCAAGAAGAATAAAAGAATTTTCAATGTTTTTAGCAATAATCAATGAGGCTGGTAAATCTGAATAAAATTGATTCGTTAGCATATAATCTCTAAAGATATTGTTTGTTAAACAGCAACAAAACAAGACACCTGTGTTCCAGATCATCAGAGTTTGGAGTAAAGATGAGCTTTCATTTGTCTTTGGTGTTCTGTTTTTAAAATATTGCTATCTTGATCTGTAATTTATTTTTCACTGTTATGTTGACTTCTATTGATAAATAGTGTCAAAGGGCTACTTAACTAAACAAATAATTTCATAATTAAAATTTTCTAGTCAGTTTAAAATGTAGTAAAAATAATAACTACAAAACATCCCTCTCCACATGAAAGAAAATTAAGTTGTCTGCAGCAAGATTGTGAAGCTCCTCTCTGAAACAGCATTATCTCAGCTCTGAGGGTCATCTTTACTGAATAGAATTTTTTTAATGCCCATCAAATATTTTAGCCTCCTTGAAACCCTCTGGATATATGTAAAGTAACTGTCTGATTGATGTGATGTGTCTAATCTAACTGGCAAATTGGGCATTTTTCTGAGAAAAAATTATTTAATATGCTGCCATGAAGGAGAAAGCCAAGACCAAACCATCAGGTTTCCTTCACTCAAAATATCTCTCAGTTTCAAAAGAGGCCTCAAATTTTCTTGGGCTTTTGAAGTAGTTTTAAAATATCTTTCATCTTAGAGGCTATTACCTTTTGGGTTCCTGCCTAGGAGTGGCAGATAAACCATAAATATTAATGATTCAGTAATTAAAGTTACTGTGATTCTAATAAATATAGTTGCTAGCAGTCTCATTGAAAAATAATATTTGTCCTTTCTTCATGTCTTTTGCTCACACTATGGAACATAAGTCACAACACAATCCTCTGGCAAATATGCTTATTAAGATATAGTCTAAAACCAACCATGTTTGTAAACTGCCACAAGTTAATTTATTGTATTAAACTACTAGTTGAATACAAATGACTGCAACAGAATAATTGAGTAAATAAAATAGCTTAACATTTTAAAAACAAAGCAAGTCACATGGGAACAATTAAAACCATAAAATATTTCAATTTATGTTTCTGTATACTGATATGCTAATTTGTAGTCCCTATGTAGTGATTGTGGTGAGAAATGTGACAGTTTTAAGATGTCTTTGAAATAGATGAGTATCTGTTTCTCATCAATGCCTTGGTGGCTGCCACATTCAAGGCCATTTTGGAGCTATCTTTCATAGAATCACAAAGTGTCCTGAGTTGGAAGGAACCCACAAGGATCGTCAAGTTCAACATGCTGGTTTTATTTCATCACTGAAGAAAACTGCACATGTAAACTACTTTTACTGTGTAATATATACAGTAACAGGTTTTGGACTGCCTTAAACAGAAAGTATGTCTGGAACTCTGGCTGGAAGTAGGATAATACAAATGTAATTTATGAAATGTAAAGTGATTAGGAAGCCTGGCAATAGATGTTAAACTCTTTTTCTGTATACCAGATATCACTGATGCTTACTAGGGCTATAGTCAAAGATCAGATTTTTAAAAAGTGGACAGATGGCTGAAGAAGAGATGGATAGATTGTAGATTATGTCTCTATAAGTGGAAAACTGCTTTAAAATCCTTGACTAAGATCCTGGCTCTCATGGCATAACCTTTGCCATAAAAGACATTCAGAGAAATTGAAAAACAAACAGAATCCTTGAAGATTTTTTTTGTGTATATTTGCACCTACCTTGTTCTCATTTCTCTCTATAGAAGAATCCTGAAATAAAGGAGCACTGAACAGCAAAGCAAAATGGAAAACACATTTTTTTAGTGGCGCTCTGACTCTGCTTAATATAGTCAGTGCATCCCAAAGGGCAGCACTGAATTCAGCACAAGCTAGAGAAATTCCAGTCACCTTTCTTGAAAAAAATCTGATGGTAAAGGGGTAAACAATCTTAACTCTATCCATACTAGGCCATACTGTGGAGTTTTGACAATTCCCATATCACCATTAAAAAATCTTTTGTACTGGACACATGGGTATCATGGCATCTGCAAATTCCCTTTATTTTTCATAGAATCTTTGTCACCAAGCTGCAAAGTAGTGATTGTGCATCTTCAGACGTTGGCAAAGTTCAAATTTCAACCAGCAGCCTTTACTACAGCAAGTGTTTAAGTTTACATAAATAAGCTACAAGCTGACACAGAGAAAAGGAGACATTCAGCCCAAAATTTAAAATTTCAGAGCACTACCCAGAGGTTATGCAGGCAGTTGTTTCATCACATTTTAACTATAGATGAAAAAATTAGCATCCACTGCATTAAATTAAGAATCAGACTAGCTGATTCTTCATTTGTTCTGCTGTAAAGTCAGCATCTTACAAATTCAGAGACAAGATTCTTTCATGAATGTTTGAATTATCTTTGAGTTTGATGAGGAAAAATGAACAGTAACCAGTGCAGTTGTAAAAACACCTATTCAGAACTGTTCAGTCTACATCTCTACTTTCAATAAAGTACATGTTAAAATTCAGCTATAGACTATTTGCAAGGACTTTACTGGAAATAATTTTAAAAGTGTTGGAAAGAGAATTTTATTGTCAAGTGAAGAGAAAAAACTTTTGGAAGAAATTGTCAAAGGAGTTAAAATGTCCTGAGATTTCAAACTAATTCTTAGTGAAGTGGTGGAGTCACTGTCCTTGGAAGTGTTCAAAAGCAAATAAACATGGCACAGATGATTTAGTGGGATGGTGGTATTTGGTTGAAGGTTGAAGTTTCTGATCCTAGAGGTCTTTTCCAAACTTTTCTAAAATTCTGTGATCTGGAAAGCAATAAAATTCATATAAGAATGTGTCTAAATCAACATCAGCTGCAGAGAACCAGCGTTTTCATCTACAACATAGAAAGACTATGGAGAAACAGACAGAAAAATAATATGAAGTGCTTGTGCAGCAAAAAAGGATAGTTCACAGATGGATTTTAAAGAAAGATAGAGACAGTTTCTAAAACCTTAAATACTTTGTAAAATTAGCATATGTATTAGCATATATTTATTAGCATAAATCCAACAATGTCACTTCGTGTTTCTTTTGCTCTTGCATTTCTAAATAATGGGGGTTTTTTTGTTTTTTAATGATGACATCAAAACAACAGCCTCTTGTTCTACCAATTGCATATGTAGACTGGAATTCTTCTTGGTCACCAGCAAATTAGTCATCTAGTCCAAAACTGGATGTTTAAGTTATCTCAGTAGTTTGTGGTAGAGAAGGAGTATTCCTTTAGACAGGGTGGGTAAGATGTGCTGTTCTTGAGGAGTCTCTCCCTGGTTAATTATGGCAGCAGTTTATCCTGTCTGTGTACCTCTCATATGGGCAAAATTTGGTGAGATGAGTCCAACCACAGACAAAAAGCCAGGACATTTGACATGCCACTTGGGACCTAGGTTACTGTAACAAAAGAAAGATTAAGGGTATCGGTTGTTAATTTAGAGATATATCCTTATGTAGTTCACATGCACACAAAACTTGCAGCTTGGTCACTAAAATGAGGATGTATTTGCATATGCAGTGTTTGTGTCTGTTTTTCATTAGGTAAACATAAACTGTTTTGATACAAAAGAGGTTTTTTTCTGAATACAACCTTCTTCTAGAGAGGCTGACCCTTTTCTTGCATGAAGACAAGTAAGTTTTATTGTGTTTCCCCATGCACTGCTGTTTTCTGAAACCCTGTCGCTATAACATGCTGATGAAAGCCAATGTGATTCAGTAGAAAAACTTGTTCACAAAAACAGTCTCCTAATCCAGTTAGCTGTTTAATTGCAGGTCTGGGAACAGCTTGCTTCTGCATATATTCAAATTTTAATTGTCTGCTGAGTATAGATATTGGTATAATTCATAAAATCCAGGAGGTGTCAGACAGTCTACTACCATTCTAAGGTGAGTGCACCTGCATAGATGCAGACAATAATTGCATTTAGACTAATTCTGTGCAGTGGAAGTCATGTGCAAGATAAGCTCTCCAAGGGTTCTGGAGAAACATAAGTCCATAGAAGAAGAAATCCATTTCACACTCTGTTTTTCACAAAGGACATACATGTAGTTTTGTCTCCAGCTCCTAGATTAGGACTTCTGACTTAGCCTAGGGTTTTCTGCAATTACACATTTCCTTGATCACACCTCTGAAATGCTCTGAGGTCCTTCTGGGTAGTCAGTCACCTCCCTCACCACCTTCGGTTCTTAGGCTTTTTTTTAACTAGGGACTCTTCACATAAATGGACAACTAGGCAACCAGACCTACCTTGAGACATCTCAATCACATGGGAACAAGGGGATTTGCCATACAAAAGGTTGCAAATCATTGCCAGGGTTCTCCCACATTCATCAGAGAGTGAATAAAGCCATGATGGTGGGGTAAGAGAAAGCAATCCTGGTTCTGCTACTGCTGCTGCTGCAGATGCAGGCAAGAAAGAAAGAAAGAAGGAAAGAAAGAAAGAAAGAAAGAAAGGTGTTTTTGCTGTCATAAGAACTCTGTGCTTCTCATAAATCTTGACTCTAAGTTGGTGGTGGAAGCAAAACCAGTAGATTCGTCTTTCCAATGCACCATGGGTCTGTGGCTGCCTTGCCAATCCTGCAGGAAACTGCTCTGGGTGACTGCTCTCATCTCTGTCTGGAGCTGCTCCTGATTATCTGTGAGAAATGCACTGTGCATGCAGTGCCTGAATTCCCTTTGTGTAGATATGTAACTGCTTTATCCTGGGAGATTTAGCTCAAATACCTCACACAAGGCAGGTCAGAGAATCATTTTCCAACACAGTCAGTACAGAGACTAATTGACTTTTTTCATGGCAGTGCCTCAGAAAAGCTTGTTTATATTGTGCAAACAGCTTTCAGGGGAGGAAAAAGAGAACAATCAGTTATTCATGCAACAGCATTGGTTTGGCTAGAGGAAATGTTCCTAAACCCTTACAATTGTTTTTGAATGCTAGCCAGTGTGAAACACAGAAGTAATGTTAAGTTAAATTTCAAGTAGCTAGCAGTGATGGAGCTTACCAAGGAAAAATGTCTACAACAATTTGGGGTACCATACAGAAAAAAGGAAGAAGGTGAATTTTCTCAGGCAAGGAACTACAAACTAAAACTTTGTCATCACATTAAAGGCAAGTTAAAAATGAAATCCACAATATTTAGCCTTCTTAGCAATTTTCAGAGTAATTTTAACCCGAGACATATTTAAGGTTATTCTTTCTGTCTGATTTCTTTTATGATATGTCTTTACTTGTCCTTATCTAACACAATTGCTTTTAATTAAAGTAATCTGGATGTAGAATTGGCAGCTGCTGCAGTGGGGTAAATCACAACCAAGTCCTTAAATGCAGAGCTGCAAGAAAGGAAGAAGACATCAGGGTGCCAATTTACAAATGATGAATAACATTCTGCACTTCCACATTAGAGCTGGGTGTGTTGTCAGCTTCTCATGAAGCTGACACAGGAGCACATGAGCCCAGATATATCCCATCTGAGCCGTGGCACTTATCTGAGGCATCTAAACTAGGAGCATAAAGTTGCCCTCATGTCTATTGGAGAATGCAAGCACACCTGGAAGGCAACTCAGCACACTTGGGATCTGGCTTATTCCCTGCAGTTGCCCTCAGCTGGTTCTTTTGGCTGTGCAGAGGGTGGAGGATGAGTGGAGTGCTAGTTTGTGTGCCCTAGGTAGGTCTACAGTTATGTGAGGAAATGTAGACCACCATCCTCTGCTGCCTGTTTGTATTCTCACCCTCAGTTAGGCTCCAAGGCTTTGCACACATTGAATAGAGATAGATAGATAGACAGACAGACAGACAGCTATGAAAACCATAACCAAAGAGCCAGCAAGCTTTTGGAGAACTGGCTCAGCCAAGGAGAGCAGTGTGTATCAGGGTCCTGATGCTATTAATAGCTTGTGTAGCACAGCACCCACAGCTCTAAATCAAGGCATGCTGCTGTGCCTATGCCTTGTCCATATAAACATGGACATTGTGCACAGTTTCCTACTACAAACAGGAAGACTACTTCTTTAGGTCCATTTGTCTTCTTGAAGTTCAGAGGAAAATTCAGGTATGGCCCTGAATTCCAAACATGGAAAATGTGCCAGAGTTTCTTCTATATGTGAGAATTTAGACTGTTCTTCCAAGGGGAAGGGTTTTATACATTTATCAGATACAGAAATTTATTCAGTGTTTCAGAATGCATTACCAGTATACTACTCTAGGCTTGAGAAGCTGTACAGCAAATTGGGGCTGCATCCAAATGGGAATCCAAGAGTTGCAATGCTGAAGCTTGCACAGTTAAGGCATATAATCTCTGCAGTGGAGTCCAGAGTGGAAAGTGGCCCCTGTTCCCTCTGCAATACACAAGGACTAACAGGTTACTCAAAATCAGATTCAGAAGCACATTGGGCAGGGATTAATACAAATCAAAAGTAGGAAAGTCTGAGGACCACAATCTGGCTATTTGCTGTTTAATGTTAAAGCAACAATATTATATATACTAATAGCTCAGGATCTTTTCTTTCTGAAGTGCAAGTGGCAGAGTACTCTTTCCATTTCCCCTTTGTCAGTCTGACACTAATAAACCCATTGGCTGAATTCATGACCACCTTACTAACAGAGCCTTTAATTCTTGTGTACTTTTTAAGTACTTTAACAGCAGGAGAAAGCCAAAGGGGTTGTTCCCAGCAAAATAACAACCAAATGGGATGATGTTGGAAACAAGGCATGAGGAAACAGAAGCTGTGTTTGGTCTGTGTGTGAAGGTGCTGTTTCAATGGCTGCAGAATTCCCACAGCAGTCTTGCAGTGCCAGGAAGAGTGAGTGGGCAGCAATCTGGATGGGGGTGCTCGTGCAAAGATCACAGAAAAAATGCTGGCAGCACTTCCCCTCTTGTTGTTTAGGGCTGTGACACAAAGTGGATGTGGTAGGATCAGTATTCAAGAGGGAGTACACAAATAATCCCTTGACTGAAAATAGTTCCACCAAGATGTTAGTCATCTGGGGCAGGGCCCAAACCACAGCATACTGATCGAAGAAAGCTTGGGGCCCTGCCTAATCCAAAAGATGTGAAGCAGAAATAGGAATGGTCTGCTCTGCTGCTATGCAGCATCTCTAGATTTGCTGTAGTTTATATAGACAGTGTTAATTATCAATGGAAAAAAATTCTATACTTGTTGCACAGTTTCACCGTTTGGCTTACTGTGTTGCTTCAAAGGAAACAGAAGTGTTTTCCCCTAAGTACTTATGTTATTTTAGTTTCAATTTAAATTAAAAAGGGAATCTGTCAAGTTAGGACAAACTGATTTTGGTTAGAAGCAACAAAACAAAGCTTGAACCTTCAGTTGGAGGTAGAACCATCTTCTGCAATGCTAATGGAGAAAAAAATCCAAATTCAGAGTAAATCAAAAGATTTATTAAAGCCCAAACTTAAGTGCTTTTGAGAGTCTACTTGACTTACAAATGTTAACACTAGTGGGCTGCTTCTCACATGAACGTTTTGCCCTGCTGTTCTCAGAGACCCAAACCTAGTTTGAAGTCCTTATGTGATACATTTTGGGCAGGCAGTCTATCTAAAAATCTGTGCAGCAATTTCCCTTCTTCTGCAAAGGGATCTTGTTTGCATGCATAGATTTGTACTCAACATGCCCAAGTACTATTATAACTAAGATTAACTATTATTATTGCCATTGGTTAAGTTGGGAAATGTGATCTGGAAGAAGTACTTCACTGCATCCCTATGATAGGTACAAAACCTATATCACTCAAACCAGCAATAAAAAGCATTCAATCTCTATTGTGAAGCAGAAATTTACTTCAGAGCCTTTGGGTGTCTTTGTTTTCAGTTTTGGTTTTATTTTTGGTTTTGTTTTTTTTTTTGTTGTTGTTGTTTTTTTAAGTAATGGAAAAAGTATAAGCAGGACATGCTTTGTAATCTCATTTTAACATTATCCATAATTGTTCTCCCTCAAGAAAACTGGGGAAATACCATCTAGGTTAAATCAGCATATGCATGTGTTCAAGTTGTTGCTCATTTTGATAGTATTAGCATTGTCAAACCAGGAGACCATTTCAAATCTGTCCCTGTATATCTCCTCTGGGGCAAAAGAATAAATAATTTCCATTCTGGAGCAGCCATGTCTATTCTGCACAGACAAGTAAGCAAGCAGAAAAAAGGTAAAGTATTATCCCCTTGGAGTTATTGTTGTATGTGTTGTCTCTTTCAGACTGTGATGGTGTCATACATCATTGCAAATGCCTTTTAAATACCTGATAACATGCTGAGTGTCTGCAACATGAGAAAAATTCTGCAAATCAGAGTTCAACTACAAGAACAGCAGTGCAAAGCATAAGGCCAGCAGAGATATCACTTTAATTTATTTACAAGACAAAAAAAAGAAAAGGTGATAAATTTTTTTTTTTTGAACACTTCATGTATCTGCACCAGTCCTGGGTTAGAAAAAACATTTCAGTTATTAAGAGGAATTAGAGGAGTTTGATTCTTGACTTGGCTCTCGGTTTTACTCAGTCTGGGGAAAGATGGTCTCAATTGTTTCTTTGTCTTTAAAATATTTGTGAAGTTTATTGGTGCAAATGAGCTTTTAACTTTTATAAGCAGCCCATATTGCACAATGATTTTAATTGAATCTTCCCTTTTTGTAGACAGTGATTTCTGTGAGAATTAACCAGAGTGACTAGTTTTAAAATGACTAGTTTTAAAATGACTAGTTTTTAAAAAGTTGTTTTTTCAGAAAGGGGTAAGAGTTAAATTCTCATAAAAAAACCTCATCCCAAACCTCTAATGATATCTTATGTGCACCTTGATAGTTTCTGCATCTGTACCAGTAAGTGAAGCCTGTTAAGCTGTTGGCTTACATTGATGACATTTGAACATATTTTGAGCTCCTGTTACTTTAGCTCTGATCAGTGGGTTTTAGTGTGGTTTTTTTGGTTGGCTTTTTTTTTTTTTTTTTGTTTGATTGGTGGTTTTTGTTTGTTTGTTTTTAAAGGTTACATTTGTCTGTCATTGTTTCTTTGTATTTTTTTTTTAACCTTAAAATTGATTTATATAACTGATGGCTCATTCTGCTTTACATATGGTTAAAAAGTCTAAAAATGTATTGCACATCATTATAATGTTGGGACTGTGTTTCACTATGAAAACAGATAAGAATAAATCAGTGTACTGCTTTAAAAAAAAATTTAAACATATTTAAGTATATCAGTAAAAATTCATTATTTAATCCAATAGGTGCAGCTTTCTTCCCTGGAAATATTTGCATTAATTTATCTTGCACATTGTAAACAATGCTGCTCCAAGATGGTTGGTCTTATACAGAGACAACCCCATAAGGGTTCTCTCAGTGTGAATCATCTTTTTCTTGCTGTTCAGCTGAAGTATATGTTTTAGTCATACAGATGTTTGAAAAATTTGCTGGTGTCAGAAGCTGTGATTTAATGAGTCTAGATTGTTATGTTTCCAAAGCCAGCTTAATCTGTCTATTTTGCATTATAACGTGAGATACTTATTTTATAATATTATATTTAATAAAGAATTATGTACCTCAGAAACTCATAAGAGAGTTATAAAGACTCTAGTTGGGTATATGTAGTAATTTAACATGAGTGCAATTCCCTTGTATTAAATGTCTACTCCAGTCAGTATGAAATGAGTCAGATGTTCTCTGTTTTTTTTCCAGTGTTAAATTCAGTGCATGTTACTGAGTATAGAAATGGATTAATATTTGGTGAAAAATCTTTTTCTACTAAGCTAAGAAGAATTTCAATTAAAAAAAAGTAAAAATTATTTATTATAAATATTTAGGCATAGCTAAGATAATTATTATATATGAATACTCCAAACAAATATAGGTAGTTCTCCTACCCACAATATCATTGTCTTGTGGGTAATTAACAGTATCATGTAGAATATTTTCCAAATATTTTTTCATGAATATGCTAACTCTGTCATGCAGGTCACCTTACAAATATTTGTTCTGTTTTACAGTTAATTCTTTGAAAAATATTAATTTTTCTATTTCCCAAAGTAATATTTCTTTATTTTATTTGATGAGTCTATGAAGTATATTAAGTTATTATTGTACATTGGTTTACAAGTTTGGTCTGACAGAATGAGGGAAATAATATAGAATAAGAAAGGATGCTAACATTAAAAAGGTTGTGGCAATTGCTAATAGATATGGAGCTCTGCTTAGGCAATGAATAGATATAAATTATAGAAATAACATGTATGAAGAAACTTCTACATAAGCTCATAAAGTACAGATTTATCACTAAATCTACTTGTCTTATGCTGTCCTTATGCTTGAAATGTTATCATTATCAAATATATGTACTTCATGCAAACCTATTTAAATACCAGGTGATCCATTTTGCTTCAGTAGAACAAGATTGACCACAGCTGTTATCATTCCTTTTGTCCTGAATTTTTAATATGTGGTTTTAACAGTAATATATCTGAGAGCAGAATCAGACCTAGTGGGTGCATTTATGGAATTCTAAAATTTCTTTATTAAATTAAGGGTCATGGTTTCCCAGCTCTTGTTTTGATTCACCAGAAAGAGCTATTTGATCTCAAGATGTTTACCTCAAAACTTTCCATAACACGATGCCATACAAAAGCAAGGGTTCACAAAGTGTGGGGCTGGTGCCTGAAGGGATTCCTGTCTGTTTGATTGTAAACACCCTGTGGATTTTATCTTAATACATACATATTTTTATGTTGATATTGCAATTTTATATTTGTATGAATAGGTGTTGTGCTTGATTCAGCGCAGTTATGAGTCATTCCTTTCAGAAATCAGTTGGATTCCAGTACCCTGATTCTCTGTAACCAAAATCTGCCAACAGTTTGCTCTGTATGGATTGGGATTAGGTAAAAGGCAAAAGTAGCCCAGAACACTTAATGATAGAAAATATTATTTTAAAATTAATTGGATATTTTAGGGAAAAAAACCCTTCAGGATTTGTCTTGGTCCTGTAAAGTTTGAAAATTTATGTTTTTAGCTTAAATTGGTATAAAACCTGCCCTGAGAAATTTTCATTTTGAGGTTTTATGCAGTACTGCTGCTGCTACACTGACTTTGCAGAGACTCAGATGCTGGGAGTAGGAGTGGAGTGGACAGGAACAGCATGCAGAAAATGCATGTCTATCTTCACCTTTGCTGAGCACATTAAATCAAAATCCATGTTGTAGCACATTGGACTTTCAAATGCCACATGATAGTGAGTGAGACTTACAAAAGGATATTGGAGGAGTAGCCACATCATCCTTTTTTTTTTCCTGAAAGTGGTTTTGTTAGCGGCAGGCATAATCAAGGCAGGTCACAACAGACACAATGAATTACAAAGACAGGCATGACAGTGTTTGTATCTGAGGGAAAAGTGAGAGAAAGACTGAAACTTGCAACACCATCAATGTGGACAAGTGAAATGATGGTGTAGGGCAGGTCTGTGACAATTCATAGATATAAAAGAAATGGCCTGGGAAAGTTGCTTGGAAAGACTCACAGTCCCTGTGTACTGCATGCACAGTGGTGTAACTGCAGTTACACCTGAAGTTCATTTCAGGTCTCAAACAGAAACATTAATGTTTTCAAAAAGCAGGGAATGGGACAGGATGGCCACAAAAAGCTCAAGTCTGCTAAGGGTGATGCAATACCTGGATAAATTCTGGATGGAGAATAAAAAAAGTATGTTGTATTTTCAGACCCTGCAAATTCCTGTGATTGTAAATCTGCTCTGCTGGTAATAACCAGGATCCTGTGGACTATTTAAGATGAAAATCTAGTTGAACATGGCTTTTCTTGGTGAAGGAAAATGTACCCAGTGTTCTGGGAGCTCTCTTAGTCTGTTCCTTGCTCTGCTGTGTGCTCTGCTCTGCATGTCCTAGGCTGGGGACAGCCCTTGAAGTGTGGGGCCACATGAGGGGATGCCCTGGTTCTTTCTGTGTGACTGGGTGAGAGCCTGGGCGTGTTTGTTAATGCAACACAACCCTAATAGGCAAAAGCTTTAAGAATGGGATTCCAGAGTGGTTCAAGTGTAATGCTGATATTTGCTCCCACGAACAGAAGGAGTTCTTTGTAGGCACACTGAAGCAAGCCACTCACCAATCAGGCTGTCAAAAACAGATCATTATTTTGGTTTAATTACTGTGTTTAGATTTAATTCTCCTATTTTATGAAGTTGTGAAATTGCTTGTTTTTGAAGTATTTGTTCATAAAATTACAATTTTAAGGTTTTTAAGGTTGCCCTAAACTCAGTTTACAGACAGAAGGTGCCTCTGTAGAAGCAATGACAGCAAATTCAAATAACAACAACAACAATAATAATAATAATAATAATAATAATAACAATAATAATAATAATAATAATAATAATAATAATAATAATAATAATAATAATAAATACCACCTGGAAACACAATGATTCTCATCAGAGAAAATGGGTAGCTCACAATCTCAGTGATGGAGAGAATGTGTCCTGGATGAAATGCAATGTACCTGTGCAGCACAGCACAGTCCAGCACAGCTCTGCCATAAAGGATGGTACATGATTTTCTGAATGACTGTGTTAGTGCTGTCCAGCCTGCCTTCCTGCTCTGCCAGGACACACAGGGCCTTCAACATCTACTGCATCATAGCTCCAT
The DNA here is from genome assembly GCF_903797595.1 of Erithacus rubecula. NCBI lineage: Eukaryota > Metazoa > Chordata > Aves > Passeriformes > Muscicapidae > Erithacus > Erithacus rubecula. Next base: position 20,173,785 of record NC_136661.1, read on the forward strand.
GTGGCAACTTGTGACACAGCAAGAGCCACCAAAATAGACGCAGGCTCTGCTCACACCCTGTTTCCTGGAGCGCCTGCCATGAGTTTCTGTTTATCTTGGGCTAGTTCACCTAAACACTGCTGACCAACATCTGCTTTGAGCTGTGCTGAATCTTGTCATACAGGGACAGAAACAATTTCTGGAGTCTAAAATCTCTTGTCGTGATCTTGGGGTGTTTGGTCAAACTTCTTGATTAGCTTCTCCACCCAAAGGATGGTTGTGCAGTGGAACGTGCTCCCCAGGGAAGTGACACCAAACCTGACAGAGCTCAAGAAGAGTTTGGGAAATGGGCTCAGGCAACACGGTGCAAGTTTTGGGGCTGTCCTGTGTCTGTAGTAGAAACAGGGTTATGAGTTAAGTAAGAGCCACATCAACTGCCTGAAGCTCCTACTGCCCCGTAGAAGATGCAGTAAACTTCGTTTTAATCAAATGATAAAAGTAATAACCTCATGGCACAAGTCCTTACTGCCTCAACACAACTGTCCATTGTGTCCTTTCTATATTGTGGGAGTAGCTTGGACATGGCCACTCCTTTTACTTTGCTAGGCTTAGCACTGTGACACATTCTCCTGAGCACAGCTGTTAGCAACATTTTGATAATATGCATACACATTAAGCAAGGTTTTCTACAGGGTCTCTGAAAGAAGAAGGTGGCATTGAGATTGATGATATAAGTACCTTGTAAGTACCTCTGGAATCAGTCAACAGAAGATTTTGTTCTGAAGAAACTTTCCCTTCACCATAGGGACATGGCTTTTCCTGATTTAGCAATCATTTAGATTTGCCACAGCATGTAAAAAGACCTGTGCTTTGGTTTCAGCTACCTTTGATTGCTTCTGTCTTCCTCTCAGCAGGTTCCTTATGTCATGCATTTGAAGTGAGAAAGCAGAGAACTTGCATTTGGGGAAGTAAGGCAGAAATCAGAAACATCCTTTAAACAGTGTAGGTTTTGTAGATGCCAGGTTAGTCATCAGCATGTTTTACACAGTCTTCTGGAAGCAGTCTGGTCATTTTCCTAAGTAGGACAAAGGCAAAGGCAAAAATAGGATCTAAATTAATGACCTAAAAATCCAAGATGCTAGAGCAATCTTTGAAGCAATTGCATACACGTTAACTGGGTCATATAAATTCGTGGTATGACAGCTCATACAAGGAAGTTATAAATAGATGTCAAGAGGAAGTCACATAAGAAGTGACAAATATGAGCCAATGCAGGCAGAATGATGACCTTTCAATTCTATTCTTCCCTTTTAAAAATATTTTTTTTTTAGCAGAAGACGTTGGTAGGAAGGGTGGTTTGGGGAGTTTAATAAAAGCAGCCCTTCCTCAGTCAGGAAAAACGTAACCTTTGTCACATGGATTCATCAGGTCTTTGCTGGCACTCCATTTGCTGACCTGGTGACAGAGAATCTGAGGTGTGCTAAGGTCCTAGATATTCCTGATTCCTCTAAGTGACTGGCAGAGAAAAGAATGAGGGTATGGCCTCATAAGTTTTCTAATCTCCAGAGACTGTTACATCCAGTAACTTGTTTATTCCTGCACATAAACAAACAAAAATTGGACTTTTGAGATGTATTCACACTCTTTGTGATGCATAGAAGGAGCTGATTTTATAATAGGATGAATATGTCAAAGGTTCTAGCTATTGAGTTATATAAAGTTTTTTCCACAACTAATGTTTTTACTATTTTATACAGGACAAATTGTTTTTTGATTTCCAGCACTAGTGGTGAGGGGATTTTTCCTTCTCCTTTGCTATGGATTTACCAACTAGTGTTCCTGATAGTTTTATTTTAGAAGTGGTTGCATGCTAGCAGTGACTAGCAAGATCTTTTTGACAAAGCATTCACTGCATTTATTATTTGCGTTATTTGCATTATGTATGCTCCATAATGTAAATATGGTTTTAACCAGCTGGTAGAACCACACCAGCCAGCAAGACTATCCTCTGCCACAGTGTTTTACAAATGGTTCATATAAGAGATAGTAAGTTCATAAAAACACAATGTGTAACTTAACTCCAGAAAGAACTCCAAGTTCACTTAACTTCTGAAATGTTTTTAGAAGTTTACATCCTTCCTGAGACATTTGGAAAACTGATTTAGAGGTAGCATTGCAAATACTTATTTCAGAATGAGCTATAGAGAAGGGAATAAAGCCCAGGTTTCTCATGCTGGTTCAGCTCAAATGTGATATCTCAAAATATACTGGGTCATTGATTTAATTTAATATGTCCTTGGGGATGAAGCTCATCTAGATGCAGTGTACCAGCACAACTCCATATATTACTTAGCTGCATGGTTATTACCGTGCATGTGTTTTACACTGGCCTGTTGCAGAATTGGCTCATGTCTCCATCTTTTGCCAGCTTATCTCTCCTGACTTTTACTGCCTTTCTATCACTGGCCTTCCATGTTCAAAGCAATCCCTAATCTTCTTCATCTTGTTCTTCCCATACTGGAGGGGTTGCTTTTCTTTGCTCTCTTGAATCCTTCATTTTGCACTTGATCCAAAGATCCGTGTGACTGAGCTTGTCCCTGCAGAGTAACACAGCACATTGCTGGCATGCCTGGGCTGATGGGGCCCTGGAATCTGGAGGAGGTGGCCGTGTCAGCACAGCGATGCCAAGCTCATTACTTGGGCGTGGTGTGACACTGCTGCTGCTCTCCTGCTGCCAAGACACCAGAGGTAACCTGGCCCTCTGCTCTGCCATGCAGACAGACCAGTTTGGGTATGTGCTAGCTCAGTCCTCACTCTGCACACCCTCGCACAATGCAGAGATGCTTTCCAATTCTGTTCCAAAGGCTCTGCCCATCCTGAGTTCTACATAGCCTTTCCTGTTAAAAACATGCTGATGTTAACTTTTGCTAATTATCTCATTGTTTGATTGAGTGCAAAGAAGTCTCCACTGGAATACAAGACGGGTTTGTCACCTGCACATGTCCCCAAGGAGAACAACATGCTCAGGTGTTCTGAAAATCCAGCCCTCACAGTGTTGCTGGGCTATACATGCCTTGTAAGAGCATTTATATAACACAACTGCAAAAAAAGAGAACGTTACTAGATTACGCACCAAAGTGACTCATCTCAGGTGCAGAACTTTGTGTAAAAGCCAAGTCAATTTTGTTATGACATAGTTTCTAACATGCAGAAGTATTTACATGTTATTACACATCTTCTTGTTACAGCACTGACAATTATCCTGTCCCGTGTTTCCAGGCTGCTTGATACAATGCAGTGCTGATTAGACAGCTGTAGCAAGAACTTCTGTTTCATATGTAGTGTGCTGCCTTTGGATAGACAATCTGTGGTTTTGTTTTCTGTCTTAGCAGAAAGCAAGCAAGATGGAAATGTTCATTTGCAGAAACAGCAGAAAATCTTCTTGACAGCTCTTGTAGCCTGCACTGCGTGAGCTTAAGCTGCTCAGCATATCCTGGCATCCAATCCTTGTCCTCTCCTACTTTAAGTGCAATAAAGCAGGTGTGATGAGACAGACTAGTATAGTTGTGGATGTAAATCCAACAGACTGTGCCAGTTTGCTTCTTTACACTGTTCAATCACGCCCCTGAGTGATGCACTCTCTACTCTGACATAGGAAGTGGCTGGCCCAGGCCTTGTCTCTCTCCTTGTCTAGGTCAGCTGGAATCACTGAGAGAGAAGGGATGTACTTCAGAGGTCGTGGAGGATGTACAGTGGTATGAGGAAGAAAAAAATCACTGTGACTAAGTAATCTAAATCTGTGTGTTTTACTGACACTGTTAACCCCAGGTAATTCAGATTTCTCGTCTTTCTCTTTATACTGAATTATTTTGATATTTTCTCTTCTCCCTTCTCCATCATTCACTTACCACAAAGCTAAATCAGCTCTGGGGAGCTCTGTGCTGCAAAGTGGAGTATAGTTTGGAAGTGCCCACTTGAACTTTCTTCAATACAACACATTTCTGTTTACATAGGCAGAAACTTATAGACTGACTAATTTTCCTGCAAAAAAAAAGTGAAAAGTTGTGAATGAGCTTATGGAGTGCTTCACCAGTTTTCTTCAGGTAGGACAGTCAAGAATTTTAAACTCAGCACACCTAGCCCTAAGGCAAAACTCTTGAGCGTTATAATTACAACTGATTAAATGGATGGCAGTTACTCCTTATCTAGAGTAAAAGATACTGCTAGGCATACCACATGTCTCTAAAGGTCATTTGTGACCTATTCCTATGATGTAAGTCTCAAAGAGGAATAAAATTAAAACCCCTGAGAAGTCTGAGTCCCTGGTGTCCCAGAAAAGCAGTGGTCAGAGAGCAGAGTCATCAGCACAAATCTGGGGATTTCCCCTGCCGCCCTGGAAGACAAATGTTTCAGCAGAAACAATGACTTTCACTTCTTAAAGTAGCACACACATTAGGCCAAGTGTATGACTAGGTGTAGTGTGATCATTTTACACTGAAAGAAGAAGAACTGGGCCTCCTACTAAAGCAGACATCCATCTACAGAGAGTTTTATTTTTCTCATTATTTCTCCCAACATACTTTTTTTTTTTTTTTTTTTTTTTTTTGGTGTGTGTGTGTCTGTGTGTGTGTCTTTGTGTGTGCTGCTAAATTGCTTCACCCTATTGGAAAAGTGAGAATATTTTGATTTTTCTTGGTTTTGGTAGTGTAGAGAAGGTGACAGTGAGACCCTTGTGCTAGTCATGACTCACATTACAGTAAAGTCAGAGTTGATTTGGTGGTAGTGTTAAATAATAGAGAGGAAAAGCCTTGCTGTAAATACATCTGGAAATGTGCTTTTCACAGAATTAGAGATTCAAGGTCTATTGAATTCAGTGGAAAGACTTTGTCATCCAAAACCTCTAGATGATGTATTGTACTATTAGGACCAGTTCTATAGGTAGTGCTAATCAGCTCAACTCATCTGGCTTTAACTGCATCTTTTTTTTTAACTGCACTTTTACGGCATCTGGGGACTTTGGGTTAGAACCAGGATGAAATTGTGAGACCAATGGGTTTGGTGCCAAAGCAGCAGCTCCATCTGACTCCCACAGAGATATCCTGGATGGAGAGGCATTTGTGCAGGCAAGCTTCCTGCAGTGTGTGGGAGCAGCCTGAGAATGGTATCCTCAAACCCATAAACTGTTGAAAGAGAGCCAAAAGAAAGGGTTTAGCATAAGGACATGCTCTGGGTGGCTAGGTGGAGCTGCCTAGATTGTAATTTTGTAGTTAATTGTGCTGCTCTTCACCTTTTGTCAATTGGACATTGTGCTGGGCTGTTTGTACTTTTGTACAGGCCTATTATACATCTCCCGTAGTGAGCTTAAATGAATCTTAACTACTTGGATACTATCCTTTATCTAAAAGAAAAACCTTGTTGATAGTACAGCAATAATTAGAAAAAGAGTATTATGAATAATTAGGGTCATGAATATGAATAATTTTTTTAAAGTAAATACTCCCTTTTTACTTAAGATGTCAGAGTAAGATAGAACTCTGCATGAAGGTGTTAGCTGGTGACTCAAAATTTTTTGGTTTTTTGTTTGTTTCAGTTTTCTTAGTATCAGTCTTCCATCTTGATACCATCTTTAACACTAGCCCACGCCCTAGAGTGGCATACACACTTACAGACATGTGCATGTGCATTGGCAGAAATATGTCAAGAGGGCATAATAGATACTGACACTGCCTGGCTCAGGCATTTAATTGCTGATAATTTTTTTTAAGCTTCTGGCAGCAGTGTGGGATGGATGTGGTATGTAGGTGGAACACCTAGCAGCATGGCAAACAAGGATATTGGGAGTGCATACCTGACCTGGATGGAGTCACAGGGTTCCTGTCCTTGACACTCTTGCTTTATAAGGTGATTGTGGAAAGGCTCACCCATGAATCACACAATGGTGTCATCCTTACTTATCTGTTGGCAGAGTGTCTGAGAGCATGAATGTTATTGTAGCAGAGGCCTTGCATTAAAGAGAAGAGGATTCTTTGGCTGTGTGAACCCTACAATATAACACAGTTTACAAACTCACAAGACAACTGAAAAAGGAGCCAGTTCAACAAATGGGAAGGACAGCAAAGTCTGCATTATGCTTAATTCAAACTAATTAACTTTACTGGAAAAAGGGCTATTTGGCAACATGGCAAAATAGCTTTCAGAGCCTGTGATGGCTTTTCTGCAGGCATTGCAGAAATGAAGTCTGCATTGCAACACCTTTGAGTTCTTCTTTATGCACTAGTCTTATCTATATGACAAAATATTTTCTGAATGCTTCTTAAACTTGAGATGCCTAGGATGTCTCAATGTCTCTTTCTTCAGTGCACTTATGCAAGTGACTCATTTCCCAGTGAATCTACACTCTCTGAAATCTGGCCATAGTCTCTTATTCTTCTGCAGAGTCCTGCGAAGTGATAGCAACAGGTTGCCCCAGAACTTTCAGAGTAGCACATTTCAAAATTTACAAGCAACTTGTGGCTGGGGCATGCCACATCAAATTATTTGCAGTCCACTGTAAAGCTGCACACCAAGTGACCTTGGGATCAGGACTGCAAAATTTGGTAGCAAGATGTTTGGAGACCATTTCTCATGATGCTCAGAGTAAGCACTGCAAGACTGAAAGAGTAGACAGTGTTTGGATGGATGGTTTTCCAGGCTGCCACTTGTCTTTGGAAGGGTGATCTGTAGACACAGACCTCTGACAGATGGCAATTAAAACACAAGTTCAAGAACATTTCTGCACTTCAACTTCTCTCGTGAGCCATTGTACCTTAAATCAGAACTGATTTTGAGATCCTCCCATCTACCCAGGATCTTTAGTGGGAAGGATGCTTTATACATTTGGTTTTGAAGGCTGGTAACATATGGCTTTTGCCCCAGTCACAAGATTCAATAAACCCCACATTTTGGCACTTCCCTTTCTGGATCATTGCTGATGCCAGAGTTTATAAGAGTGTTAAATATCCAGTCCAAATAAAGACAGTGCTTCTTACTGTGCATTGTTACTTCATTTTGCTGCCTAGTGAGCTAGAAGTGCTTCCAGTCAGTGCTAGGAAGGATCTGGCTGGATGCTTTCTTGGAAGTGTGTGCACAAATACTGCCTTAAAGGCAAACTCGGGCAGGTGCAAGTAGGTCTGATCTCGCCCATTTGGTGTGTAAGATTTGACCCTGGAGGAGATTACAGGGATCAAAATGAATGAGCTTCAAGGTCTGGCTTCTAGTTTTAGGGGTTTGAGTGGGAAACAAAGTTCAAAGGATGGTACCCTGTCCCCCTTTGGCTCAGGCAAGAAAAGGTGCCTCCAACAGGTATCAAAGTGATGGCAGTTCCTCCTGCTTTGTGGCTGGTCTGGAAAGTCATTCATAAGGGCAGCTGCAGCCTGCTGCTGCTGTGAATAGTGCCAGACTGCCACCAATGCCTTCCCACAGTGGCATCACCACATGCCTGTGCAGCCCCTACCTCCCTTCTTTTGCCTGGGAGAGTTTCACCAGGTTTGCTGCTCCTGGACACCTGTGCATGGGTGCATATGCTACATGCACCAACTCATGGTGCTGTTTCAGATGAATTTATGCTGCTGTTTTGGTGGCTTTACTGCAAATGCAATAGGGTGTAAGTATCTAAATTCTGCCTCTGTCACACTAACATTTTGTTCCTTGATGATTTTGTACATAGGACCTGTGGGTTTTGATACCTAGAGGATACATATAAATCTCATTAGCATTATTTTGCATCACTAACCCTTCCCAAGGTGTGCAAAGTTTGCTGGAAGACTTCTGAGCATCATTCCCCAAATGCCTGGTACATCAAGGGCCTATTTTAGGGCAACACACACAATCCTTCGGTTTGACCTTCAAAAACCAGTGTAGCAGGCTTCACAGCTTGAGGCTACAGAAGATGCTACTATACAGGTTAGGGGAGACCTGAAGTTAGTGTTGCCAGATAAACACAACTGCAAAGCTGATCAGTTCACATAGTTTTCCACTTTGAGAGGCTAACTTTTAAGTTCAGAGTATCTCTTGAAAGGCAGTAAACCAGAAAGAGATTAGAAATATTCCCAGTAAACCTGTTACTCTGATCTTTTGTTATTTTTCTTATGCACGTATCATGTAAAATGCCTCATAGAAATTCAAATGGTTTTAGATTAAGCAAAATATTTTCCTAGTTAATTAAATAAAAATTGCATAGAAATTGCTTTTCTCCCTTAAAAGATGAACATTTCAAATATATTTTGAATTAATTTTCAGAATATTTCATAACCCAACATGCTGAATTACTTGCAAATTCCCTGGCTTTCAGCCTGGAGTTAGCTTACTGTCATGTCTACAAGTTCAAAGTACAAAAGAAATGCCCATGAACTATCATATTCCTGACTTGCCTCCTTCATCACTCTTTAGATCCCACAACTTTCTTCCTGTCACCTAGTTCCTCTGTGAATTTACACCTCTCCTGAAGTCCCTCATTAGATAGGGCAGTAGTCCTATGTGTGAAAGTCTAGATTTTCAGTATGTCTTACAAGCACAACTAATAACAAGATTTCAGGAAATTAATAAACCCACAGAGTTTTCAGCCTTTTCATAAAAAAAGGAACTGAGTTGTTATGGAGCTGCAGCCCTGGCTGGGGCTGGGGCACAGGAAAAGAAGCAAGTTCTGCTGAACACATGGTCTAGGTAGGACTTAATCATAATGCTGTCATGTAATATAAAATGTATGGTTTCTGGATGAGGATGTCAAAACCCAGTAAGATAATGAAATGACTCAGGCTGAGTGCCACTGTAAAATCAGGATGCCACAACTGGTTCTGCTGACACTTTGACAAAGTCAGTCAGGTTTGTGGACAGGCAGTTATACACAGACATGCATGTACAAACCCAGGAAGGGTGCTTCCTTTATGTTTTAGGGCCTAAAACTATCTAGATAGACTTTCCCACTAACTTATCAATAAAAATCTCTCCTTTTCCCCTTGTCCATGTCTATTTTGGCAGCTTAGATCAACAGATCCTCAAAATGGGATCTATCTCTTATTCTCAGTTTGGTGTGCCAAGGAATAACAAGGAATTTTTTCCCATGACTCCAGATTTTTTGATAATTTGAAACATTGAAAGCAGTAGTAGAGAAGTACAAAGTGCTGAGAGAAAAATATAGGGTTTTCTTGCTGCAGGGATCTTTTTATAGTATTTTTTCCTTTCTTTACCTTAGAGTATTTTCATTCTTATCTTTGAAAAAATAACAACTTAACTTTCCGGAGATATGCAAATAGGATGTTGTCAATAACAATGATACTTTATTGCTTGACATTTTCACTGGTATTTTATTGCTCTACTTAAAAAAAAAAAAAAGCAGCAATCCCCATCAGAATGTGCTGATAAGGCAGATCTATCTTAGGTAAATACATTGCTCTCATATATGGCCTTTTCTTCAATTAACTTTTAAAATTTTATAAAAGCTTTTGGATATTAATAATTACTTGATTCCTGGGGGTTTTCAGTTTAATTTGCCTTTTCAATGGCTCTAGTGCTGGTGATATGTACTCCCCAAAATGGTAAAACTGCTTGTTGTCAGACTGCAAAGGCTGTTTTGCCAGAACAGGGTAGCAGCAGAAAGACTTGGCATGGCATTTCTGTAACCCTTGAGGAATTTAGTGATCTTCAAGATGGACAAGATAAATCCCCAATGAAGTGTTGACAGTCTTGAAATATTTAGGATTATTAAGTCAAGTCTAGAAAGCAGAGGGCTTGGAAAACTTGAAAGTTGAGGGAGGCAGGCAAGGAATTGCAAACACTCGCAGGCTTTTCTTGTAATATAGCATCTTGAAATGTCCCCCTGCAGTAATTTTTGAAAACCATGAAATTTGACTACAAGACACATGCAAGGCACAACAAAGGAAACTACGATTTTAAAATTTCTGTTTCTTTCATTTTAAAATTACTAGTAGTTGCTGTGAAGCAAACAACATGCATATGAATACTAGCAAGGTGAAATTACTGGTGTGTATGTCCCAATCCTAAAAAAATGTTTGAAAGAGTTTTGGTGTTAGTCTATTTTAGGACTGTGAGGTGAGGTCAAAAAAGGATTAATTAGCAAAACCTCAAATTAAATCTAATACAGACACAGTTTACTGCTATTTACCTTGACTTAGTAACAAGCAGGGATTGCTATTGATTACAACTGACCTCACAGTGACTTCATATTGTCATCAGACTTGTTTGTAGCAGCTTGTAGAATTTTAAGAAAACCACTTCTGCAGCAGATGAATGTCCTGGCTGTGCCAACTGCTGTGAAAGCTGACATACAGTGCTGCTGTCTCCTGCAGATTCCTCTGAAGTTTGACAAATAGTTCTTACAGTTGTTAGGGTAAAACAATAAACAAGTTTCAGAGCTTTTTTCATAACAAGTTGATCCTGAAGACGATCTGTGGAAGTTTCTGACACTGATTCTGAGCTGCAAAATATCAGAGCTTTAACTCATATTCATCACACTCAAAAGTTGATGAACTCTGCCAAGTCTCAACTGTCCAGTCATCCTTTTACAGTATTCCATAATTCTTTTCTAGATTTTGATATAAGAGGACCCTCAGGACAATTTCCATTTTAGGTATCCTGACATATGTCAGGGTTAAACGTAGTGGGGTCACAGAAGTGCTATTCACTTCACTGTTATTTATTTCCACAAGGATGTCATAAGAAGCATATGAAAAGTCATAGTTCAGACTCAAAATTTTAAGACAGGCACCTATTTTAAATTTTGAATGTGACGTGGTTTAAAAAAGCAACTTTTCAACATTGTTCAGTATTTACTTCTGACACTGGTGGTGCTGTTTCAAGGCACCCACAGAAACTCTGTTTGCAATCCAAGCAATAGAGAAAAAAATCCCTTTGTATTGTGTCACTCTTTTGAACATCTTTTACTCATGAAAACAACTGTACATTCTGAAGAGTTAGATGGCATTCCCTTCTCTAGCAACAGTTCATGTGAAGTTGCTCTTCTGATTGTCCAGAACTACTCTAACCCATGCATTTCCTTTAAGGTATCTATTGTTGGGGAGCCATAATGAATTTCTTGTGTTTTTATGTGCAGAAATCTTCACAGAGTTAATGTTTATAATCCAGATTTTCACTTTTAGCATAAGCTTTCAGAAAAGTATTTAAAACCTGTGGGGTAGCATTTGTTATCAACAATTTTGAAATGTTTGAAGTGGAAAACCTTATTTCTTCTTCCTCTGTGCTTGTTTCTTTTTTCATGTGGCAAGAAGCTGTGAATCACTCTGTGTGTAGATTTCAATCACTTGTCTCTCCTCTGCTTATCTTAATATAGATGGCAAATAAGAGTCAATGCAGAGTAAGTGCACGGAAATGCAAGCCACACTGGAGTATCAAAATGAAAATTTACCCTGCTTTTGGCATCACTGTTCTGATCCTCAGATTTCCCCAACTTTGTGGGTATGATGATACCAGCTGACATTTGGAAAGTTTCTTAAGATTTCCGAGCTCAAAGGCCTAGCTGACTGTCATTCCACTCAGATAATCCCCCCATACATTGCATTGCTGTGGCATTGCAGAGATAATAGTGGTAGCAGTAAAAATGGAAAGTTGTTTTTTTTGGAGGCATTAAATGACAAACATACTAATAAAGTCTAAGCTAAGATCAAAGACTATCCTGGAATTCATGGGCATGTTTATGTTTCATACCTTTAAGCTTTGATATAGCTCTCTACTAAATTCATTTACAGATTAGCCTTAAAGTCCCAGATTTCCTGGTTTGCATGCTTTTGTTTAAAGTGGCTTGCACTTGATCCATCTGTTTGATGAGACTATTGTGCTTTTGTCCTACTTGTAATAAAATTTCCAGGGGTAGGACATTGGATGTTTATCTGGCCGTTGCAGGAAACACCATCACTAACTCTTGAACAAAGGTTCTTTCTGTTGACTGCATAGATTGTTTTTTTTCCAGAGCAAGAGAACAAAGATTTCAGATAGCTATAAACAGTAAACTGAAGGGAAGTTTGGGGTCAGAGGGAAAAAAGATTACTCAGATTTCTTTTCATCATGGTTGAGAAAAGGTACACAAATGCAAATGAAAACCACTGGTGTTTACTTCAGAACATGTAAACCACTTTCTAAATTCTGACATCTCCCAGGGACTACAGACCTCAGAACACACCTCTGCCTGCTCCAGCCACAGGACACCAGTCTGTGTAGCCAAAAGGCCTGGAATTATCATAATAAGCTAACCTATTTCAACTAACAAGACATCAGTACTAGTCATCATTCAATGCAGGAAAGAACAAGTCTTTGTTTTACAATGTCCCAGTTGGAATAGTAGCATGGGACTGGAAGTGGCCCCAGCAGTGAGAGTCCATGCCTTGCGTGCAGACGTTGGAAAAGTTTCTTGTGCGTCACAGCCTTCTGCAGCCTGTTATCCATAAAACTTTTTCTGAAGCCTTTTAACATCTTTTAACAAGTCAAGACCTTTAGTACTAACCTCCAAAAATCACAGTAAAGCAATATGCCAAAGGAGGAGAGCAGGAAAGATTACTGCCAAGCCAGTGTTCACAGCCCTGTGAGAGCAAACGGGTTGTTAGGGGATAATGCCTGCAGGAGCCTAGAAAATAAGTGAATCCATTTCTACAGAATGATGCACTGCCTTCTCTGCTGCCAGCTGAACCTGGAGGAATAGTCCCTCCAGGTTTAGCACTGAGAATATGAGAACATTCTAATTAGACTGTGAGAGACTTTAAGAAAAGCTTTGAATTTCCTTTCGATGAGGCTTGTTTTTCTGCTCCAGGAAATACTTCTTTTATGTTTTATGTTAGATCACAGTGGAGATACCACCTTTACATCTCCTTTACCAAAAATATGAGTTTGCATCTAAATAAAATAAATTTGTGATGTCTTTCTGGGTAGTCCATATCATTGCTAGAGCATAGTAAGATGTAAATATTTTGAAATTTATATCCTTAACATAATTTCTTAACAAAATTCTTCTAAGATCACTCAGGTTTAGACCCTGCATGAGCTTTGATCCTCACACTATGAAAATCCCACTGGACATCCTAACAAGCATTTTCTTAACAGTGCTACTGTTTTCCATTATTATGATAATAACAGTGTTGGAGCAATAATAATAACTAGTATCAAGACCAAAACTTTCACAAAACATTTCCAAGGAGTTTTGTTGCCTGGCATTTTACAGTAAAACAATAGTGTGCTAAAACAATAGCAAAGATTTTGCAGAAAAAAAATTGCTGCAAACTCCATATGTAAGGAGTGGGAGACAGCATAATTGAAGTTCAGTTAAGGGAGGAGCATCTTTTCTAGATGATTTTGATGCATTTTATCTCAGAAAGCATCTATCCATGTAGAAATATCCTTTGGGAAGATAAATTGCATTAAAAGCATTTCTATTATCAAGATCCTCTCTGAGTGATATAATTGTTCAGCACATTGTGCTGTTTTTAGGATATGATGCATGGGAAATGAAGAAGATTGTTTTGAGAAAGTTCGGAAAAGCAGCTTTTTCTTCCTATGAGAAAACTTATAAAACATGCAAACACACATATACAAGTAGATATAAAGTCCACGTTATTATTACCATTTCAAAACACATTTACTCTTTGAAAATACTCAAGATGAATTTATAAAATATGATGGGATGAGGTGAATCCACTTGAGACAAAACCTCCTAACCCTGAATTAGCTGAGGAACTCCCAAGAAAGGCTTTCTAGTGTATCCCTGCCAGGGAAGTTTGAACAAATCTTGGACTATCTCATTTCAGACCTAAAGGCAAACTCAATTTATTTTCCCCATGAACTTATTACCAAAGATTTTAAGTGAAAACTGCAGGAGAAGATGACAAATCAGTTTAGAGAAAGAAGGAGAAAAGGTCTTTAGAATTTAGGGCTCAACTACAAGGAAGATGATACTAGAGCTGTTTTTCACTTGACTTTACTCCCTTAAATCTATTTTCTTTGGTGCTGAGATACAGATCAGCATACTACAGATACTGTAGATAGCCCTGATACTGCTGACAGTGGTGGGTCTAGAGAGACACACAGATTTGCAACATGCCATACCAATGACAGAATCCTGTGCGGAAAATTTGTCATTTTTTCCTCGTGCATCACTTTTGGCTGTGGATTTTTCCACAACAGTTAGAGATTCCAAAGGAAATAAGAGCTGAAGCAAATAAATGAATGGACTGCGGTTAGAAAAGGAAATGTTTATTCAAACACAAGAATAATGCCAGTTGTAGAAATCTGGATGCTTCTCATGTATTGTTGCTTCTGAGGATGTCCAAACGGATGTTTACTTATGGTGAGCAGTATCCAAAACATCTACAGTTATATACCATAACAATTAATCTGTTCTCAAAGTGCTGCTGGGTTTTCTTGAAATTCTATTGTGCTATAGACTTAATCTCCTTTGCTTTGCATTCTGTTGTTTTTAGACACAGAGAATATCTCATTTACAACTACCAGGAATCCATACAGCACACATGCTTTGTGTTCTGTGTGCACTAGTACTTGTTAGCATGTAATAACCATAGCATATTACAGAACTGTGTAGGAATGAAAAAGAAATTCACCTGGTTGTTTAAACACACATGTATAATATGTGTGACTGGAAAGGCCTTGTCATTATGGTAGATGATATGTATTTTGATATGCAAAATTGATCTGTTTTGAGCTAAATGGACTATAAAATTAATCTGTTTAACACACTGGAAAGCAACAATCAGCAATTTCATTTTCAAGGAGTAACTGGAGATCAGCTTGGAATAGAGCAACACTTAAGGATATAAAAACCCCCTCACTTTATCCTCTCCTCAAATTAATATTCTTCTTGCCAATTTCTGTCACTTATATTGTCGTCAGAGGTCATGACATTGATGTACACAGCCTGAGAATAATAAAAATAACAATGATGGTGATAAAAGCACCTGGGAGCTGTTACTGCTGCAATACGAAGCTGAGAACAGCACTGTCTGTCTTTCTGAGTGTTTAGGGTGAACCAATGACCTCTAAATTTATGTACAGTTGTTTTAGGTTCAAAATTCAGTTCAGAACATACACATAGTATTTTTTTCTTATTGATTGATTTTAAAGAATTCCACATTCCCTTGCTTTGAGATGAGTTTACTTCAATATAATTAATTTGTGTCTGAATATCCCCTGTATTAATTTCTCCTTTTATATATTTTCCTTTCCATACCACAGCTGAGTTGGAAAATTGTTGCTGTAAAATGTTTCTGGGTAATTTCCATGATCTTATCTGATGGTGGAAAAGCAGAATGACTCTAGGTCTTCCTCACCTTCAGGGTACTCACAATCTGTAGTTTGAAATTCTGAAGGTCAAACCACCTCCTCTGGATGAGGCCAAAATAGATCTATGACCTTTCAGCATTGCAGATGGTGTCTGAACCATCAGAGAACCTTCCACACTGCCAAAGGGTATTTTGAGCATCCTGTATAATGGAGTTGAGAAAAAATGCTTTTAAATCTCAGCTATTTTTGCTAAGTAGAAGGCAATGATTAAAATTGAAAGGGAATTGACATTTTTTCTAGCTCTCATTCATTCTACATCACATTCTCCTGCTATTTTTCTTATCCATAAAGCAGATGACATAATGTTTCTTTTTAAATGCAAATTTTAATGAATTTTAGGAATTAATTAAATATCAGCCATCCTGATAAAACAATTTCTTCATCAGGCTCATGGAAGATAATTAATCTTTGTATTCTTTTAGGTAATGTTAAACATTAACATTAGCTAGAAATAAATAGAAAACAACCATAGAGTATGGTTACATTCATTCCAGACCTTTTTATTCTGCTATATTTGTGAACATGTCAGTACATTGTGACTTTATTTTCAGTTTTCCACATATAGCATGGGAAGAATAATTTTTCAATAAAAGAGATGTGATCATATATCCTGCTGCTTAACATAGTAAATCAGATTTGTGTAGCAGAACAGAAGATAACAGTCTTGCTCACTACTACTACTACTACTACTACTACTACTACTACTACTACTACTACTATTACAACTACTGTTGCTGCTGCTGCTGCAAATTTCTAAACTTCTCTATGGAATTTCTTGTCGTAAATCACTTTAAGCAATATGGCCAAAATTATATAGAAGGATTTTTCAGTTAGGTTGCTAAATCTATATTTGAGTATCTGCTTGACTTTCCACTTCTGACGGCCAGAGTGTGTTTGATTTATGTAAACTTTTGTACAGAAATCATTAAAATCTATGGGATAGAAACACAGAACATCCTGAGCTGAAAAGCACTCTCAAGGATCCAACTCCCTGATTGAGTCCAGCTCCTGGCTCTGCACAACCCCAAGAATGTTTTTGTGTCCCTGAGTGTTGATCCAATGCTTCTTGAACTCTGGTAGGTGGAAATTGTTAATCAAAAGGATGTAACTCATTGGATTAAGAACTGCCAATGTGTTTTTGTTGATCCTTGGTGTGTGCATCTGGGATATCAAATAATGCTAATTTAGAAAAAGCTGTCAGAACTAAAACCATCCCACCCTTCATGCTAATCACCACCAAACAAGAAAGCTTGTTAGCTTTGCACTTCAGCTTTGCTCTTGGCTGCTCATAAGAATCTGCCTGTGGTTTTAAAGTAAAATGGAACATTTTGTTTTGAGAATTTGTGTCTCTGAGAAATTGGTGAACGGAATGAAGAAGAGCAAGAATAGCCAAATACCATGTCAGTGTCTCATGTTCTCTGAGGCTGGATCCCCAAGGACATGCTGTCAGTCAGTTTAACTCCTCTGCTCCCAGGTCTTGCTGTCCCCTGAGTGGCAAGATACAACTCTGTAGATATCACCACCATTACTTATTGATGACTCACAGCTGCAAACTCCTTGGATCCCTCAAGGAGAAGAGAAAGTGAGACTGAGCAAACCCAGGAAAAGAACAAGAATTACAGGTTTTGTGAACCTGCACAGGAACTTGTCACACTGGTTGGGCCCATTGTAGCACCACAGGGGTAGTTTTTAACACCGAGCCAAATTTATGAAATGGATGACAAAATCTTGTAAACTGCAGTTAGGCTCATTCTTCACATGGCAGAAAAATAGTCATTAGAAACAGCAGGAGCTACATTTTTAAATACTTCTGCAGAGTATAGTCCTTTAGTAAGGAATAATATAATGGTTTGTTTTATAACCAAATCATGTATACAGAGTAAGTTCCCCAGGGTGGCTGAAGGAATAGAAGAGGTTATTCTGGCTGACAAATGTGGTTGATGAAGTACTGAAGTTAAGGTTAAATGTTAAAATGTTTGAAGGCTTGTCTCACAGCACAGCAGAGAAAAGACATAAATGTGCTGTTAGTGTAGCTCAACAGTTAGAAGAAGAATGTTCAATGTTCAAATAGGTGTAAAAATGAAATTTTTGCCCAGAGGAGCCTCCCTTGGTCTGGTGAGGCACAGGAGCCAAATGCTGTGATGCAAGTTTTGATACCCTTTTGGAGAGGGAAGGGAAGAAGGGGACATGCTGTGGTTCCAGTATTGATTTCTGTGTTTTTGCATCATCCCTGATCAACGTGGAAGCAGGGAATGAGACTGAGCATCCCCCTGTCTGGGGAGAAAGCACTGATTGTTAGAATGCAAGGCTGCACATCCTCCTGCATGGCCTCTTCTACCTTACTAGTTATGTCTTCCTCACTTTAGAGAGGCACATCTTTGCAGTTGGGAGGTGGTTTCCCCATTGTAGCAGGCTTACCAGCTTATGCTGAATCCCTCTGAGCTCCTCTTCCCTCCGGTATTTCACAAGCAGGTGCTCACAGGTGATCATGCCTCTAACCATAAAAGGGAGTTTCTAAGCTGGCAGGTGGCTGTGTTGCCTCATAGGAAAAGGGTTCCCTGTGCATCTGCCCATTTTCCACGGATACATTTGCATGAGAAGTGACATAGATAAGAAAGAGCTGCCATTAAGTGAAAGAAGCCTCCCTCTGTTAAAGAGCCATTTCCATGAAAGGAGATGCATGGAGGCAAGGTCTGACAGGGCTGCCAGGTCCCTGCCATGCTCCTGAAGAACTACACACTTCCACATTTTTTTTCCTTTTAAAAAACCCATGAGAAAGGTAAAGTTTTGTCAACACCAAGATTTTTTGGAAACTACATCTGATCCCAAATACTTCAGGTATAAATAATACCCCACATAAAAACATTGCCTCCATAGAGGGACATGGTTGTAAGAACTGTTGAATTATTCTTCTTGAACTGCTCAAATATTTATACATTTTTGGATGCAAAATGGAGCCTTAGAAAAAGAAGGTATATTTAGAAATTTCAGACTTCTCGGATCTAGACATAGAGTAAAAACAGGCTTTCACACTTACATAATATATTAAAACTATGAGCATTTTCTTTCAATTGCTCCCAGCTTTGTCAATGGTCAAAAATTTCAGAAGAGACCTTGATTTTTTTTTGCATGCTGTCACTCAAGAAAGACACATGATCTTCTAAAACTGCGACAATCCTTGCAAGCTTGTAGTAAACAGACTTATTTTTTCCTATTTTTAGCTGGCATAGGCTGCAGTGACCCCTGCAATCAGTATTGCATGGAGTCAGTGGGAAAGATCAAAGGGAAAGATTGCAGTGCAGTGCACATGGCCTTGTGCTGGATTGACGTCAGTGCTGCCTGTTATCTGTGAGTGCACATTCGTGGAGACACAAGGAGATCTCTTTGGCTGCTGTGCAAGCAACCTGGGAGCTGGACTTTACTCTCATCTGTGACTGGGAACCTGCATTCTGCTAAGCTGAACAGGAAAAGTCTTCAAATTCACATGCTACAGCATATAAAGGAAAAGGTCCCTTAACTGCCTGCTAGTATAAATCTTTGTACACTTATAATAGGATATCAACTGGTAATATTCCTGTGACCACATTACTTTACCTTTTGTGTACAGTGCCTACAGCCATTAAATATATTATTGTCATTTAGTAACAGTCTAAGGAATGGGATTTAGATAAAAGAATATGTTGATATTACCAAAGTAAAAGCAACAGTGTTTCAGAAATTAGTTTTATGGTCCCTCAATAGATGTCTGGATCAATACCTTTAGTTAAGACATCAGGTGTTAGCTATTAATGTCTTTGTGTTCTCTTTCATGTGTTGTCCCTACTGATTTATATCACATTTTATAACTTAGGCTGTACTTTGCCTATGGGATGGAGGTACTCAATGCTTGCTTTCCCTTTCCTCTCTGTGAAAGGGGGATTACAAAGTGAAACTTTTTGGCTGGGAGAATGATGGACACAATGTCCTCAGGAGTAATGCAATTGCTCCTGCATCCTTAGAAGGCTCATGTAGAGTTTTAATTTCTTTGACCTTGAAATGGGAGCAGGGAAATGACTTGGGCATGCATGCTGGCAGCTGGAAGGGGAAGGCGTGGCAGAGGGACTGAGCATTTGCTGAAAACTTTGGAAAAGCCCAAGCAGAGCTTTTCCAAACTGTTTCTGTCTCTGGATTTTTACTTTTATTGGTGCTGACCCTTAGCTCTCAATTACCCTGGAACAGATCTACAGTAACTCCACTAAAGTTACAGTTTTGTAAATTAAAGGACTGTATCATTATCTCTGTTGTAAGACAGAGACTAGTTCTTATTATGGGTTCCAAAAATGTATAATGAAATACATTTGTTCTCTGTATTAAACTTCATGGATTCAAGTTTAATTTAAACATATTCCCAAAATGAAGCAACCCCCTCACTGCTTTACAGAGAAAGGATTTTTCAACTGAATCTTTTAATCCAAAGTTAATGACCTAAATCCCTGTAAACTAAGTGGCTTTGTTTCTAGAGCTGCTGAGTCCCAGATATACTCATTGACTTCATGCAGTGATGAAACAACCCATTAAAACCCAATCAAAATCTTAATCTCTTTTATAACAACCCAAAATGTATTTAATATTTTAATTTCATTGACTTGTGATGTTATCATAAGATTAATCATGTTCCCAAAGAAAAAATAAATCAATATTCTGTAAAGAGCAATGGAGCAGGAATAATGGAGATTAGGAAACATTTCTAAAGATATTGGTGTGAAAAAATTCCTATCTTAACTTTACTTTGTAATGTCCTCTGTGAAGTCAGCATATTCTGGGGCAGCCAAAAGCATTTTCTGTTTTAGTTCTACACAAGCAGATCTCACTGGAGATAAATTACAGATCTGTGTAGCTCTGTTCTGTACCAGAAAGTTGTGTGGAACATAACAAGACTAGTTTCAGTTGCACCACTCTGAGTGCTCTGGAGTGAAGGCTTTCAAAGTCTAATCACTTCCTGTATCTTTATAGCATTAAATTTTCACATAGGCCTTTCAGGAAGTTAGGCTAGAAGAAAATTTCATTTTCAAAAGTACCTAATATTACTCCACCCTGCTACAATGCACCAATTTGCTTTTTAGTTTTTTGTTTCTTCTTCTTTCTAAAGACCCCCAAAGTTTGATTTGATGCATCTCATAGAACTCCATCCTGTGGATCTGACAACAGCCTGTGATTCTTTCCAGTTACTGTGAAGCAGAGATCTTTGAAAAGTTCCAGAAGATAAAATTTACCTGAATTAGGATGTTAGATATCATAGAATTTGGGAATTATGCAAAAGTGATAGAGGTGTGTAGATATCTTTGCTAAGATGCAAATAGATGTGTTACAAAGGCCCAAAATCACTGTGGCATTTGAATAGCAAGTATTATCTAGATTTCTTGCACATCTTGCATTTTCTTGCATTTTGACACTGCTGAAGTAGAAAAAATTTTGGTTCTTTTACTGTGAGGTTCAAGGTAAGGGAAAAAATCTTTTATAATTACCATACACTTTAGGAGCTGGGCTAGCACATAGAAGAAAGGTGGCTGCAGGATGGTGAAAAAAGCAAATGATTGCTAGTATTCACTTTTACAGAGAACCTGAGCTTAAATTATATGTTAGAATTGTAGAATGGTTACCACTTGGAGTATTTTCTGCTGTGGACACAGGAGAAAAACTCTCCAAGAGAAACACCAGTGCCAGGTAATAAAAGGTCATTGTCCTTTTCACAGTCCTACCTGCACACTTCTTTCCACTTTACCTCCTGCAGGACAACTTCAGACTCCTGAAATTCATGTCAGACTGTCTGTCTATCCCTCCAGAATTACAATGCCTTGGGCCTGGAATGAGCAAAATTCAACTCTGCATAAGCAGCAGCTCTTGTAGTCATTACTGCGTTACCTTACTTTACTTACTGGAGAAATAATAAAAAAAAAAAAACAAAAACAAACAAACGTATAAAATGTTTGCAGTGTTATGATAAAATCTGCTCATGGTTTTATTAGACACTGCATTTGTGGGTCACTCTTCCTGTCACTGTGGTTTAATTAAGCAGCACTGTCTAACAATGTGCATCAGTGGTGTCAGTGGAAAAGGAAAAAACACTGAGCAATGACGTTGTATTGACGCCGTAAGCCAGACACAACTGTCTCAATTAGAAGCCGATTTGAGGAATGGGAGGTTGTTGACTTCAAGGCAGGAGAATATGTTCTTGTTTTCTTTCTTTTGATGTAGGCTCCCATTAAACAAAGTAGCAATGGTACAGTGGTACAGAGGAAATATGCTGAAAATATTGCCACAGTGCTCATAATAGAAGGAGTTTGCTGTGTTCTCTCTGTCAGTGTCACTTGTGGTCCAAGCAGCAAGGAAGTGAGCTGATTAAAAGGCAGATACAATTGTGGTCTTTGTCATTACTCTGGCAGAATAATCTATATGACACCTCTGTGGATATCCTGTCAAATAAAACAAATGCACAAAGGCTTTGGGGCAGCATTGTGGACATGTAAGGGCACTTGCCCCACATTTCATTTTCAGGTTCATCCCCTCTGCATTGGTGAAGTTGCCTGGTTTGAAAACCTTGTCAGGTATTATGGATCCCCCTGAAATGTCACATGTTTCAGAAGTTCTGCTGTTCATCATACTTTACCATAATATGAAAGGTTTGGTTGCTCCTTACTCAAAAGAAACAAGGGTAAGGGTGTTTAACACCCAGTCCTACATACTCCCATTGCATGGGGTGCTAATCTGCTTAACACTTCTGAACATTGGACCTTGGAAATTATAAATTGATGTCCAGATTGTTATGCTGTCATGCCTAGGACATTCTTCAGTGAAGAAGAGTAGGACAAAACCCCCCAGAGACCAGATTTTCAGCTGCATGTTACTTCTTTGGGTGCAGCAAAGTTTGAGAGGAAGTTATTCTGGCTGTGGGCTGCCAGAACCAGCAACAGGTAGACAGGCTGGACACTGCCAGAGCCCCCATTGTCTTAGTCATGAAGTGCTTAGCTGAGATAAACCTTAGGTGCTTGATTTGAGATAGATTCTTGTGTAAACCAGGAAGTGCTAACGTAGGAGAAATTAGTAATTGAGGCAGAACTATTAGAGAAGAGAAGAGAAGAGAAGAGAAGAGAAGAGAAGAGAAGAGAAGAGAAGAGAAGAGAAGAGAAGAGAAGAGAAGAGAAGAGAAGAGAAGAGAAGAGAAGAGAAGAGAAGAGAAGAGAAGAGAAGAGAAGAGAAGAGAAGAGAAGAGAAGAGAAGAGAAGAGAAGAGAAGAGAAGAGAAGAGAAGAGAAGAGAAGAGAAGAGAAGAGAAGAGAAGAGAAGAGAAGAGAAGACAAAGCTCTGGGGATATTTTACTGTGGTCTTTCAGTACTCAAAATACAGGGACAGACACTGTAGTAGCAGACCTGCAGTGATAGGACATGGTGCAATCGTTTAAGCCAAAAGAAGGTAGATTCAGAGGAGGTATAAGGAAGGCTTTTTCTTCAATGATAGCAGTGTAACTCTTGAACAGATTTCCCAGAGAGGTGCTGGATGTCCCATCCCCGAAAACATCCAAGGTCAGGTTGAACTGGGCTTGAGTGACCTGATCTAGTTGAAGATGTTACAGCTGATTGCAGGAGGTTGAACTAGGTGACTTTTAAAAGGCCACTTCCAACTCAAAATATTCCATGATTCTATGAATTTTAAACCCAGGGGCTGCTACCTAAGTCACTGTCTTTTATTCTTGCATGGGGAAATGGGAGAAAAACAAAATTTGGACAAATGTGTCAAAAAATGACAGGTAAAGCAATGAGCTAATCTGCACTGTCTTGTCTCTTTATTTCTTGCTATTAGAGAAGAATTTGACTGCCAAGCTAATTTGTCTCTTTAAATCATTTTAAGAGGTCATAAATGAAACTATTGCCAGGGATACATCCATCCTAGAGGAGCTAGTGCCAGGATCCTTTTATCTATCCATTGACTACATTCTTCTGGAATAGCTGCTCAGGTCTTATGCCAGGTCTGCCTGTGTGTGGGTGTATGAATAGGAGCAGGTTGTTGCTTCAGCAGCTACCAGAAGAGAGTTGTCCTCTGCTTCCCTCTGAGTTTAAAGGTGCTCACCCTGAAGGACTCAGCTACTGGAAGTTGCTTGTACACACACACAAATATCCCCCCAACCCACTTTTTCTGTTAGATTTTTATAGTAAGAGGTTTTAAAATAAGTAAATAATGGATTTATTTTTCATAAAATATTATCTTTGTAGAATGTTAAGGAATTCTTTGGCATATGGTATTCAACTTGTTTGAAACAATCATGGTCTTCCAGTGGTCTTATATCCACCATACAATACACTCCCTTATGTGCTAATCTGGCTAAAGGTAAATTAATTAGGTTGAAGCTGTTCTATTTTTCTCTTAAATAAGTACGTATAATTAAGATGTAATAGAGAATGCATAATGTAATCTAATCTTGAACCAAATGTCAAAGGAAAAATTTGACTTTCACAATGTTCACAAGCCCTAGTTAAAGTCCCTAAATAGCAGTGTTAGTAACTCCAATCCTATTTTTAGGTACTAGTAAACCAAAGATATTAGAAGTTTTTGCTTTGTTTTGTCCTTACAGGTCTGTTTTCTATAAATAAATTCACAGGAGGATAGAAGGACAAAAATCCAAAGGATGAGAACAGAGGTGATAAAATACCATGTGAAAAAGCGTATATGCTGTTCAGTATAAAGAATAATATCTTGAAAGTATACTGAACCATAACATAGTATATCTATGAGCTACCTTGATTTCATATTTACAAGTAAGAATAAAGTTATTGTTATCCTAACACTACACTATGAACACCTTTAGTTTCAGCATATATCTGGAAACTGGTATACAGGAAAAATTTCTGATCACATAAAAAAATGTGGAAAAACAAACATCTGCCTAAATCAATTTTAACTGCAGCATATATCTGGTGTAAATGGTCAGAATTAAGTCATGGGTGCTTGGGAGAAACATCTTTATATCAGCACAGTTTACCCTGTGTTTCTTATCTTACACAACATTGTCAAGGTACTAGTTTGTAGATTAGAGAAGCAAAGTGAAAAGTAAACTTGCTGATTAGTATTCATCAGAACAGCCATGTAATAGCAGATCCTTGAGCTAGAAGCTTCCCTTTCAACATATTCTCCAAATTCAACAATTAGAATTATTTCTATAAATCTAGTTTTTCAAAACGTGTTTGAAGGATGGAACCTTTGTAAAAATTAACTTAATGGGGCAATCAGTTTTTCATGTCTCCCAATTCCTCCTCACAAAAAGTGTTCTCTTCAAGCTGACCCCTCTTTATTTCCCACACAAGTACATACGTCTGTTGCAATGTGAACAGATAATCAGACAGAATTATTGCCTTGTGACTTTTTTTGGAGAAAGTAGGTGGAAATAAACCTACACTTTGAGCAAAGATCTAATATATGCCCCTCACTTCAAAGTGGCAACAGCTATTTTTCACCAAAATAATAAAATTATAATTTGTTTATAGCCCATATCTTCTAGCAATGAAAATTTTCAGATATTCTCATACATACGGTGAGTAGGAGGAGCACATAAATATGTACACACAGGTGAAGATGTTACATACAAACTGTTAATACTCTTAAGCTGATTTATCTGCTTAAAATAATAAATTCATCCTATATGCTTTTAATTGCCATTACACTGGAAACCCAAGTCACGAGGTTAACTCCATGTCTACCTATGCATTGTTCATATTACATTTTGCTCAGAGCATAAAGGTTCTACTGCAATGAATTCAGAGGAGGTGCCTGCAGGGGAGTGTTTTGCTACAAAACCTTTATAAGGTGTTATAGTTCAAGGATGCTCTAAATTGTACACAGTAGATCTCCTCTGTCCTTTGACTGTAGGGGGAGCTTAGCAGCTGCCCTGATTTGATGGCTCTCTCCACTGAGCTGAGCCTGCACCAGCAAAGGTGCACCTCATTTTGAATGACCAGAATCCAACAGAGTGGCTACCTCTTCCACAGGCTGAACAGCAAGAAAATACTGAGGTGAAACAGGGAGAGATATCTCTGTGTGTTCAGGTGTGTGCAAAGCGACGAAGTTTTGAAGTTAGTATACAATTCCAATGGTGAAATACATCAAGATAACTGATAACATCAGTTAAATCAGTTAAACTGATAACATCAAGATAAATATCAAGATAACTGCAAAAGAGGAAAGGGAAAAATTAAACACTAGCCCTTTCAGACAGAAGACATTGTTTCTGGGATATTTCAAAAACATAAGGCTTTATGCAATACATGTGTTTTTTGTGGATGTCCTGTTGACTCCAGACTGAGTGCCACACAGCTGGTGGCTGGTCACAGAGAAGCTGAGATGCTATGAATATGCTAATTATAGTGGTCTGGTGTGTCTTTCCACTTTGATGTACATTCTCCTTTGTGATGTTTCTTACTGTTTTGCCTATGGAGTAAATTCTGTCATAATCATGTGGAAACAAAGTGGAACATTTGGAAAATGTACATGAACCTGTACAGACTGAAGGGCAAATTCCAACTAGGAAAGTTGAAAAAAATTCCTTCTAGGCAGCACAGACTAATAGCTAATTGCAAAATGCTGATATCTAGTTTCTGTTCTTCGCAATAAGAACTTGTCCTGTTTTAGGAGAGTCATGCAGGTTCTGTGAAACTGCAGTAGGATCTTATATAAAAATCATTCATCACATTTAACAGAAAAAAGTCTCTCTGGTTTCCTTTCCTTTTTTACAACTGCTACCTCTGTACTCTCAAGTTAAATTATTTGAAGAACACATTTTTGAAGAAAAAACTCCCACTTTGACCTTGTGTGTGTTTATATAATCACATTTGGTAACAATGGGAGTAGTTGGCGATATTATCAGATCTTGTCCATTATTTTTAATTTAAGGATGAGAAATATCAGAGAAGTTTAGGTAGCATTTTCAAAGTACAAAAATTTAGATACTACTGTGATTTGCAGGAAGCCCCTTACATAAAAAATTGTGAAGCAACTTACTCTATGGAGTGTTAGAATCTCCAAGTTCAGTAGACAGCCCTTCTAACTTCCAAACCAGTTAAACAACCACAACGAATCTATATTCCAGTAATTTTAAAATTGTTGTCAGAGTAGCTGCATGATAGGTACTTAATAATAAATTTCTCCAAATCCGAGTGCTTCTAAAATAGATTTATGTGAGTAATTTGAAATCAGCCAGTAGAAGAAATCAGGTGTCTCTGTTGTGCAGTCTACTACTAAACCCACTGTCCAGTTTCCTCAAATGTCTGGTACAGATTTCTCTTTTACATGAAGATAGTGATTTTTCACTCAGCCAAGCTGCAGATGCCATAGTGTAAGAACATATATTTCTATGTTGATTTAGAAAACAGTGCCGGATTATGAACTGAGTAATCATGCTTTATGTAGCTACCTTGTTCAACAAAGATTTTAGAACTAGTACTCCAGCCTATTAGAAAATAATTATTTTACATAGAGCTTTTTCTCAAACATAGGAGCTCTTTTCATCAATAAACTTGGGCATTTTTTGGTTCATTTTCTTTATAGACAATGTAATCTGACTAGCAATCTGACTCATATTTCACAGAATCTAAAGTCATGGAATCAATCATGGAATCACATGGAATCAAAGAATCATAGAATCATAGAATCATCATAGAATCATAGAATCATAGAATCATAGAGTGGCCTGGATGGAAAGGGACCTTAAAGACTGATCATGTAATTCCAGCCTGCCTGCCACTAGAGCAGGGACACTTTCCCCTACACCAGGCTGCTCACAATCCCATCCAACCTGGCCTTAGCACTTCCAGGGATGGGACATTCACACCACATACTCTAAGAGACCTGGTCTAGTGCTTTGCCACTCTCTGAGTACAAAGTTTCTGTCTAATGTCTAAACATACCCTCTTTCAGTTAAAAGCAATTTCCCCTTGTCCCACTCTTGCACAAAGTATCCCTCCATCATTTTGCAGGATCCCTTCAGGTACAGTCATGGCTCAGCATAAGCACACACTGAGCCAAATTTAAAACAAAGATTTTAGAGCGAAAATTTCTCTTGTTTCCATAATCATCTTAACTTTCTCTGAATTACTTAATTACTGTGTTCATGTCTAATTTGTGTGTATTAGATTGTTCTTCATGAATGAAGTAATGTGAAAGTAGTTGCAGTATTTTGCATCATGAATGGTTTTGTATAAAATAATTATTTCAATGCCAATGATCAGTAAGTGTAATCTTCTATATCCATGTATATCAATGGCAAGTTTGTTTACCAATAGAAAACTGGCGTGCAAAATCTGTGACCCAGCTGTGGGAATTAATGAAGATTCTTCAATAAAATACTTAAGGCCAATTAAAACACTGTCACTTGCTGTTATCACAACAATGACATGTGCTTCAGAGGAAGCAGCAGCTCATGAGAGTATATTCCACTTTCTAGGGGAATTCAGTTGATTTGTGTTGGTGCTGCTGCTGTTTCCACTATTTAGCCATGGGGTTTAAAAGCCCTGGTAGCCTTGTGCAGCCCACAGAGCAGTCTGGGCTGTGCAGGCTCCATGTCCTGCTTGGCTCCAGCCTCTCCACGTTACAGCCTGCATCTTGCACCAGGAAGCAAAATGAATATAAATAAAGGCTGTGGAGAAGAACTGGAGTCAGGGCATTACCAAGCAACACAGGGACACAAAACTGTAGGGAATCAAGTTTCATGTGTGCTGTTGTTGCTCATAGAGCTGTTTATTTTTCAGAGAGCAATCCATGTGCCATGAAGGTCGCAGATAGGGTTTTGTGGGTTTTTTTGGTTTTTTTGTTTAGTTTTTTTTTTTTTTTTCCTCTTTTTAGGGTAGTCTTTCCTTTCTGGAGGTTTTTTGTATTCAAAATGAGAAAAGAGAAACAGATTTGTATAACAAACTGGGTGATGCATGTGTGCACTCCAGCTCTAAGGCTAAGCAGCTATTTATTCTAACATAGTCTGGAGCCAAACAAATGGGACTAATTCTCCTTCCCATCCTGGCCAAGCCCAGATTGCTGAGGTTGGTGCCAGAGAGCTTCTGCAGGAAAGAGTGTCAGCTTCACCTGGGTCACAGACAGTCCCTTCTATGCACAGTGTGGTCCTGAGGCTGTCACTGCCCTTCCTGCCTCAGCTTGTCTGCTTCTCTATATCTATAAACTCTCCAACTCATTATTCTTCATCTATTTGAATGGTCAAAGGGATCTCTGGGGATGTTTAGAAAAGGACTGATTTATTTAAGGCTGATTGCTGAAGTGTAAATGTGCCCATCAGGGTGAGAAAGGTGAGGAGAGCACAGAAGCCTGCTGCTCATGAGTGCTGGGGTAAGGGTGATCTTGTGGTTGTGATGTGGAAATGCAAACAACTGACTAAGATGACAGAGACTCTATTCAGGGATCATTAGCCCCTGCATCAGTGTTTCTGACTGATCAGCTGGGACAGTGTCATGCTCCTACCTTTTACATCTCAGGACAGCATGGGATGTGGATGAAAGTTCCTGGATGAATAAAACATGCAGAAACACACCTCCATTTAATTTTTATCTGTGTTATTAGAGGTTGGAGTGATTTGAGCATCTCGCTGAGCTCACACTTGGGCCTTGATTTGAATTCTATTGTACATACTGTCAGAAATGGAGCAACATGTAGCATTTGTTTTCAGAAGAGTAGAAGCCTGAATGTTGTCCCCTCATAATCAGTTGATCTGTTTTTTATTTGCTCTGACAAAATCCCACATTCTTCTGTGAACGATTTGCATCCTGCAGGGACTATTCCTCCGCCCCCTCAAGTGATGTTGCAACTGGAACAATGCTTAGAACATTTATAGTGCTTTTTTTCCTTTTACTTTTTTTTTTTTTTTAATTTTTTTTTTAAAGAATAAATTGTCTCTGAACTGCTTTTTATATTCTAGTTTCCTGTCTATATCTTCAAGGCCTACTCAGGGACACTTCCTCTCAGCTACAGCTATTTAAATTCCTTTCAAACATGCTGTGAGCTAAGTTTGAATTTTTTTCCAAAAATACATAGGTTTTTTCTTCTGCTCTGATTATTAGTTCAAAATCAGGTCATAATGAACCAAAGCAGAAAATCATATCCAGTGGGATTGATATCAGAACAAAACTCTATCAGAACATCAAAACTCTACTCAGCTTCTTCTATCTAGCCCAAATTCATTCAGCTCAAATTAAAAGATTCAAAAGACTTTACATCAGCTTTAAGGTAGTGTAGGATCAGGTCCATGATCCTACATTTATTTTAGGTAATTTTATATTATTGCAGATGAACTTGGAGAGCACCTTCTCCTTCAATCATATACTTCAGGCACAGAAAATTACCTTAAGCTGCAGCATGTTTAGTATTTATTTTAAAATATCTTCAGTAAGAGCAAATATGATTATTTCATACTATTTCTTCTCATTGCACAGCTGTCAATGCTCCCCTCTGTTGCTGTCACTGATATTTGAGAATTAAGCTTGCAAAATTCTGTGGCTAGACTCCTCATGAAGATGTTGTACCAATTTTATCCTTAGTGACTCTATTCATATGTATACAAATATTTTATGTACATGTAAAATACTTTAAATTGTCGAAAAGCTTTATAAATAGTTTTAAATAGAACACAGTGGAAAACATAGCACAAGATTTTGTGTTTGCTGAATAGATTCCTAACAGTTCCATAGTTCTGGTGCTGAATTTATTTAAAAGATTCTCCTTTTCCAGATTTTACTGTTGCAAAGAAGTGAACATAGAGGGGGCTTAGATAACAACATTGACAACAAAATAAAAGTGGTAGCAACTCCATTCCAGACCAGGAATCAAGTATCACAATACAGCAGAAATCAGAGGAGAAAGAACACTGCTAGAAGGAAGGAAAGAGCTGGACGTAAATATTATGAGAAAATAATCTGTGTTCATGATATAGTGCCATATGATTTTGTAAGCCTGTAATTCAATTTTACATGATCTCCTTTTCAATTTTTTTTTCTTTGTAAGTCTATGTGAAGAATATAATTTGTAATCTGATATGCAGGTTTACTAGAACACTATTGCATTTCCTACCCAAAATCTGCTAGCTTTTTGTTCCTCAGTTAAATAAACCAGAGAGCCCTTGAAAAAATTAATGTTGTGTGGTGTGAAACAGAAGGAAATATAGCTGCAATTTAACTGGTAATGTATACTCACCTGCAAACCTTGTATAGACATGTTAATACTTTGTTCTACACAATGAAACACAAACAAATAGATTTAATATTCTTGGTTTTCTTTCCAGCAGTGTCTGTGCTGCCAACCCTCTGTAATCTCATGGTGTAGTGTGGATGTAACTCTTACTACTACTCTTTGGAAAAGATATTTATGTGGGTGGGCATAATCTTTTTCATGGTGTGCAGCCCACTTTTTTGCAGCATTTTCACCTGGTGTGCTCTGAACAAAACTCCATGAGAAAAAAAGGTATTTTTCTAGTTTTTGGATTGTAGGCTACTGAATCATTTTGCAAATAACTAAATTGCTCTTTGGAGACAAAAAATTCTTGTCCAATAGAAAATGTGAAGCTGTTGAAATCAACAAGTGTGTACCAGCTCTGCCCTAAGAAAGTAATCTGGAGGACAAACAGAGCAAAAGTAAATAACCATTCAAATGCTTACCTTGCGCAATGGTGAGTCACTGCACAAAGGCTTTCGACATACATCCCTTCTCTGGAGCTGCCCAGTTTAACTGCACATTGTTTCCCAAGTGTCTTGGTTATGCATAGCTGGGAGAGATCTTAAGGAAATCACTGTAGAAATTGTATCGCTTGGAAGATGATTGGCTGTATGTAGACCAACTATAAAAATATCTATCTTAAAATCCCGCAGTGAAGGACTTTAACACCCATAGCTAGCTTTTTTCCCAAGTGGTAGATGGTCCTTATTATTTTAATAAACATTCTTGAAAGCAGCATATTTTTACAGAACAAATTACATTGAACTTTTTTCCTACCCTAGCGGGCATAAAAGACAATTGAATGAATTTCTTCTTTCTGCTTTCCTAACCTAAGCAGTGCAACTGTTTCAAGCTACTCATCTTACCCTGAGAAAGTCCTTGGAAAGTGAACCAGATTTGCTTTCTCAGCTATTGTGCAGTTACTGGCATGGTTGGTGTTAGGACTGAAGCTGTTTTTGCAACACAAAGAAATTAAAGCAGTAACAACAGATTTGCAAGAGAATCTTGCAGAACTAGGTTCATCATGCATTGACGTAAAATACACATATTTTCACAGTATGTGAATATCCCCATCTCCCTATTTCATCACAGTGAACTTTGGGGCCTTTAAAAATGGGCTACTTATATCCTGATTCTTTCCACTTCACAGAAATTAAACCATGACTATCACGAGTGAATTTAATCAGTCCCAAAAGTGAATGTAGCAAACAAGATTGAGTCCTTCAGTTATCTCAGAGTCTCAGTAGTCTCAGGATTATGGAATTATGGAATGGTTTGGGTTGGAAGGGACTTTAAAGACCAGCTGGCTCCAGCCCCTGATTAGGACAGGGACAAATTGTGCTAGACAAGATTGCTCAGAGCTCTGTCCATCCTCCAATCAAATTGGTGACCCTCTTTGGGACCTCCAACAGGTTCCCGTCCCTCTGGTGCAGTGCTCCAGGGGGTCTCAGCAGAGCAGAGCAGAGGGGCAGAATCCCCTCCCTGCCCTGCTGCCCACGGGGCTCTGGATGCAGCCCAGAACACGTTTGGCTCTCTGGGCTGTCAGTGCCATGGCTGGGGCATGTCCAGCCTCTCACCCACTGCACCCCCAAGCCCTTCTGGGCAGGGCTGGGCTGGGGCTGTTCATGCCCAGCCTGTGCTGATATCAGGGATTGATCTGACCCAGGGGCAGCACCACTCTTGGCCTTGTTAAACCTCATCAGATTCCCATGGACACACTTCTCCAGCTTATCCAGATCCCTCTGGATGGCATCCCATCCTTCAGAGCTGTCAACAGCACCACTCAGCTTGGTGTCATCTGGTAATTTTCTGAGCATGTATTTGACCTACATCATTAATGAAGATATTAAGTAACATAGTCCCAATACAGACCCCTGAGGGACACCACTTTTCACTGGTGTTCATCAGGACTCCAAGCCATTCACTGCTCTCCTCTGGATGTGACTGTGCAACCCCTTTCCTATCCTAACAGTCCACCCATCAAAAACGTCTCCAGTTTAGAGAGGGGGATGTCGTAGGTGACCACGTAAAAGGCTTTACAGAAGTCCAGAAAAATTATGTCTTTAGCCCTTCGTTTGTCCATTATTGTGGTCATTTCATCACAGAAAGTCAGTAGGTTGGTTAGGCAGGACTAGGTGAAGTCATGCTGATTGGATCACCTCCCTGTTATGGATTCAGCTTGAATTCAGGTGGAGGGAAATAGAGATGTACAATCCTAAAAATAAGATATGGCTGTACTCTTTATTAGCTGGTGTGGAGAAGAAACTTTGATCAACTTCTAGAGAATTAATTTAGGGCTTTAGCCAATGAACAATTGTATGAGTGAACCTCAGATTACAACTACAAAAACTCAGTGTTCCCTTTAGAAACATACTTGTTTGAACTCACCAGGCTTCTTCTGTTTCTCCATGGACTCTGTTACTCAGTGCCATGTCCTGATGCAGCACAAAGGGTGTTTGGTCATCCTTGCTGGAGATCAGAGGTTGCAGGGACACCATGGAGTAGGAGAGTGTGCAGAGGGCCCCACAGCTGCTGTGTGTTCTGGGCTCCTCCAGTCCTTATCACCAGAGACTGAAAGCAGTGAGAAGGCAAGAGCAGAGACTATTAATGGGATTCCTTAAATGCATTAATGTCATATCCTTTTGCCTTCTCCTTTAATTTATTCTAAGAATTTTGCATGCAATCAGTTCCTCTGAAGTAGTTCATAGAACTCTGAGCAAGTAGACAATATCTGAATGGAAAAGTGTTGTGTTAAAATAATTCACTTGAGGACATTCACAACCCACTATTATAAGCACTAGCTTTGGGTCAACTTAGTGTGTTGAAATGGTTGCATTTGTAGGAGTTTGGCTGTGCATCCTGCAGTTTGCTAATTCCTAGGCATGTCTTTATCTAACAAATTATTTCATCTTCTGCTGGAGAAAAGACATTACAATTAATCATTTAAATCAGGAATTTCTAAAATTAAAAAGTGCTTTTATGATGTGTCTTTTGGGTTGCAGTTGAAAGAAAAAAACTTGTACTAGGTGCCAAACAGCTGCCAGAATTTAGCCAAGTGTTTTTATTTTGAAAGATGTAGCAAGTCTGCAGTTTTATTCTAAAGCTGTAATGTTACAAGATTTAGAAATTCCACCTCTTGAAATCAGACAGCAACACATTTATTTAACGTACCTTTTAAAAGGTATCCTTTCTTAGAGCTATGTGTAGCTGTTAGCCACTGTCCACTTTGTTCATGATTTACCAACAAGGATATAACTAATATTTTGCACCTATTATCTGCTTTATCTCTATAAATATTTTTACTTTGTGTAAACTAGATTTTTTAAGTCTTTGATTTCTATTTGTAAAGCATGAAATAAACTATTAGTTTTATTTGTATCAACCTTCATTATAACATCTGTGCTGTGCTTGCCAAAAGCCCCATTAAAGACATGTGTTTGGACACAGCAGTTCCTGTGACAGAATGTGTACCAGTTACTAGCAGCTGCAGCAACAGTGGTTGCTGAAAAATAAACTAAACAAGCTGAGAACTACTTGGAAAAAGTGATTTTGATACTGCCTAGACTTTTGCAAATTAAAGATTTAGATCAGAAATAACACTCCTTAAGGTCTATTTCCAATCAGATTGAAACCAGAACTTGCTAATTTGTGAGAAGGAGAACACATTATTCAAATCCAGTTTGTGCTAGTGATTTTAGAGTCCCTCAGTAATACAAAATAATTGTAAATGATGTTTATCTTGAAGCAACACTACTCTTGGAACAGTGCATTATGTGATTAATGCATGGAGAGGAGAGGAGAGGAGAGGAGAGGAGAGGAGAGGAGAGGAGAGGAGAGGAGAGGAGAGGAGAGGAGAGGAGAGGAGAGGAGAGGAGAGGAGAGGAGAGGAGAGGAGAGGAGAGGAGAGGAGAGGAGAGGAGAGGAGAGGAGAGGAGAGGAGAGGAGAGGAGAGGAGAGGAGAGGAGAGGAGAGGAGAGGAGAGGAGAGGAGAGGAGAGGAGAGGAGAGGAGAGGAGAGGAGAGGAGAGGAGAGGAGAGGAGAGGAGAGGAGAGGAGAGGAGAGGAGAGGAGAGGAGAGGAGAGGAGAGGAGAGGAGAGGAGAGGAGAGGAGAGGAGAGGAGAGGAGAGGAGAGGAGAGGAGAGGAGAGGAGAGGAGAGGAGAGGAGAGGAGAGGAGAGGAGAGGAGAGGAGAGGAGAGGAGAGGAGAGGAGACTGGGTCTTTTTGCAGCAGCAGCCTCACTACCCACCCCAGTAATGCAGGTTTGAGAGACTGCATTTTTGACAGATAAGAACTTCGGCTCTGTATTTAATATTTATATTGGTAATTTATGAACTCATTAATTGTGCAAGCTGATGGAGGTTACTAAGCAAAATCCACTTGATTCACAAAAAAATATTTCAATAAGTCTACTAAAATTATCCAAAAGTGTTGGAGAACCTTGGGAAAAGTGAGATGAAATGAACAGGAACACAATTCACGAACATTTTAGAAAACAATTTAGTGAGGGCAGGGAAAAGAGTGCAGTAGAGTGACTTTCCAATATGATCTAAAAATAAGAATTAAAAACACTTCTCTGCTTAGAAGGAAATTCTGGTAATTTCACAGGGCTCTTCTCAAAAATTAAAAAAGAAAGTATTTTTCAGAAGATATATCTAGTTTCCTTCCATCCTAATCATTAAAATTTGCATTTTCAATATTACCTTTAGTGTATGAGTTAATTAATTTGTGCAAATCATAACAGAGTAATACACACCAGAGAGTTAGAAATATATAATTTTTTTCTTAATTTGTGTCTAAATTCAAGACATTTGCAAAACACACTCTCATGAAAGTAAAGCTGATGCAGCCAACTCACAAATTGTCTGCTAAAATTCAATCATACATTGTAAAATGTTCATCTAATTGTCACCTTGAACAGTATTGTGATGAAGCAAATAATCCAGCATGGAAAATGTCTGAAAACATCAGGAGAAATTAATGAGAATCAGGAATTTACTTTGCATTGAAGCAGATAACAGTGAAGTATCTCCCTGACCTTCAGTCTCACATTTTATTTCTAGTATTACACTTAAGCATTGTTTCTTTGGGATGGTAAGAGTGCAGCACTGCTTGTATCTGGGAACTGCAGCTGTTCTAGATATGAGAGGACAATTTCAGTAGCAGGGTAAAATGAAGAACCAGAAAATATTTTGTGATCAGAGGAGAGTTTGTTCCTGCTTTTGTATTCTGGATGATAAGTAATATATTTCTGGCTGTTCTTGTCTTGTCGGAACAGACAAATACTTAATTTCACTTTTCCATGTTTCAGAATGCAGTGACCCAAAGAAGAGTGAACCTGCAGGCATCAAATAAATTGTAGCTGAAATTTTTTATGATATGTATCTTGATAAAAGATAAAATCTTAAGTTAAGTTTTTGTGTAAAACAGTTATTTTCAATATGTTTTGTGTAAAACAGTTATCATCTTCAAAAAAGACAACTTTATTTTTCTGTTTTACTTTTTTTTGGACAGTGTGACAGTGAGTCACAAAATAATCCAAGGCAGCTTTGTAAATGGAATACTGTACAATGGCATCCTGATACGACATCTAGCCCAGAAAATCTCAAGGCAAAGTGTGATTGTTTAGTAGAACATCAGTGTTCTAATTAAGAAAAAAAAAAAAAAAAAAAAAAAAAAAAAAAAAAAAAAAAAAAAAAAAAAAAAAAAATTCTTCAGAATAGGCTTTTCCAGGAAAAATCTGATAGTTTCAATTGAATTGCTGCTTTCTAAAGATGTTTTCCACCTTATTTTAGTTCCTGTAAGACTGAGAGATTCCTCTAAAGTGGGAAATTGGCACACTCCACTTCAATTTAAACTTCTTTCTTATTTTTTATTTCTCCCCAAGAAACAAAACATTACTACTTATGATTTATCAGAAACAAAACCTCAAAAATCTGATTAGGTGTGCTAACCAGGGTCCTATTCTGAGAAGCATTTCCAGAGAATCTCTTCAAAACCTGATGAGTTCTGTACATGATACAGGGCAGGAGAAGCCTTCCTAGATCCTGGCTGCTGGTAACATCTCAAAGACCAGAATTCCTGAGGTACAGGCTGAGCCTGCTGAGCTCATGTGTCTGGTCATCTTGATTTGAAAGACAGGTGACTGCCAAGGGAGGCGAGAACCTCCTTTGGAATGGAAAATGTAAATCCCCTCCCTCCGAATTATAACTTTGAAATGAAGGGGCTCTCCAGCAAAGATATGAGAATAGGAGTACCAGTTCTTTGCTAGTGTGTGTGACAAAGCAAACAAACAGCAACCCCCGCAGCGCCGGCCCCAGGCAGAGCAGAGCCCAGGGCCCCTCCGGCCGGGACTGCCCCGGGCGCAGCTCCGGGCACGGCCAGCAGGGGCGCTGCGGGCTCCCGGCCGGCAGGGGCGGTGACTCCCCCGCGCCTGCAGGGGGCGCTGTGGGCGGGGAGCGGCGGGAGCGGCGGCGGAGCCCAGACGGGCCGGGATGGGAAAGGATTGGATCAAAAAACCCTGGGACAGCCGGGATGGGAAAGGATTGGATCAAAAACCCCTGGGACAGCCGGGATGGGAAAGGATTGGATCAAAAACCCCTGGGACAGCCGGGATGGGAAAGGATTGGATCAAAAACCCCTGGGACAGCCGGGATGGGAAAGGATTGGATCAAAAACCCCTGGGACAGCCGGGATGGGAAAGGATTGGATCAAAACCCCTGGGACAGCCGGGATGGGAAAGGATTGGATCAAAAACCCCTGGGACAGCCGGGATGGGAAAGGATTGGATCAAAAACCCCTGGGACAGCCGGGATGGGAAAGGATTGGATCAAAAACCCCTGGGACAGCCGGATGGGAAAGGATTGGGTCAAAAACCCCTGGGACAGCCGGGATGGGAAAGGATTGGTTCTAAAACCCCTGGAACAGCCGGGATGGGAAAGGATTGGTTCTAAAACCCCTGGGACAGCCGGGATGGGAAAGGATTGGTTCTAAAACCCCTGGAACAGCCGGGATGGGAAAGGATTGGATCAAAAACCCCTGGGACAGCCGGGATGGGAAAGGATTGGATCAAAAACCCCTGGGACAGCTGGGATGGGAAAGGATTGGATCAAAAACCCCTGGGACAGCTGATCCCGGTGCCCCTCTGGCTGGCAAAAGGAGCTGTAGCAGGGACCTTGGAAGCAGCAAGCTGGGACTGCAGGGACAGGCAAAATCCCATGGTGGGAAAATGAAATGTATGAGAAACTCTGCAGCTGTAGCAGGGGCCACAGGGCATGCCACAGGCAGGGGCTCTGAGGATGCAGTGTAGCAAACAAACCCTTCTGAGCAGTGACAGAGGCACAGCCCCGCTCCCTGACAGGGCAGGGACAGGCGCTCTTGGAGGGGATGCCAGAGAGGCTGCCTAGAACATAGGCTAGACAAAGAATAAAGTAGGTGTTTATTGAAAGACCTTCAAGAGGTGCTTGTTGGGCAGTGCAGAAGCCTTGCAGAGGCTACACCCAAGAAGGATGATCATCACAATTTTTCTCAGACAGATATAATTTTGGTTTATTTGCCTATCACAGGTTAATTGTCCAATTATATATTCAGGTAATGAAGTCACATTTCCCTGGTTTGCTTCCACCATTGAAATTCACTATTCTTTATACTTTTCATGGCCTGAGGCAGATGGTGTGACCTTATTTCCCAGGCTCAGAAGGATTGTTTAGTCTGACCAAAATGCGAAGAAATCTAACTAGCACACTTCCCCTTTCTGTGATTACTTCTTTCGTTTCTCTTAAGTAATGATTATTATTGTTTCTTATCTACAAAATGGGAGAAAATTCTCCAAGAGAAAGAATAAAAAAAGGAAAAATCCTAGCCTGCAATACTGGTGCTCAACCTCTTCAGGCTCCTGCCCACCAACCCACAGCCAGGTTGGCAACAATAAACATAAGTGATTTATCCCACATACCCTAAGGAACAGATAAACTCCTTTTACTTCTGGTCTATACCAGTGCTAGGAGCTATGATCTGTAATGTGGAAAAAGATCAATAAACGATCATTGGTCGTGTTGGAGTGTGGTGTGATTCGTGAGGTACTCAGGTAACTTCAGGCGCAGCTCCATCCTTCAGAGGGGCAAGGCAGGGGACAGGGTGAGGAAGAGCTTAATTTTTTTCTGTGTGTGCACCTTACCCCTAAGGCCACATGAAACAGTGTGACATCATGGAAGGACTCTTGCCTGACCTAAAATCACATTACTATTTTTGTTTTCCTGAGATACTCAGGGAAATTTCTCTGCAGTGCCTTCTGTAAAAGTAGCAAGATTTGGAGCAATGGGAAAATGCAATCAAGTCACTTCTGACTTTTGCTGCCATCACTGTCAGTGGCTGTCTGAATTAAAATTTCTATCTTACACAAGCAAAGCTATGATACAGAAACATGCTCGGAAATGGTTGAGCCATGTTGGCAACAGTTTTCACAAAAAAATTTCACTGGAGGCAGATATGAAAATAAGAAAGTTGATGAAATTTGTGCTAGACAGTATGATAAGCCATGAAATGCTGTAGCTCCCATATGTCAGGAAATAGAAGAGGAAAATTGTAATTGTAATATAGTAATTGTAATACACTAGTAAAAAACCAAAATGTTATTTAAATCTTATAAAGATGCAAGGGAATGATTTTTTTTTTCTTAAGCTCATTGTACTGATGGGATCTGGGTGCCTCTGTCCTGAGACTGGCACCAGGAAGGGCCACTTGCACCTGGAAGACAATTTGATGTGGTTCATGACGCAAGATGACAGAAGATACAACCTATATTTCATAGTTTGTCTCTGAGGTTTTACACCTGGATCCTTGTGTCCATCTCTTCACCTGCAGCAGGATGCACCACTGCTGGATGGTGTTATTTGCTTATTCAGTGCATGTCAGCAGGTGGATTTTAGCTGATTTCCTAGGAAAAATGACAACTGGCCACAGTGGCTCTCTGACACAGCTGAGGTGTGAGTCATGCTGGAGTCAGAAGTCTGGAAGTGGCTCCTTCCCTGAGACAGGATGTTCTCTACTGCCAGATTTTTCTGTGAACTATTCATTTGTATTCTGAATAGAATTACTTCTCCAATTTTTCTGACTTTGACTTTATAGTGAATGTTCTAGGAAAATAAGTTTTCATCAGGCATCACTCAAAACCCAGTTGTTTTCAACAGACAAAAGGACTGATTGTGGTAGGCAAGAGAGATACTAAAATCACACAGTCTTCTTTTTGCACTTATCAGGTCAGCAATGGCAATAGCCATGGAGGGTAAGAAAAAAATGGACCTCAGAATCCTAAGACTCTGACTCTATCTGTGCAAACATGCATGGATATTGTCCATTCTCATCCTAAAGTGATGGTGATGATCAGTGTATGCTGACTTTCTAAACTGGTTTAGGATTAGAGGCGTTTCTTGTGTTTTCTCTGGTAGTGAAAGTGGCATATCTACTTATCCTGTTTGCTGAAGAGAAGGAGTACTCTTAGCTCTACCTTTTCTGAGTCTTTTCTGGCCTGAAGTGATGCATGTGCCAGATCAGGCTTCTCTTCAATAGCCCAATCCATGTCATTTCCTTTACTATGTTCCCACAGCTCCTGTTTTTTTGGTTCTTTGGGTGTCTGACTGCTCTGCTCTGGACTCTTCTCACTTGCACCAAGCCAGTGAAGCTTGCCAAACAAGACAAAGTACTGGGGCCCTGCCACTACTAAGTAGAACAGAAGTATTTCTTCTCATCTGGTGGGATATATTCCTCCAGCTGGAAATTTGAGTTTCCTTGCAGTATCATGTTCTGCCTCTTGTTCTGTCTGTACTTCATAATGATCTTGAGATTCTTTTCTTCAGGTTGCTATTCTTGCTCCCATGCAGTTGATGCCTTTCTGCATATAGTACTCTGTGGTTTTCTGGTTTGTCTGAGGTGTTTTGATTTCTCCTTGTCTGCTCCAACATGACAACTGTCTATTTGTGCAATGAACCTCCTGTCTGTTCTCCTGCCCAGTTACCAGTAAGAATACTCAACAGGACAGGACCTTTGATAGTTGTCTGTTGCTCATTCTGCTGTTATCTTCTTTAGGAATCTATATCTAAATGTATGTATGTATATATGTATGTATGTATCTATCTATCTATCTATCTAATCTATCTGTCTATCTATCTATCTATCTATCTATCTATCTATCTATCTATCTATCTATCTATCTATCTATCTATCTATCTATCTATCTACCTATCTATAACAATCCAGTAACTGACATTAGATCAGGTAGTCTGGAATGCCTTCATTCTAAGTTCTATGAAAAAGCCCATTAGTGCCTTTTTCTGTGTTTTAGTTCAAGAACTCTGAATTTTTCTGAGTTAACTACTCACCAGTTCTGAGGTTGTTTTGGTCAGGCTTTTGAGTTTTTGTGTTGCTATTGTTTCTGTTTGGATTTGTTTGTTTGTGTGTGTTTTTTGTTGTTTGCTTGGTTTGGTTTTTCTTTTTTTCCTTTTGTTTTTTTTAAAATCCTCTTTGCCAGATTTATGTGGTTAAAAAAAAATAAATCTCTAGAAGGACATGCTTTTAAATTTTCTCCTAATGTTTCTAGTTTGAAATATCACTCTTTGGTCATTAGACAGACCGTTCTACTGAATCTTCTTTGAGAATATTGATATAAAGAAGGCACTGAAATCTTGGCTTTCTCCATCTTATTTGGAAATAGCCTTCCCTCCTGCTGAATATATGACCACTGCTCATATTGGTCTTCCTTCATCTTCCAGAACAAATTTCTTCAGGTGTCTTGTTAGCTGTATCTCTATTAGTGACTTGTCCCTTCTGATTTCTAGCATAAATACTTATTTATACAAGTCCTCAGCAATCTGTCCTAGCTACCCCTTCCTACATATTTGTTTTTCATGTTTGACCTTAGTGAAAGGCCCCTCTTCTCCTTCAACTTTCCTGTGTAAAGGGGAATTTGACACTGTTCCCATTTACCCAGAACACTAGTAGTTCGTCATAACTTCTTTATTCACTTGTAATTGTTTCTCGACTCGTGTGTCTGGATTTTTTAAACTCAGTTCTTGGAGGCCAATACTTCTTTCCTTTTCTATTCCTGTTTCTTTTTCTTTTCCAAAAAAATTATTATTTGATTATTTTTTCACTCAGTCTTGCCCTAGTTTTCTTGTATTTCTCTGTTAGAATACAAACTAGGACACTGTTTTTGCCATCTATGACAAAATGCTCGCATGTATTCCAAGTACTCTTTGGATATTTCATATTTTACTGTATTTTTCTGACAAATGTTCTTTTCAGATGTCCCATGTTACATTTATTACCTGTATGACAGGGCAGTAGTACAAGAGGGAACATCTGTTACATTTGGCAGCCATGATATACAGTAGAAATATGAGTGAATTTCTTAGGAAAAATGCAATAAATTCAGGCAAAATCAGCTGGAAGTATTAAGACTCTTTAAGAAAATATTGCAAAATAAGACCGGACAGAGTAATAAAAATTCCAAAATGAGACTGAGCCTGAGCTGAGAAGGAATAGGGTGATATACACTGCTTTGCATGGTCAGTACTTTCCAGGATAAAGTTCCTGACCCCCTGAAATGCAGGGCATAGAAAAAAGGACACTAGGTAGTGACATTGTACAAGTACACTGAGTAGTTATGGGGAAGTTCTGAACAAAGAATTGAATTCCGAATTTGTCTGGTGTCACATGCCTGCTATTAAGTCCTAGTGTATCACATGGCTAAAATTAGAAAAGAAAGTAGTTCTGCAGTGCCTCTGTAGTAGGTCATGCATTTGTTTCATTTGTTGACTGACATGTTAACCCAGTTAGTGGTGTGTGACAGCTGCTGGTTTCTGGTCTTGCAGTTAATTGTGTTAAGACATCATCACAGGTCTCAGACCTCTCTGCTTCACATGGCACTTCACTTGCTCTTAAGGTTTTAAGCTCCATGAAACCTAGTCACTGAGAGGAATTATTAATTTTATTAACAGTTAATATTATGAAAAAAGAGGCATAAATTGGAGAGAAGTATAGGACTAGGAAATTATACTTGGAAAATACTTTAAAAATTATATTATTATTTGAAAAAGATTTTAGATTCATCAAAATATACTCTTTGATCATGGTCACATCTAATCTGAAACTGTTGAGCAATACAACCACAAGATTTTGTGAAGTAGTTCCTGTGAACTGCAAATTTGGGTAAACTTTTTCATCCATCCTCCAAGCTGGCCAAATATTTAAGACTTTTAACTTTAAATAAATTATGTATGGAACAATTTCAAAGTACATAACAGAGAGGGATATTCTGAAGAGAATATTCTCATATTCAAGAGTCAATCTGCAAACTTTCCACTATTCTATTTATCCTAGCTCATTTGGGCAAGAAGATATATGTGCTCAGAAAAGTATTTTTATGTGCTAATTTCAGAACAGCTTGACACACTTTTAGCAAATGTCTCTAGTTACATTTTTGGTTGAGCAGGATATATTTGTATTTATTTATTTCTTTTCACTTCAATATAGCAGGGATATGTTGGTTTTTAAAGATGATTTGACCTGGATTACTTAAATATATACTAAAGAGGTTGTTTTTTTATCAGGTGAAACATGAAAAAATGGCTATTGATAAAAAATGGACATTGATTTTCAATTAAATTACATAAAGTACATATAAGCCACTGGAAAAGTATTTCCTGTTATCTTCTCATATACATTTAAATATTTATGCACAGTCATCTGCTCAGATGGAACCTGACAGCAATGTCAGCAGCAGTTTTCCATAGCCAGTGGAGAAATACCACATTTTTAAGAGAAGTACATATGAAGGAAAAACAAGTTAATTTAAAGGGTTCAGAAATATCTCATAGGAATTAGTAACACAATGTTCAGCTGTAGCTGCTAAAATCTTGCATTATTACATCTGAGGCCACCACAATTTTTAATGATTTTTACCCACATTTACTGTTCTCATGATCTAAGAACTGTAACTTCAATTTAAGGTAGGCATGTGAGAAAAATTTTTGTTGAGTGTTGCTTTTTTTCATTTTGTTGTTTTGCAATATTTGTTATTTTCCTGCAAAAGTTCCCCGGAAACAACATTAAAAAGATTGTAACTAAGAACTTTAGGAACTTGATCATGCTATGTAATGCAAAAGAAAAAGAAGAAAGAAAGAAAGAAAAAAAAGCCTCAAACATCATAAAATCCCAGAAGACAAAAAATAAACAACCTTTTCTCTTCATTTCCTTATTTATTTTTTTTTAAGGGAAGATGAAATTATGTTAATGAGTTTAGAATGCTTTGATGAGGCATCTCTTATGATGAAAGGAAAGATCAGCAAAAAAAAGTCCAGATTTCAAGTTCTTCCCTTTTTCTTCAGGTCTGCTGAGGCCTTGAAATAACACTGTGTTTTACAATCCCAGT
Organism: Erithacus rubecula; assembly: GCF_903797595.1. NCBI lineage: Eukaryota > Metazoa > Chordata > Aves > Passeriformes > Muscicapidae > Erithacus > Erithacus rubecula. Next base: position 20,217,771 of record NC_136661.1, read on the forward strand.
TTCTAATGAAATGATGTGGTCATGAAGCAACTCCAGCTCCCAGAGGTCCCTAATCACTCAAAGCAAGACCATTTTCAAACCAGATGAACATTGAATATTGTGAAGGATGGAGATTGCAGTGTCCTGGACAAGCTGCTCAGGCCCAACCATCTCCTCTGTTAGCATGGTTTTAGTTTTCATTTGTACAGGGTGCATTTATTGCCCTTTGCCTGCATCAGACACTCGTCACTGTAACCAGCCATCTGGTGTGAGGACACCAGTGAGGCTCCTCCGTGGGAGAAGCGAGCTCAGCCCCCAGTCTCTGCTGGCCTGGCACATCCTCACTGCAGTGCAGCTCACTTGGCCCACTGGGGCTCCTCTGTGTTCCTGGTGCACTTGGGGCACAAATGATGTGTGCAGGCTGCGAAGGTGAGGGGATGGGAATGTCATGTCTACCCATTTACCACTTGTGTGCTCACTGGTATGGTCTGCATGCAGGCTTATGAATTTCTGTTTGGAACTGAATAAATTCTAAGCAAGATCTAACACCCTTCATTTGGTTTTATAAAGTAGGTTAAGCTTTACAATTTTGTTTCTATCCTTATTTGCTTACCTTTGATGGGGAATATTTGGGTAGTTTGAATTTTCATGAGCTGAAACAAATGCTGGTTTTAGTATAGATGCATTCATGCAGTCAATATTTAAAAATCAAACCACACTGAAACTGCAGGTTTCACTGTTTATGTTAAACATGAGTCTTTCACCCATGAAAACTGAAAGATACTCAGAGTTTTTTTATTGAATTGCTATCTCTCAGCCACCACAGATCATTGTGGCAAGAGGTTACTGTCTATTACTTTCTGTATAGATTACTTTACTAAAGGTGTCTGTATGTAGATTACTCTGTAACCTGCACCTCTGTTGACATCTTCGTTTACTATCAAAAAGGCAAAATGGTGTCAGAAAGATATTTTCATATACTTCTGAGCATGAAACACTGAAAATGTAGGTTCAAGTGTCTCATGTAATTTCCACTCTGGCTGACCAGAGAGCTGGGTTGATCACACAGTCTTGAATCACTAAACAATGTGATTATCACTCATTGTTAGTAACTACTTGCAGTCTTATTATACAATCATTGACTCACTTAGTTGCACAGCTAGAGACACAGCTAGAGATTTTAGACAGTTTCAGATGCAGCTAGAGATTTTAAATAGCTCTTGTGCCATTTGCACCTCCACTATTAAGAAATTGTTTGTGACTTGGTCTGCTTGACTGCTTGTTTTTTGTTCCTTGAGCTGCGTGATTTTGTCCTGGATGCAAACTGGTACTGTTTACTCCTTTTATGTGAATGACTGAAAGGTTGAGATTTCTGAATGGGAATTTCACTTGAAATAAATGTTATCAGATGCACAGTAGGCTATTCTAAAGCTGATGAAAAGAAACGTTAAACATATTAACATTTTAATTGTGAGCCCATAAATCACAGACAAATAAGGTCCGTAATTAGAGACCTTCTAATTCTCATATTCCAGGCAGTCTTTGGAAATACCACCAGCACCAGAACTTATCTCTGTTTATCTGAATTGCAAAACTCATTCTACAACTTAATGGAAATAATTTGTGCTTTCATTTTAGCTATCCTGGAGAAATGTATTGGAGCATTTCACTGCAGGAGTGAGCCAGCGCCAGATGAGAAGGTCTGTGTGTTGTCCGGATGGTGTGCTTTGATGTTTGCCATATGCTTTGAAATCATCCTCACTCCTGGTCAGGTTAGGGTAAAAGCAGGTAAAAGCATTTTATTTACAAAATCTAAACACAGCCAACATGGTTACAGAAGTAACAAGGAATACTAGAAATAAAAGTAAACCATGCATGTATTTTCTTTTCTGGGGCTTTCCTTGAAGTCTGGCTGCTGTCTAGCTAGCTGTTTAGTCAGTCTCCAAACCTCTGGCGCACATTGCAATCTTTAAATCTTAAACACAATATTGTAGTTTCAAGAGCAAAGGCACATTTTCTACCCAGCATCTTCTTGGGTTAATCAAGGATTCATTCAAACTCACATCCTTTGCTCTTCCAACCCTTTTTCTCTTAAGTGAAAACATAAACCTTATCTTACTCGGAGACAGGTTTGACGTACTTATGCTGGGTTTCTTAACCACCCTTGTGCTTAATTAAACAACTAATAAATTACCCACCTTTTTAAACCATCACCTTTTCTTTGTGGCCAGTGGAAATTAATAAACTTTTCACGGCATTTCATACGTAGTTCATCATGAAGAACACGTAACTTAACAACACTACTTGCGTGCAACACCAAAATGCATTTAATGCCTGTGGCTCACTGAAAGCCCTTATTTGTGATAGGAATAGATTGCATCTGCCAATAATCAATAATATTAGGAAGATAATTCCAGGTTTCTGACCCTCTAGGATCTTTCCTGTGCTTACTTGCATGCTGGCCTGACTCTGCCATGGTTTTCAATTCTGTCTCTGTTACAAATTAGACAGTAGTTGCTTCTTGAGATTGAGCCTTATTGGAGAAAAAAACTGCTACCCATGGTACCACAAGCAATTCGGGAACCTGACAGAGCTTCCCACACAGATCATTAAGTAAGGTCTTGCCCATGGAAGCTGGTGTTAAGTGAATGTGTGGCCATGGTATTCAGAGGCAGGCAGTAACTGATCAACATGGAGTGCACCATTCTACCATAACCAGTGGTGTGGCAAGTTCAGGGGGATGGTCAGAATCACAGTTCATTCAGGACTGTTGACTTTAAAGTTCAGGCACAGTAAGTCTAGTAGATTTTTAGAAGATGAAAGGAATGTAAATAACAAAGTACGTATCCCTTGTCATTTATGGATATGAGTTTTTTTGGTTGTGGAAAGGACTAGGTAATGACAGCTGAATTATTGTGTGTCTTCATTACTCAATCATTTGTACTTCAGCTGTTTCTGTGAAATTGTATGCATTTTGTTGTTGCAGACTACATACGGAAGGGATCTGAAGCAAACTGGTGTCTTTCATAATGTGTCTTCTGCTAGCATTTAAAATGCCATGATTCATCTGATAGATCATTTAAATTGACTTTGATAAACAGACATTTCTAGTAAAACATGGAAATAGAAATGGGTAAACTCAATCAGCAGCTTAGAGTTTTCCAGAAAGGATGAATTTATTTTCATGTGTTTTCACCTGTAGCATAACATCTCCTGGAAATATCAGGGGTTACAATGGTAGAAAAGTTACAGATCATATCTTTATTCTAACTTTCTCACATGTAGGAGTTACATCACTATAATTTACAGTCAGAATATGACTGACCAGGGAGTTTGCCTGGGTAGTTGGCCACTGTTTTTCCTAGAGGGAGGTGAAAGATTTATTTTTAAATTATGGTGGATTTGGGTTCTGGTTTTGGGTTTTTTTTGGTTTTGTTTCTAAAACTTATGTGACTATTAATAGCTGAACACCAAGAGTGTGAAGAGTATAAATTCTTAATATCCAGAATACCATTAAATTATGATTTACTTTTTGCTATTAGACATCAAAACCTTCAGCTCACTTCAGACTTACAACCTAAGCTTTGGTGTTGCTGAAATTGCAGGATGCAGATTTCCATTCATCACCTTCCCACTCTGCTGGATACAGAAACTGCCCAGGACTCATCTCATGAGCAAGATCATCTCTATATCCCCCTTCATCATGTGATAATCCAGTCAAAGAAGTCAGCCTGTGCTCTGTTGATCTGCCATCCAGCATCAGATATAATGAATATATCTAATTTTTGTGCCACATATTTTGCTGATTCTGCTGATTCCTCAGTTCATCCAACCCCAGCATTAAACCTTTGGACAACTTCTGCTCTACTTATTCAAAGACCTTAGAACTCAGAGGTATTGACTATGGAACTTTCTGCCTCAGCTCTCTGACAATGCACAGCAGCTCATTTTTCAGTTGCATTACACTGGCATGTAAATACACAGAGGGTGACCAGGGAGACTGGGACCTTTCTGTCTCTTCCAGAGTGGCTGCCTGCAGGTGTCCATGTGGTGTTCTCTGACTGATATTTGTTGCCAATGATTTCTAAGCAAGAAATATAAATATTAGCTAGCCTATATTACTGAGACTGGAAGGAGTATTTTATTTAAATTCAGTCAAAATATCCTCAGAAATATTGTGCAGCACTGGTTGCTGTTATCTGAGTTTGGTATTATCCTCAGTGGGACAGATAGATGCAAAAATGAGCTGGCTAGACATGCAGCACCTCCATTGCTGCACTTTTTGTGTGCTAGAGAAAGGAGAGCATGCTCAAGAATGCTGCAGCACATCCATGCAGTGGCCAAGCCTCTCTCCATATATTGCTGCATTAGATTTGGGGTACATTCTCAAGTAATTTGCTTTTTTTTCTCTGTGGTCAAGCTCATTTTCATCTACTAGGTTTAGTCTTACTTAGGTAGAAGTGGAAAAAACAAAGAAAGAAGCCTTTTTTTTTTTTTTTTCCTGGCCATATCAAATGAATATAGAGGGCCAAATTATCAGTGGGGATGAGACCAGCAAAGACAATTAAGCTAAGAGTTTGAGTTAATACACCTAATAGAAACTTGATCCTGGGAAGTGGATAATGTTGATACTGCTTAATGGGAGGAAATTAATAATTTGAATCATATTTTGGACCAAAATAATGTGGTTCAATAAAGAAAAAATGCTTATGTTATTAAACTAACTGAATTATTTGTAAAGAGGTTAACAGAACAGTGTATTGTAGTTCATTTTCAACTGATCAGATTTCAGGGTTAGGTGGGCTGTGTTTCCATATGGTCCTTCACACAGCCCAGCCTATGTTTTTCCTATAAGGACAATGTGCATTAGGTCTGTCTAACTGAGTTTCAGCTACTAAAGTCTCTTCTCCCTCACCTGTGGGAAGTGGCTCTGCACATAAGTGGGAGTTATTCCCTAGACCTATGGACAAGTCCTCTTCAGCATATATCAGAGGTGGGAATTACCCCCCAGGTTCACTGTGGCACCAGTGGAGTTGCACTGCCCCAGTGCCACTGCATTTTGCAGCCTCATGGATTCATCCCACACTGTCTGTATCTGCTGCAGCCACCATCCTCAGCACTAGCCCAACGAACAGAGAAATGCCTTCTCCTGTTTCCTCCAAAGCAGGAGTTAGAGACAGATCCTGTTCACATGCCCAATCTCTGACTATCTGACCAGTTTCCTCCATCCCTTGTTTTGTGAAATATGTACAGTGGTGACTGTACGAGAGTTGCAAGGTCTCATCCTTCTTTCTTCCACTTTTCAGTTCTGAGCAAGATGCAAGTTGAAAGGTTAAGCATGTGGAGTATTTTAAAAGTAAATATTCCAGAAGCGTTTTTAGCTGCAAGACCCATTCCACCCTTCCAGGTAAGTATTTCATAAACCAATAACATGAAAAGTATGCAGAAGCTTCAAAGTTTTTAAAAACTAACATTTTTGGACCTCAACATCCTATGGGAAATTAAAAATTGTGATATTTTTATAATTCAGCTTACAGTTTTTAACATCTATGGATCTCTTTTGAATGCTGGCTGACTTCACATTGGAAATCTATGATAATATATATTTCTAGATTTTTTTAGGCAATATCTTGCTAACAAACAATTTGTGATCACATCAGAAACTGTAGTTATGGTAGCTCTGAATAGAAAGAGTGTTGAAATTTATTGCCTCCTTTAGTAAAATAATGTTTAAATCCAAGGATCTTCTTCAGTTTCAAAAAAACTCATAGTTTTCAGAAATGCAAAGCAACCACCCATACTGTCTTCCAGAATATTAGATGCTGTTTCTTTGTTGTGAATAAAGACACAGTTTGGGTGGCAGGATCTGGGGCTTCAAAGTGGACTTGAAAGGGACTTTGAAAGTGTCCTTTTTTTGCCATTTTATGAATGCTGAAAAAAATAATATTTGATGCTTTTGTTTGGAAATGCTAGGGTTGTTAAATGTTTTCCTACCTGATATTAGTTTATTATTTACCTAAATGAATTCCTGTCTAGTTATATACAGAAGTGAATGAACAAACCACTTGGAGACTCAATTTTATTGTTCTTCTTTACCCTGGGAGAAGCAATAAGTAGGTTTTAGGAACTTTACTATGACCCGTTATGCCTTCGTTGAAATGGCAAAAATATCATATATTGTATTGGAGTGGTTAAACAGTCAAAAACAAAGGATTGTTCACAGTCCAACAAAAAGTCAGGTTTCCTGTCAAATTGCTCAATTGTATTCTCTTTAGTCTGTCATGACATCATCATTCAGCAGTTCCCCTGTCATCACACAATTTTGGAAGAAAGACAGAAACGGAATTTATATTGCAAAAAAACCCCAAGCCAAGTAAAAGGAAGACTTGTGTTTGTTTGGGAAAAAAATGGAAAAAAACAAAAACAAATCAAACATGTTTTAGAACAGCTTTATCTGTCACAAAGACACAAAAGGCTGCCTAGGTCCAATTCCTGCTTTTTTTCTACCACTGGAGAAGTCGAAATGGCATGGAGGTTTTCCTATATGAAGTGCCCTGACTGTGGAATGAAAGTCATATATCATACATGGGCAGAGACACAGTGAAGTCAGTGAGCTCTGTGTGGGTGTGCAATAGATCACAGCCCAAAGAACCATATTTCAGGGCCTGCTCAGGGACTGTGTTGCAACGAGGTCTGGGGATGAGGGTGTGCTGGATGCTTCCTGCCTTTGATCACTGCAGATCAGCAGTGGCTGCCAAGCCTGAACAAAGAGGCAGAGCTGATGCAGACCAAAGTCTCAGAGGCCAGCTGCAGAGACCAGAATTAGGAGAATTTGGGAGTTCTCAGTATTTTTTTCTTTAGGCATAGGAACTAGGCAAATAAAACTAGCAGCTGCTGTGACAGTAGAAGACGGCCAAAGGAAAGAAGATGCAAATAAAAAAAAACCCTGGATACTGAAGCTGGGCTATTTTTCTGGCTGAAATTATAAAAGTATGAAAACTAAGGAATGTGTCCCACAGAAGAAAACACCTAAAAACTATGATCATAGGCTGGAGCTCATGGTGAGTTTTGTATGGAGACTTGAATACATGATACGGCCAAAAAGGAAAATTAAAATTCCACAGAGACACAGTAAAATTGCAACATCTGTTGATCTAAAGCACCTAAGACCACCCCATGAAGGGTACTGTTATATTTTAGCAAAACTAAAAAGTTTTGATCCACTGCTCCAGGAATGACCTTTTTTAAAATATACCATCACTTTTGTGTATTCACAATTTTCAGTCAAAATGTCAAGGTGGCCAATTCAAATACTTGGCTCTTGTGTCAGTATTGTCCTGTAATGTAAGTAGCCCTTTTCTCTCCTAATTTACCTATTAGAAAGGTATAGACAGCAAGCATAGTTCATTCAGCCTTATTCATTTAGCCTCCATATTTATTCAGCCTTCATTTTTCTAGAGTAGTGAAGTCTTTCAAGTGCCTTCAACTGAGATTTGAATACCTCTGACCACCTTAACAGTCAGCCTCTCAGTTTTCTCTTTTTGCAATTTATTGAACATAGGTGCCAGGAGCAAAAAGTAAGCAAATTATAGGCAAAATCTTTCATAATTAAAACAAAAATTCTAGGTAGATCCTGATTGTTATCTTGCCTTTTGCTATAAGTCCATTATTTTGACATTTCACTGCTATTCTATGGTCAACTCTTATCTGAGTTTTTTCTTCTCTGGAGATATCCCTAGCTGATGGCAAGCCTCATTTCTTTCATGTATTGTATTCCCAGATGTTGTATATTCTGGAAATGGTTAATTTCCAGGATATACATCTTTTACTCTAGTAAAATATGTAGTTTGTCCTTGTGCACGCTCCCACCTTTTGAGTTAAGTTTGTTAATACAAATATTTAATAACTTCTGTTATGTGGCTAAGCATGAAAACCTCCACTGGTGTTCAGACAAGTATCTTCTCTTTGAGCTGTACCAGCTGTTATTTCTTCTTCAATATTTCCAGTCCTACATGTCTCAAAAAAAGTACAGCCTCTATCTCCTTCCTCTTGTCCTCCACAATATTCCCTTCTGTCAAATCAACTTCCTATCTAGCAGCAGTCTTTTGTCTCACTTTGGTTCCTTTACCACAAATCCTTTTTCTTCTCTTCTTCTACCACAAATCATTGTTTTCCTGCCTTTCCTCTAACCAGAAGTTCTTTCCTCCCTTACAGTTATTTCAACTTCTAAAATGGCTTCATTGTAGTTGATTGTTTGTGATGGAAATCCTCTCCTGCCCTACATTTGATGATCCTGTCATCTGCATTCAACAGCACTATTACCCATACCTGAAAAACCTGATATTTGTTTTTGAATGACATTCAGCATATCCATTACCCATTTCTCATCATGTTGACAATTTCAAAGATGGCAAATTGTGATATCACCCATTAGATGAGCTGCCTATCCATGAACAGCTGCCTTATGCTTTCCCCATTAGCAGACTGTGTTTTTCAACTTTTCTGTTCCTCTAGTCCACTTCCTTACTCAGAGATCTGTTCCTGTCCCTTTTGTTCATTTCAGGCAGGTATTTTTCCATTTGCCGAAAAGTTAAACTCACTTGTTGCTGCTATGAAAGAGGTTTCTTCTATTTTAAGTTCATGCTCCTTCTTTCCACACTTATATGCTGTTTTGGTATGGCCTTTAGGCAGAAATAATGTCATATGTTTCTATTCCCTGCCAACCTGAAATCCCTCTTTTGTAGCTTTGAAACAGGGTTTCAGGAGGTGCTGTGGACTAGGAGCATATCCTAGCACAGGGCAGCTCACCTGGGATGTGTGACTCAGTCTAGCAGCTCTTGAAGCAAATTACCCTCTGTCACCAGGGTAGTGCAAAGGCCATTTAGCAAACTCCTCCCCAAGCAGCAGGACAGGGCCAAGGTCCTGTGACATTGTGCTGCTGGTTTTGAGATCCAGGAGGGAGAGTTTGGGAGCAAACAGCCTCAACACCACCACACAGGCATGTTTGTTGCCTGCACACGTGGCATTTCCAGCATATCTTCCACTTCACTGCTGCTATAAAATGGGATTAAAATGTATTCTTTCAGCTAAGTTCAGCATTGAAACCACATTAATAGTTTTTGCTAGAAACAAATGTTTTAATAATCTGATCTTCATAGTAGTCTTACCTGTAGTTTTCTGGTGTTTGATCTTAATACTATTTATGTTATGAAGGACTGGGGTGAATACTCCATTGTGGTCTCAGTAAATTGATTTTATCTGTATTTGTTATGAGTCAGGGGATGGGTTAGCTGTCCAGAGATTACTGATGACTTATCTTTCTTTATCTTTATGACTTCAGAAGAGTAGCATAGTGACACTGAGGACAACTACAACACTCAAGGTAAATCTTTGACATTGATTTTAAGAGAATGGCAATAAATCACAAATTCTGTGGTTTTGAAAGTTCGATCACTTTGTTTTCACAGCTCATTATCATTATCATTATCATTATCATCTTTTTAATAAAACAATCTGGGCCAAAACAAAGTTTTGTGAAACTCTGCAGTGTTAGCACCTCAGCAAAAGCAGTCAAAAGACACAGAGGTCAGGCTCTCAGAATCAGGGTGAATGTCTTCACTAGTGCTCCTGTGAGAAAAATATGAATCCAAGTATTGTCTCCAGACCACTGAGACAGCATGCTCAGTCATCACATCCCAGTGGCAAAATAAGAAACCTATGAAGCTGTAAATACAAGCTTCTAAAGAACATGTGACTCAGAGCTGATGCAAAGATTTCTAATTTCCTGGGTGAATAGGCAGTGTGGTTTCAACAACATTCCTTCTACATCCACTTCAAGTTTCGGGCTCTCCAAACTAGAAACACCACTGGGAGAGAAATAATAAAGCTGTGTGCAGTAAAATGCACAGCTAAGTGCAGCTTTCAGGAAGGGCCAACTTTTTTATGCAATATGGCAAATTATTCCATTACCTTGAATAGTGTTGCCCTATTCTTCTTTCCTTGACATGCTGTCATGCTTTGTGCCACTCTGGAGAGTATGACTTCAAAATTCAGAATGTATTTAGTGTAATTAAAACAAGTCATTATTACTTGAGGAATATCTACTTAAGGAATATCTATTTAGGAAGAGAAAGTATTGTGGTTTATACCTTTATTAATATTTCATCTCAGTCTAGAAATCTTGATGTTGGAGCTGTAAAAAACACACAGATAAGGTAATTCATCTGGCAAAGCTTCAAAAGACCTGAGCTGTGATATCCCCAGAAAAGAATAATCATTCTGAAATAAATATTTAAAAAAAAAATTAACAAGAAAAAACTCCACTGGATAGCATTAACTATTGTTTAGCTAAAATTTCTGTTTGGGAAATGAAACTTGTGATTTTCAGTGTGATCAAGGCTGCTCATGCCTTAAAAATGGAGCTATGTACCTTGTTCAGAGGAACTTAACATCAATTTAAAAAAAGGGAAAAGGAATCTAACTTATGGAATTGCTAATACTTACCTCAATCCCATGCTGTGCCAAATCAAGCTGAAGCAATTTGTATTTGTGCTGTGTAACCTGAAATTATGATATCTTTCACACTCCTGGAGAAAATTGTTATATTAAGATCTATTTGAAAGAAATGTGGATTTTTCTCTGACTCTGAAATTTGATTGAAAACTACACTTTTTGGAAAAAAGTGCATTTTTGTGAAAATGCCAAAAATACAGCCTTTCAATAGGTCAGCATTTGTTGAAAGTGCACAGGACCCCACCTTTATGTCTTTCCTTGGCACCACCAGGAGTGATGTGTTTGGACATAGTGCAGTGGGTGATGGCTTTTGTTGTTTGTCACAGACCTGGGTAGCCACCTCGGCTCCTGCCACCATCATGTGGAAATGGGGGCAAAAGGAAAAACCTAATTAACAAGAAGTTATAAACTGAGTCAAGAAAAGCAAATACTCAAAATGAAAGATGGCCTCTGCTATAGGTCCCAAAGGTCATGGCTGTTGGCAACCCTGAGGTAATATTAGGCAATGGAGGCAGAGTTAATTTGCTTTATTAATGTTTGGCCCTCATTGGAAATTGATTCTAGAAACATCTGTTTATTGAATAAAGAAAAAAATGTATTTTGAGTGGTTTTGAAACTATTATTAAGCTTCAGTTAAGTATACCAAGGCACTGCTAATATCCTTGAAAGGGCTACAGAGTTTTGATACTAAAAAATTAAATGTCTTGTAGCCTTTCTTTGTTGCATCTAGGGCTAAGGCCAAGCATTGATTTTTTTTTTTTTTTTAATAAAACCCAAATATTACACCAGTATATAATTATTTTATTCATGCTAAATGATAAACTCTGTTGAGTACTTTAAATTGCTCGAGGCATTATTTCTGTGGAGGAACACATTGTCTTGTGTTTTGTTACAGACACAGACAGAGGGTGCTGGCTGTGGGGTTGCAGCCAGTGATGGGTAATTCAGGTGGTGCAGCTAAAGCCCCTCTCTCACTCGAGTAACAGATCTCAGACAGGCTGGCAAGAACTTAAGGATCTGTCCAAAGGTTTTGGAGAAACAAAGCAGAACAAGTAACAGAAGGCTGGGGCAGTCTAATAAACCTTTGTGTGAACACAACTCTGCAGCTGCTGCATCTGAGCAGTCAGTCGAAGCCAGTTCAGGTATTTCTGCCTGTGCCCATGTCCTGTCATTCGGGTGACTCAAGCAGCCTCTGGAACAAAGCTCGAGGATGGAGACGTCACCTCGCCAGGCTGACGAGCACGGCGGGTTATTGGCAGCGCTGGGCGCCTCAGTGCCGGGAACAGCCCCTGCCTCTCTCCACCGGTCAGGGCAGGATGGCTGGAGCCTCAGCCTGAAGAGGCTGATGGACGTGTTGCTTCTCTCTTTTTAATTAAAGGTGTTTAAGGGACCATGGCAATGGAATTCGTACTTATGAAATTACTGGATTTAATTTATACAAAGAGCCTCTCTGTCAGGAAAAATGTGGCAAATAAAATAGCAACAGTAGGAGGGCTTCTGACCGCAAGGTGTGATAGGGCTGGATTAGAGGCTTCAAACAAGAAAAAACTGGGAGCTTCTTTTTCTGGCTTTGAAAAATATCCTCAGGAATTGTACAGGTTGGTGTGAAGACATGCAAATGGAGTTCTTTGGCAAATGACAAGAGTCCCAAGATCTTTTCAGGTCTGCCTAGGGAAAATTTCTTGCAAGTTCTTGTATTCAAAGCAGAAGGCAGCCAAAAGTGCTGGAAGCTGCATTTCTAATTATGGAGATTTTTCCAAAGGGACTTCTCTCAGTGAGCCATTTCTCAGTCAGGGAAGAGAGGAGACAGATTGCTTCATACTTCATCTGCCAGGAGCCAGTCAATATCCCAGGGATAAAACCAGGAAAATTTCAAGCAGCCAAAAGTAGCTCGCCAGGGATTAGCCAGATAAGCCAAGCTTGCAGGGACTGCTAGCCCTGCTCCAATAGTTAGGTGTTACAGAGAGTAGTAGTGATATTACGCACATGGTTTCCTAGTTCTCTTCTATCCCACGTTTCTGAGGTCCAGCTCAGACATGGTGTGACCTCAGACAAAGTCCATCCTGGCCAGGTCTCAGCTCTGTCCATTACATGAAATCAGCCCAGCTTTCAAATCCATACACAGTCAATAAATGTGAGACCAGCCACTTAGGGTGTCTTGACAATTTGCTTTCTCCAAGGTAGGAAGTAAGCAAAAGTGGAAGAAGGGAAAGAACACAACTCAGGGTGATTCCTTTGCTTGGGCACCAGACATGGCCCAGAAGGCACCCTGTTTGCAAGTGCTGAAATGCCACCTTCTGAAACCCAGTGCACAGCAAATGGCATCAGCGTGGGGAACTCCAGCAAACAAGTCTCTGATGCTTCCTTTGAACTTCCATTTGCAGTGGTGGACAGCATCACAGAGAAAAACAGAATCAGCTAAAGCAATTTTCTTGGCTTCCTTCCAACTATGCTAACCTTAATGCTGAGTCACATATTACTGTTTCTTTAACCAAAAAGGCACCACAGTAACCTTCTGTTCCCTGTAGCCACAAAGGAGTGCTTACAGATTTAAACCTTTTATTCCCAGAACGATTATCTGAGGGTAGTTTCAGTGGAGGTGTGGAAGCAGAGAGCTGATACTGCTCTTCATGAAATAGCTGAGTCAGGCCTGACCCCATGTTAGATCTCAGTGATTAGAAGGTACCATTAGCCCCAAAAAGCTTCATCTTTTTTCTTGCTGTGTAGATTGACTTCAGATGTCTGACATTTAAGTTGTGTTTTGTAGCATTTATCCAAATCCAAGCACATTTTCATTTACCAATCAAGTTATTTTCCCACTGAAAACACTGTTTTTGTGCCTGCTATACTTACCAAAATCCAAGATAACACTGTATCTAGCACAGGCTTGTAAATTATCTAGGCTGATTTAAGAAAACAACTTTAAATCTGTTTTTGCTACAAACCAAAGCACTCAACAACATCAACAAGTGTTGCAAAATAAAGTAATCCCAGAGGGAATTACTAAAGCAAATAGTACTGATTTCTCCAGTAGAGAGGTCTTTACTCTGAAACCTAACATGATGTGTTTCTGGAAAGGTGCTCTTTCACAGTAATATAAGTAAGTTATCCTGTCTGTCAGGTCAACTTGAAAAGAAAAAAAGCTTTAAAGCAAACAAACAAACAAACAGCACCTTGAAAGCTTATTTACTTTTTCTCCATTAGCAGTGTTTTTTACAAGCCAAATTGCTTCAGTAGTTTTGATCAGTATAGTTAGTTAGTTTGTAAACAGATCTACATATCTACACAAATACTTTTGCCACAAAATTGAATCCAAAGTGTTGTTTGAAAATGTAATATACATTTGTGCAAAGATACTTTCATCCATACAAAAAAAAGAAAAAATCATATTCATCATGGTATTAAGATGGAAAAAAATTATTTACATTGCTCAACTTAGTCACAAAGGAAGCTGAAGAGTTAGTACAGATCTCATGAAAAATCTCTTTGTTGCAAATGCACAGTCATAATATTTTCCAGTTGCAAAGAGGTATTTGGAGATTGGGGATCAACAACACCCTGTATCCCACATTTACAATGTTGCTCCTGTTTTAGCAGCATTGCTAAAAGCACTGCTAGAAGCAGCTCGTGCTTCTTTTTGTAACTCATCTGAAATGATTGCTTTAGTATTCAAGGAGCAGTTACCCTGAAAATGCACAGCTTAGCCAATACCAGGTTAGGATCCACATTATATTATTCCTTGAGTACAATATACCAGATCTGTGGTGTAGCTTAATATGAGCTGCTTTTAGATGCAGAATAATTCTTGCTCTGTGTCTTCTCTTTTTATTTCCAGACAGATTTCTTCTTGACAAAGTGGGCCAAAGTGTGCAGAGCCTGACTGGTATGTGTCAAACAGCAAACTTGTTCATTCAAAAAAAAAAAAAAAAAAAAAAAAAAAGCATGGTAACATAAAAGAGAAGCAGGAAACATAAACAAAAGAGTAATGGAAAACAGGAGTGGCCAGCACCCCACATTCCCCTATCTTTGTGACATGCAGTTCATAAACTGATGTAGGCGCTTCACACAAACAAGGAGGGACCCAAAATAGAGATGCTGTAAACAAGAGAAACAACATCCCACTCACAATGCTCTTGGGGACAGCTGCCATAAGACCAGTTCCCTGTGACATCAGGGGCTTGTTTTTTGTGCACATTGGTGTGTGTCTGGAATCCCAGAAGGAGAAATGTAGTAGGGAGAAAGTGTCAGTCATAACTTCTCCTATTATGCAGCAAAACTATCTATCTAAAAATATGTCAGGCTCCCTAGAAACTCCCTCCTTGCTCCTGTCATTCTTGTAATACCCACCAACATCACACCCTGTTGTGCTGCCTATGGGGAAGGAGCCCATAGAAACAGGCTTGCCTCCAAAACAGCTGCTTTTGGTATGCATTGCAGCTCTTTTAAAGGAAAACACTCCATTTGGCCACCACAGGAGAGGAATAATCTGAGACATCTCCACTTGTGCAGGCATGACCTTATGAACCAGTTTTGTTGGGATGCTGGGTCTGGTACCAGATCATCACTCTGTTTCACATGCAAAGGCCACATCATTAAAAGTGCTGCTCCTTAGATTTCTTCTCACATCAGTTCCCTTTTTGAAAGCCTAGCTTGTCTGTTTTGCTCACTTGCCAAAAATAAGTCCAACCTAAGGAAAAGTCAGTGCTAATGCCTCTCCTGCACTGACCATACATGTCTTGTCTGACTTATGTTTCTTTCAAGCGGGTTAAAAACCTCACACTATGGCCAGTAGTTTTGTTTCCAGCAGACTCAGGAGAAAAACAATATTGGCCTAAGAATGAGATCAGCTATTCCATTCCTTGGTCTAATAAAAAAAAGTAAAATGTAAATATTTTTATACAATTGTTCTTGTTTGTTTCCAATTATCATAAACAAGTTTATCCCTTTTCCTTTTCCTTTTTCCTTTTCCTTTTTCTTTTGGTTTTTCTCTTTTCCTTTTAATTTTCTTTCTGATTTTTTGGGTTGGTACGTTTGTTTGTTTGTTTGTTTTATTTCTCCACTCTTTCCCCTTTCCATTTTCCCTTTTTTTTTTTTTTTACTTTGTCTTTCTGTTTTCCATTCCTTGAAAATTAAAATAATATTCTTGTTCTGGAATGCTCCCTTTATGCAGATCCAGGAACACCCTGATTATTTCAACCAGATATTATGGAGGAATTCTACAGTCAGGATTCATTGGGAATAAGGATTGATGCTATTCCACAGTTGTGCACAGGACACAAGAGAGTATCCAGTTACAGTATATTTACCTGTAGTATTTTGGAGCAAGAGAGCAAGAAGATGCTGGATTGACCTGTGAGAGGGTAAAGGTGGGTTCCTTGGTAATGTATTCTAAGTGCAAAAAATCTCTTTGTTACAGAGCCACTGATGTACTTAGAGCCCAGCTCACTTATTGATCTTAGGTGTCCTTTTTCACTGGCAAACCACTGCCAAGTCCCTGTATTTCCCCTCACATGCAGGTAAGTGTTTATACCCTTGCCTCTTAAGAAGAGATTCAGCCTTAAAAATGTACTTGAAAAGTACATTTGCAATTGAGAAGTCTGTTCAGGAGCCCCTCACAGAGGACTGATGCTTTGGTGCTTTCAGTAGCATTCCCAGGCTTCTGCAAGATCCTGTTAGTATTAAGTGGGTCTTCCAGTGATAAATGATTCATATTGCTCTGAATTGAAGGTAGCTGGCCTTTCTTCTGTGCAAGTCCTGAAAAAATGCCAAAGAACCTCATTGCTCCACTTTACATAGCTTGACTATATTTACCATGTGCTATACTACAAACTGTAATATGGCCTGTGAATCTTGCCTTTTGTTCAAGAGATGCAGATTATTTTCTCAGTCAAGGTCAAATTAACATACGTTCACATCTCCTGGATTTCCACTTCATTTCTTTCTTCCTAAACCTTCAGTACTGTGCCCAACATAATACCAAGGTCACCAGTTCATGTCCTGTTTGAAATACAGAGAAAATGCTTGTAAGACTTATTTATTAAAAAGCATATTAAGTATAAGAATCATCTTGGCAGTCTTCTTCCCCACAGTTTTTTTCTGTTTATTCAGAGGAGATAAGTGAATGGTTAAGATGTGAATTTGTTTCTTCATTGAACTGGGATAGTTTTTGAGGCCAATCACTACTTGCTGGTTTACCACTTGCTGTTTTGTGGTGTTTCATTATAAGGAGATTTCTTTTTTTGAAAAATGGAGCAAAAAATGTGCTTGAAAATATGAAAATTGGGTGATTTTTCACCATAATACTTTTCTTTATGATTACATTAACATTTACTGGTGAAAATGGAATCATTTTGTGGGAATGTGTTCAGACTCCTATGGAACTCCAGTAGAAAATAGGCAGGCTTTCTGCTTATTTAAAAATCTGAACTGGACATATTTCTTTCTGTATTTTGGAAATGTTGTTATGATTGTTGTGCTACTAAGCACCAATAAGTTCTCTTATCAGTAACTGGATGGTCCCAGAACCTAGTGATCCCAGAAAAACAAATTAGCATTTCAATGGCCTTGTAGATATGGTCTGGAAATTTACAGTTTCCTATGCTTTAGTCTTTAGAAGCTTTGGATGTTTTAAGAAGACGGAAGTTATTTTGATTTCTGGAATCTAGAAATTTTCAAATGGAAATTCAGTCATGTTTGCATGACCTTGAGTAGGACTGTTCATAAAATGTAGAGTGTTTTGAGTTGGAAGGAACTTTAAAGATCTTCTAGTTCCTATTCCCCCACCACAGGCAGGGACACCTTCTGCTAGACCAGGGTGCTCAATGCCCCATCTAACCTGGCACTGGATACTTCCAGGGGTGAGACATCCATAGCCTATCTAGCCAATCTGTTCCACTGCCTTATCACCCTCTTAGTAAAGAATTTTCACCTAATATCCAACCCAAATCCACTGTCTTTCAGTTCAAAGCCACCCCCCCTGTCCTATTACTACATGCCCCTGTAAAAAGTCCCTCTTTGGCTTTTCTGTGAGCCTTTATGTACCTTTTAGGTACTGAGAGGTTGCTCTAAGGTCACCCTTGAGTCTTCTCCAGGCTGAACAACCCCAGCTTTCTCAGCCTGTCCTTGTAGAAGTGCTCCACCCTTTTCATCTCTTCTTGGCCTTCCTGTCCCTTACTCCAACAGGTCCATGTCTTGTGCTGAGGTCCACAGAGCTGGATGCAGTGCTACAGATGGGGCCTCATGTGGGCAGAGAAGAGGGGTAGAATCCTGCTGCCCACACTGCTCTGGATGCAGCTCAGGATGCAGACAGCTCCCTGGGCTGTGGGTGCACCTTGCCAGGTCATGTCCAGCCTCCCATCCACAAGCAGAAGCTCAGATTTATTGAACTCTCCTTCCATGCTAGAAAGTTAGGTTCCCATTGACTCATTTTAAAACCTCATGCTAATCTGTACATTCCAAGAACAAGCAATAA
The DNA here is from genome assembly GCF_903797595.1 of Erithacus rubecula. Taxonomy (NCBI): domain Eukaryota; kingdom Metazoa; phylum Chordata; class Aves; order Passeriformes; family Muscicapidae; genus Erithacus; species Erithacus rubecula. Next base: position 20,235,733 of record NC_136661.1, read on the forward strand.
ATGTTCTTGGGTTACAATACACATTTTTCAAAACTTGCCTCTGAGGGGTTTACTTTAAATGATTAAGTAAATCAGAATTTCAGAGAACATTTGAAGGCTGAGGAAAATTCCTTGTATCTGTTGAAACTTTGAACTGGTATATTCTATTAAAATGACAAGCTGAGGTGCATGACTTCAAAAGGCATCATTATCTGCAACTTTTTAGGATCATATATTAGCTACGAGCAAGAGAATGTCTGGAAAGGTGAACCATATGGTACAATAATTTGGGATCCAACCTGCTGTTTTTTGTATAAAGGAGGGGAGCTAGTACAATTTAGCACATTTTACAGTTTTTACTGTTTATATTTGGAATTTGTGAAAAATCTTCCCAGAAAAGGGCTCATAGACGCAGATTTCCAAAATAGCATATTTGGAAAACACCTTGAAAATAATTACTGTGACAAAATCAGAAGCTCTGCTAAGAAACTTAACAGCATATTTCAGCAGCTGGCACTGTCTTCTCGTATATTGGAAGTTCAAAACCTTAACATTATACTCACAGTGGGAAGTTGATCCTTTCCAGTTGCTCCCGACTTCTCTCTCTGAAGCATTACCAATAAAAGATCTGTGGCAGTTTTAGCACATCTGTGCTTATGATTTAACACCAAAGTCTCTCTATTCAAATTTTGTCTTTAGGAGCTGAGGAAATGTACAAATAGAAGCAGATGTCCTATGTGAAACAATATTAACAGAAACTTAGGAACCAGTTCAGATTCTTGGGGAATCCATGTTTTCTCTGTTAAGTTTGGATGGTCCTGCTTTTTTGCACAATACTATTAAAGGGAAATTGTGCTTGCTTTTAAACCAGAAAATGTTAGTGCATTTGGAGCCAATGCAAAAATGATGCTGCATTCAGGAGACACACTCTGCTTTTAGAAAGTGAGATCTTTGTCTCTGGAGAGAAGGCAGTGTCCTGTTGCTTCTGCCTGGGAGAGGGACAGCTTAGAGCTGCCAAGCAGCCAACCCTTTGGGTGGCTCAGGAATTTCAGTGATGGGTTTGGCCCAAAGCCATGCTCATTCTTTGGCTTGTGGCAGAGCCCACATGATCTGTGAAACTACTGAAGATGAAGAAGATAAAATGGAAAAGGCAAGGCCATTTAAGAGCCTACAAGTACACATTCCTGTAATCGTCAAATAACTGTAAAGTGTCAGAAGTTCCAGAAGCTGAGAGGAGGACAATAAAAATGATACTCCTTAAAGAAGAATGACATACATGTTCCAAAATTTTATTTTGTTCTTTGCTCTGTATGGAGCTTGGCATGCATTCTTCCTCCCACTCTGTCTCGCCTCCTTCCTAATTTCCTCACTATATGTAAAAAGCATTAAAAAGTTAGGAATTCCTGGACATTACAGAAGAATGAATTAATGGCAAATGTCTTTCTGTGGACTTCTATTTCTATAACCATGCCATCTTAGTAAGACATGCGTTATTCTGATTTACAATCTTCTTCCCACTAATCAGAATGAGTCACAAGTGTTTGTAAAGTGATGTTGAGCTTCTCTGTACACAGAGGGCAGTGACCCAAGAGGGAAACTCAGTTTTCCAACAACTCTTAAATCGATGAGAAAATGGAAAGTGAGGAACTCCAAAGACTAAAGATTGGTCGATCACGATATTTGTGTATTGATTGTATTTGATAGAAATATTAATTTATTCTTTACTTTGCGGGCAGGGATTTCTTTCTGTTCATGCATTTTCATGCTTATGTAGATTGCCGTCTCTGTCTTGCATTTCTTGTTCAATTGCTTGTAGAAAGAGATTTATTGACAATGATGAAATGCTTTGAGAGATTAAATAAAATTCCTTTATTTTTAATGCTATTAAAATGCAGATGTTTGATATTTCCCACTTTTATCCCCATTTCACAAAGTTAGATCCTGCAGTAGAACTGTTACAAGTATTAATGCATTCCCAAGGCAATCCATTCCAAGTCCTTTTGGTCTGAAAAAAATATTTGTTTCCAGTTTGCTCACTAAAAAGCATGCAGTTGAAAAACTGTTCATATTTGTGTTGTATGATCATTTGACCTTTCCCACCCATGCTTAACTAGAGTATAGTTTTTAAATAAAAACCATTTTTGCCTCATGTTACTAATCCCAGATGCTGTGAACAATACAATAACATATCAGTCCCTCAGAAATAGAGAGCTCAATCTTTATGGTCCTGAGAACAAAATGCTCAGCTTTAACTGACCTTAATGAAAATTGTTAAGTGCTTAGCTTACAGTCAAGTTAAATGGCTGTCAAGTTAAATGGCAATCAAGTTAAATGGCATTCAGCCCTGATGCTATTCCTATAAATCTCCTGATGTTTTTGTAAGAAGCAGGAAGAGGAACTGGATCAGATTGATGTGGTAAAGTATTTTCCTTTATAGGAAAAATTAAACATCATTATAAAACTATTATAATAGCAATTTGATTCTAAAGAGAAAGGACTCAAACACATTCTTGCACATCAGCTGTGTCAGGGCAATGTCCACATGCATGCTACTTGTCCGTGGCAATGCATAGGAATTTATATGAGCTTGGCATTCTTTCACTAAGGCTGAACTAACTGGAATTACTTCACCTAAGCCTGGGACAGGGAGCATCCACATACATAGTTACCCCAACTCAGCCAGCAAACAGCAGGTTCCTGATGAGTGGCAGTGAAATCCAACTGCTGATTCTCTATGCAGAGCCACAATGGAATCAAAGTGTCCTTCCTCTATGAGAGTTTACTACTGAATCAACCTTTAGAGAGAGAACATCTGGCATAGGAGCCTGCTGAGACCTGAACTATAAAATACTTTATAGCCAGGTTATAGTGGCTTTGACCTGGGTGATGTCTTATATAAATTACATATAATATAATTATATCATATTATATCATAATTTATATATTATATTTATATATATAAAAAATATATATATATAATATTATATAAAATAATTCCTTTTTTTTCTGTAGGATTTTATTGGTAAACCAAAAAACCCCAAAACTCATGCCACCTTTATGTTGAACAGCATTTTCTGACAGAGCTCATTTGAGCTTGATTAGCATATGACAGCAGTTAAGGCACGGCTGACTGGGGACAGGTGAAAATACAAAGGGGTTAGTATCAAGATATTCCTGATCTCCATGGGTTGAGCAGGGTGTGATGTGCCTTGTTATCCTCAGCAAGTCCCTGTAGCTGTTTTCTTCCCTGGCCTTGCTGTTTTAGTGCTGTGGGCACAGAGCTCCCCTGGTCCCTGCTGCCTTCCTGCAGCATTCCAAGCACGTGAAGGCTCCGTGCTGCTGGGAGTTTTCTACTCCTCAGGACTCTGCACCATCACTGGGCACAGCACCATCAGCACTGCCAGAAAATCACAGCACTCCCTGGGAAACGTGAACCTCATGCTCCCAGCACAAAATGTACAATTTCCAGATTGATGAGCAAAACTGCCACTGCCACACATGTGCATTTGAGAGGCTTTCAGGCCATAGGACAGGTACCCAGGCACAGCATGTTAGTGAAGGCAGCAGCTGAGTAATCTCAAAACAAATCTGCTGCAGACAAAACACAAAAGAAATCAAAGTGACTTGTTATGTAAACCTGGGATTTTTCATGCTTGTTGCTGGCCTGTTCTTACCCAGCTACTGCCTGGTGAGAGAAACAATCACAGGTGAGAGTGATTTCTTCCAGCACATTCATTCATTATGCATATATTAAATATTGGTCTTAATTTAGATTCTGGGAAGTCGGTATTGGACTTGAAAGCTCATGATGTTTCCTATCACCCACCCATAAATGCACATGACCTAACCCAAACATGCACACTATCGTGGTGAATTACATGTTTTAAAAAGAGTTCATTTTACACACATCTGGTGGTGCTTTTTCCTTACATCTACCAGATGAAAGATTGTGCATCCTTGCTCTGGAAGGAAAACCACATTTTCTTTATTTCTTGCCACTATGGTTGGGGTTAAGGAGCTACAACATATGGACAGCATGAATTTTGAATTTGTTGATGTTGAATCAATACCCTAATTTGAAGTTTGCATAGGATTTGTTTTGTCTCTTGATTTTCCATATTTTCTTGCAGTCATTAATCTTTCCAATATTAGAAATAGCTGGAACTGAAAATGTTGAAAAATTGGAAGCAAAATCAGAAAGTCTACAGAAAGATAAATACACCAGAAGGCATGCAGATAATTTTTATATCTCAAAATTCAAATCAACATAAATCCATGTGTTTTCCCACATGAAATAAAACTAAAAGTAGTAATACTCATCCTGAGTTTTTATGGTAACAAGAAATTTGTTCCATATATTGTATTACTACCTCAAAACATGTTGGCCAAGCTTACTACAATACATGACATTAAATGTAGATTTTCATTAGATTAATTTTCCCTTTCCCTTTTTTTCAACTTCATCTTTAAATTTCAGACACTGGTTTCTCTTAGTTCAGCCAAGTTAGGAAAACTATTGCAGCTCTTCATCTGTCACTGGTATACAAAACACCCTAAAACATATAGTACAAATGGCCTCATATTCGTGACTTGAATGTGCTTGAATTTTTTTGTTAAATTCTGTTTGCTAAGAAGTAGATCTCTTAAATTTGCTTCCTAGACCAAACTCTGGGAAAAAAAGGTCCATGTTTATATTGAATGAAATTTGCAGATTTGCAGAATTCTTTGCAGAATTGAAAGGCATGTTGCAAAATGAGTGGCACTTCCACAGAGAGAGAAACCCAAGAATACACTCTGTGATCTTCACAAAATATTCTCTTTTAGTAAGATAGAAAGTGAGGAGCAAGGTCTTTTCAGACACTTGAAAGTATTATAATGGCTTGGTAATTCAAGCTTCAGAGTGCTTTAATATAGTTATAAAATTGATCTGTGTATCTATAAAATGAATGAGTTAAAAAGATAAAATGTCACTGAATAATTTCCAGGTCTGCATCACAATGAGCTTAAGGCATTCACTATAACTACGAAGACATAATCAAAGAATAATGATTCACCACTAAGCTATCAGAGTTCTTGAGTTTACAGTGCAGTTAGAAAGTGAATAAATGATAGAGGAGTTTAGGGACTGCCTCACAAGAAAAAAACCCAATGTTTTGGGTCATGGATTGTATACTGCATCATAGTTCAAAATCTCACCTACACATACTTAGGGCTAAAAAAGTGTATATAATATTAAGAAATTTTATTCTGACACAGGAAGTGTTATAGCTAAGTAAAAACACTGATCATTCTTATTCTTCAGAAAGAATGTTACTTTTTTTCAGTAGCAGAAGTCTTTTATCCCAGAAAACACTGCATGTTTCAGCACTTTGCATGAATGATCTGTTCTCTTCTACTTCATCACTGGTATACTGTCCCATGAATCTTCTCATCCCTTTTTAGAATTAGTACTGTGTCTGAAAAAATCTCCCTGGTATATACTTACTGCTGTCTTTCAGGCCTTTCTCAGGGCTTTCTGAGGCTTTTTCTTCCTTGAGAAAAACCTGTTTCCACTCATGTAATCTGTTTGTTGTATTTGAGGAACATATATGTTCCAGACACTGCATTGTTGAAATTGCTTTGCTGCCTGTTTAGTTTGATTGCTGATAACTCTGTAATGCATGAAATTAATTTTCGTTAGTTTTAAAGCAATAATAAAGAATTTGAAATGCAAATTGAGATATTTGGTGCCAAAGTAATTCTCTCAACACCTTAATCACAACTGGTTGTAGTGTTGAACTTAATCAAAACTGAAACCAATGCAGGCTTTTCAAAGTAAAAAAAAATCACTGCAGTAATGGGTGTGGACAATTACTATAAAAAAATGTGTTCCCTCTTGCCAAATGACCCATTTACTTCTGTACAGTAACATCATTAATGATAAGATTTCTTAGGTACTTTTCTGCAATACCACATCTACCATTATGAAAAAGTACTGAAATATGAGTTTGCTTTCAGGAGACTAAAGATCTTGTATGATCAATCACTTAGGGATAAGCAGAGGGAGGAATTTCAAGACCCTTCTCTTTAATCAGAACTGCTGAGAATACTGGTATCTGATCTGGTAATCCACCACTGACTACTTCAGTGTTTCTGATATTCTTCTTCCCAAACAGGACAATTAAAGCCTACCAAAAAAAAAAAAAAGGCACTATTTCAGGCTCATGATCTGTTAATAGAAGAGACAGCTGGCCATTTTAATTCTATTTTCTTTCTGAGAGAAGCCACCAAGCCAGACCTAATGTCACTGTAAATTTTTTCTGGATGGGTGGTCATTGTTTTCTTCTGCTTAGTGAAGTGTCTGGTGTGTGGGAGGCTGTGGCTCTCAAGTGCTGTCATTACACTCAGTTGCTTAAGATGTAAGAAAAGGTAAAGTTTTTTGGTAGGAGAGGTGAGGAACTAGGTGATGTGAGTGGTGCCATAATGGGGATAGGACATAAACAAGCACAGCCCTATCTTCTGACCAGTTCTCTGTGACTAGGGCACTGGAAAGAAGCTGGTCTCATTCTGGAGCTGGGTCTGTGGTTCCACATGCCTCAGGTGGAAGGACTGACATGGAATGCACAGGGACAGAGCAAATCTGGTACAGTTGTAGCTGTGCTGAATATGTGTGCTAGGAGGAACATGTAGCCACCCACATACAAGCAGACTTCTGGCATTTTTATAGTGGGATCTATAATAAGAGGGTTGAAAGACATTTGCTTCTTTTTGTATATGTCCCAGAAACATACTAAATATGGTACATTCCTGTGATAATGTTGATCGTTACCCAAAATTTCCCAGTTGTCTTGATAAAGGGAAGGCTACTACTTCAAATGCTAATAGCAGGAATATCTTCTAACCAATATGACAGCCATGAGCAGAAGATGAAAGGAAAATATATTAAGAAATCAAGAGCTGACTTCAGGAGGTAGAATAATGAGTCAACCATATGAGAAATTAAGGTCATGAAATGCTTGCCTGAATCTTACTCAGGGAGTTGCCCAGAAGGTTAGCAGTGAAACCTGAAACTGTATGAAACTGACTTAGTTTTATACTGCATTGCAACTCAGAAAATCACAGCAGATTTCTCAAAACAGGCCACAAAAAGCCTGCAGGAAAGCTGTGTGGTGCCACGACTTTTCATCCAGCAGAGACCACAGCTGTGTGTCCAATGGCTCCATGGAGGCACGGCGTGGCTCTGCCTGCCATGGGCTGGCCACCACAGAGCTGTGTCTGCACAGCTGGAGCCAGGAGGCCCTGCTGATAGACCACAGTGCTGTGTGCTGGTGTCCAAAGGAGTCATGAAAAGGACCTGGCAACTAGGCAAAAATACAGAGCAATGAAATGCTTGCATAAGTTTGGGTGTGAAGCAATAAGACAACCTCAATTATTTTTTTGTTCATGGGGTCCTACAACAACATCTTCCAGTAACCTGCATCTGCTTTCTGGCACAGCCTTTTGGCAAACTCTGTTTCCCTTTCTATTTATGAAGGTTTTCTTTCTGCTGAGACTAAAAGTCTCTACCTTTGCTGAGACACTGATAACTGAAACAAAGTAAGCCCTTTCTCTTCCATGGTCAGAATAACCCTTGAAACTTTTCTTGATCATAGCATGTCTCATTGGGTCCCATATCTGTTGTCTTCTCCAAAAATCTTTGTTAGATCTCAACAAACTCTGAAAAGATGGAGAGGGAGGGGTTAATTTTCTATGTGTCGGTTATTTCCAGCAAAGCTGTGTACCTCTAAAGCTGTTTAGACTCTGCTCAGCAGGAGACCAGGCACTTTAATTTGGGGAAAAAAACCCAATTAATCCTAAAATAAGTAATCTGAAACAGGACAAGTGAATTGTGGGGTAGAAGCATCTGTTTTATTAATTTGACTACAGAAGGTTGCTGCCTCTCCAATCCAAGAGATGTTGGCAAAGGAAACCCACCTACTCTCACTCCCTCTGGGTGCATCTGTACTAGAAGTGTAGGAAAATTTAATCTCTCTCCATGGAAACCACATTTGATTTGAAATAGTATAGATGCTATCTTGTATTTCTGTTGTTTAAAGGGTGGATAATCTCCTCTGAATATTCCACTGCCCCTGAATTTATTTGGTTGGGCACAGAACTGCGTCAATTGACTTTGTTGCAGGTGCACATAAACTGGGATTTTGTATCACTCAGGGAAGATTTACCAGCACAGGTTGGAAGTAGCTTGATAAATCTTTTTGAAGAATTTCCCATGTAAGTCATAAACCTAAATATCCTTTCACTCCCTTTGCTAAATGTCCCTTCTCTGTAGGTAAATTAGAGGAACGTATCAAAGCAGGTTTGATTTTCCTGAGCCACCTTTTCTGATCAAGTGTTTGTTACTATCCTTCAAACTGAGCTTAGGAGTTTGTTGGCAGTAGATTTCAGGCTTTTCACAGCTCTTTTTGCAAGAAGCAAAGGACCACTCTGAGCTTTCTTGACACAAGTGCATTACTTTGCTTTTCATTTCTAAGTAGATTACTTTCTTTTGGTCTCTTTTATTGTTGCAGTAGTTAATTTCTTCATAAAAGAACATGCAAAGGACCTGCTGACAATCATTTCAGAAGGCACTGGTGAATAAAACATAGTGTGTTATTATATGCATGCTTCCACAGATTTGGAATTTTTTAAATATTGGTCAACTTAAGCACTTAATTTTTCACCTATGCTAGTATTGTGGGAAGATGAAATCTCAGAACTTGGTATTTAGTTGCATTAGGAATCCTTTTAGTCTCTTTCTGGGCCTGCTCACTGGGACGGTCATGTAGAGAAAAGACTTGTGGCTTTAACCTGAGAGGCACTGCTGCATCTTTCCAGCTTTTGCTGCTTTCCTGGAGAAAGAGAGCTTCATAAGCCTGGCTGCAGCTGACAGGCTGAACCTTGCCCCACCAGACCTCCCATGCTGTCTGCAAGGGGATAGGTGAGTGGGATGTGCATTACCTCTTTCAGATGTTTCCCTTCTGAATAGTGGTCCATAAGATACGAGCTATAAATTCTTTTCCCTTTTGCATAGTATTATTGCTTATTTTTCTGTCTTACTATACGGAATATATTTTTATACCCTTGTTACCTCAGTGTCAGTTTTCAGAAGGAAAACTTATGTGCAGGTGTACATAATCATATAAATTAATATATTCATGTGTAGATCAGTTATTCTGAAGAAGAGCATTTAAAACCTGAGTTATCAGTACAGGTACTTAGATTGCTTTCTACAGAAACTGAATATACATAGTCACTTCCTGAAGGTTCAAATCATTTAATGCCAACATTAAAGACAGTCCCTTGAAATAACTCATTATTCCCTATTTTAAGAAAGAATAATTAAATGCATCTTAAAAACTTTCATCCATTCTTAATCTTTAATGCCTTTAATATGACTTGAACAAGAGTTCAGACCCTGATTCCCAGTACCAACCTCAGCATTTCTTGTTCTGCACATCACAGAAGGGAAATAAAGTACCTACTATTAGCACTCATCTCTTCAAACTTCACCTTCTACCACTAGTGAGAAGCAGCATTTCAGATTGTGCACACCACTGCATTCCTCTTCTGTCAGGAGAACAGAAACTTTCTGAGGCAGCTATTTACTAATACCAGAGTAGCTTACCCATCATGACCTTCCTTGCATGTATGAATTTCTATACACTTCATATAAAGAAGAAGAAAAGGTATAATCACCCTCCCTTCTGGTAGCCAACTTACAATAAAAATTTATTTTTTTCAGTAACAATTAATCTTGTTGGTAGTTTTGTGTCAAACATTTGATATTCAGTTGCAGAAGTCCTTTATTGCCATGGTCTTCCCTGACTCCTTTGTGTTCCTTCTTTTTCAGAAAAAAGTTCATTATGAGAAGCATCTTGAATAATATTTTGCTGTAAGTTTAGCCAATAAAACATCACACACACAAAAGTTCTACCTTTGTTCACGTGTATAGCTGGGAAGAAGACTTTGATTCCAGCATGGGGTGATTAGGATCATATGATGAGCACAGTGCATAAAATGTAGGAAATCATCTAGTTATTTCCTTTACTAAGTACAAAATATTGTATTTGTTAGTCATTTAATTATGATTTCAGAAATGAATTTTTAATGATGGAGGGAGGACAACATTAGCTAGTAATTAGGGAAATGAGAGACCTGTATTTATTCAAATAAGCCCAGCCCTTCTGTTTCCTGGATGACAAAATGTTATGGAAATATGATTTCATAAGGTATGCTAATTTATTTTTGAAATGTGGGAAAGTATTGTCAAACTAAACATGAAAAAAAAGATTGGCATTTTAGAGGGGCTACATTATTCTGCTTAGAGAAATTCTGCATCCTGGAAAACACCTGCAATTTCAATTTTGACTGTGATTCACTAGAGTACATGCTTTCTTTTTTACCTGTAAACATGTTAAACAACACACAGACAATGGAACAAATGGAATATGAAATGAAAGTGAACATTTCCTTGAATTCAATTTCTAACAGTTAGCTAAATTACATATTTTCTCGTAAAATAAACAATGCATTAGAATAATGTAGTTTCACTTCAGAGAGCTTTAGGTTAATATCTTAATGGAATATATTCTAGTGAATTTTAAAAAGTTTCTTAAACCTGATCTTTTCAGTTAAATGTCATCCTCATGGTTTTAGTTTATGATACTGTTATTAATAATATTGTGCAATTATATTTTTATCTCATCTTAGTACCAAATGCTTACAAAATGCATTTTATTTCTGTTTAATTCCTGTTGGTCTGAAGTTCCTACTGTTTATAATCTTTGATTCTACAAAATGCATGTTTTCCCAATTCCTAAGTAAAGTTAAAAATTAAAGGAATTTAAAATTTTCTTGCTGCTATTGTCCTTACTTAAATAGGATGATAAAAAATGACGTTGCAGGTAACTATATGTGTCATTTATCTACAAGAAATTAGCTCCATAAAATGAGTATAGCTAGTGCTGAGCTATAATTATCTGCAAATATGCATGAGGAAAATCTACATAACCAAATCCATTCATTGGCAATCACAAGAAAGAGCCCAAGCTGAGTAGTCTCAAGAGCTTTATTATTTCTACACTGAATACAGAAACAGGAAATGAATGGGGTGGTTATATAAATGAGCGTAATACTTTGGACAGAATGAAATTCACATGATTAGGCTGAACATTATACAAGTAGATCTACTGACTTCATAAATGACATACAGACGTAATTAGGATTTCCCAATCCTTGTTTATTAAGCTGTCCACAAACTAGGGATCTGTAAAACAAAACCCCAAGTGGTGAGATGCAGTTTGGTAATATGTATATGCAGTTTTATGCACATATTATAAAAGTTATGCTCAAATTTTGATTCTAAGTGGGACTTCTTAGACATTCTAGAACTAAAACATTTTTAAAACCCCACACATTATGATTTTATGTAAGTTTAATTGTATCACCTCTACAAAATTTTAAAGTAGATTCGATAACTGTATTTTTACCATGCTAAAATCTTTATGCAAATAGAGTATTACATGACATAAATTGTAAAAACACTATCTTTGTTGAACTATTTTCTTTTTTCAGTTATTTTTTTTTGTTTGCGGGTTTTTGGTGGGTTTTGGTGGTGGAGGGGTGGTTTTAGTAATTGTTAGTTTTTTAAAAAAATCCTGAAACTGTATTTTGGTAATCCAATCCACAGAGGAATTTCTCTCATCTATGAACTCCACAGAAAATGCCTATAAAGAAATAAATAATTGAAAGAGTAGTCAGATTCTCTGTCACATCTGACTTGGGAACAAACAGTACAAAGTGCTTTCTCATTATGTGGAACACAAGGATTCAATAAAAAAGTGGAGTTGGCCAGTGGGTAGCAGTTCCAGTACATAAAACATCGATGTTTCAAAATTTGTTTTTATTCTGGGTTAGAATAGAAAAGAAACCATGCAAGCATTCTGAAAAGAAATTCTGTTGAAACACTCAATTTTAAATTGAAAAGGACTGTTTTCTTTATTTCTTTTTCAATTAAAATGAACCTTGAGTTGAAAACTGTAATGATCCATTGATATCTCTGCAAAGGGTGGGACTTGGCAGAACATTACATCATCAAAAATAAAATATAAAAGTATATGATATCTAATTTTCTAGAAATTTCTAAGATAAAGTAACCAGCAGAAGTTCAGTGATTGTGCTTATGATAGCAATCATTGCATATTACAGTATCTTGGCTTAGGATTTTAAACTAACAACTGAAAAAAAAAAAAAAAATTTTGAATCCTTTTTTACTTTAAGAAAAGGGTGGCCACCATCCGGGTAGCACAAACATAGTCCATGGTTTCCATTCAATTATTAGGCCAAAATATGAATGCTTTTGTCATCAACTTTTTCCACGTGGGAAGATACTACTCAAATATAATGACAGCATCATGAGAATATATTTATTTTATGACTTTCTTTAGTACTGACATCCTTTTAATAGACCAGAAGCTGTTAACCACATGAAGTTGGTCACTTAAACCTGCTCACCATTAAGTACAATTGCTCCATGCCCTCCTGTAGAGAAGAAAGCTTTCTGCTAATATGTACCTACAGTTTGAATGCTCTCCGTGGAGTCATACAATTTTAGTCAGGCTTCATATGTATTTTTTTCTGATAATTTTTTTTTAATCTTGTTTCTGATAATATTTGAGCAGTAACCTGAGAAGCATGGTACCTGTATTGGTGCATTCAGTTGTAAGAGCCAAGATATGGTGCACTCCTGTGGTGTTTGATGTGCATGATGGCTCTCAGGGGTCTCATGCCAGAGGCCAGAGTCCAGGTGTCATCATGTAAATGGAATGTTCCATGACATTTTGGTGAAACTCCAGCTGAACATCTCACAGTGGGGATGTTGCTGTCCTCAAGTACACCATGGTAATCTGTAGGCAGAGAAGACCTGGCTCAATAGGACATTCAGGAACCTTGCAAGACTTCCTCCTAGTCTGGGAGCCTAAATTAGGTGCCTAGGCCTAATTCTGTAATTCCTAGGACTTAATTCCCCTCACTCCTCTCAAAAAAACCCACAAACCTCACAACAGAAAGACTGCATACTTCCTTTCTGGTATTTATCCAGTGGCAGCAGCTGTTGGCCTTTGACTGAAACAGCAGAAAGGTAAATAAGACCTTGGCAGACCCCATGCAACTCTGCCTTCATGCTGCTTGCTGATGGACATATGTCTTCAAAGCAAGGCACAGGGTGTCTGTATTGAATCTGCACAGAGATCTGGGCAATTTGTCATTGCATGCATCAGCTACCAAACATTTCAGAACTGCATGGCTCCCTGCTGCCACAAAATTTTCATCCTTGCCTTTCTAATGAAAAGTGACCTTACACTCTCAGGTGTACTGGGTGATGGATTTTGAAATTTTTGATGGATTATTTTTTCTTTAATGAATCTCCTCAAATGATGTTAATGTTCATATCTTGGGTACAAATCTGCTCTCTCTTTGAATTCCATTGAATCTGTTGGCCTTTGTCATAATACCAAAGATACATGAAGCGCAATAAAAGATTCCATATGATCACAGCTGTAGCTCACAGCCTCATCAGCTGCCTCATAGAGCATTTTGCAAGATGCAGAACTTCAGGATCATTTCCTTTTTATCCTCTAGTTCAGTCATTAAGAGAATCAAACCTCAGAGGTTCTCTTTAACCACACACTCTTAGGAGCTACTTTGAGCATTAATGTCTCCCTCCATAATTTGTAGCCTTCTCTGTATGCATTTATGTAATTAGAAGCAATGATTAAGATTCACATTTTCAAAACAATATTATTTTGAAATGGATTTGCATCACATATACAACATACTTCGATAACATTCAGTGAATTTCACAGTCCTTCCCAGGGCTCAGCCAGGGAATAGTAAGGTAGGTACTAAGCAGTTCTCTTTAAATATTTGTGTTGTGGGTGTTGTGCTTGTATAAACCCCCAAAGGTATTTGATTCTGTCCCTCCCATGGAACAAAAAGATTTAATTTCAATCTGTGAAGAGCTGGGATGAGCCACTGGCCATTGTGAGCTAAATGGTGCAAGACAAAAATTGTGTCTGGGTGGCATCTGGCAAATGGAAATATATTTGTGTGCTGCTGCTGCCTATGTGGGCTGCACGTCTCATTCTGGTGAGAGTAAGCCACTGAGCAGTACTGTACAAAGGATAATCTGTTGTTATCTGACTGAATTATGCTTTTGGAAAGATACTGGTATCTAGTGAAGGTCAGATTCTAGGGAACTCCATCTCTAGGCTGGATTTATACTAATCTCTGCATTTAGTTGTGACTGACACTAGTTAGTAATTTTTGTTAGTCACTGCCATTGATGACAATACTGTATGTAATTTTGCTGCATATTTATAGTCACAAAAATATGATAAGGCAGTTACCACTGGCATTTTATAGTGCATTTCCAAAAAAACATAAACCTCATTCTCAGGCATTATGTTAGCAAGAATCAGCTCCCATACAGTGAAAATACCAAAATGAGAGATTTAGAATATTGCCACAAAAACCCAGAATCTCAGTTCTGAAGGAAGACTCTTGTTTACAGCTGTTACAGGCAAACAATATGAACTCTGTCATAAATGCAAATAAATTAGGAGTATAATGGCTGCTCTAAGCCAGGCCAGGCTTCAAAGCAAGATAGTGCCAAGATGCTCCTTGAGACCTATCTATGAAGGAGAGAAGTCTGCCTGATCTTGAAGAAAAGCTAGGTGAGTACCACAAAGCTGTGGTTCATCTTGGAAAGAGATGCACTTGTTCCTCTCCCTGCCTCATGCTTAAGCATATAAAAAAGAGAATTGGTGGACTTTCCTGGAAAAAAGACGGAAAGAATCCTCAGGAATACAGAGAATGTAATATTAACATAAAGAATGAGTTGATTAGAATTAAACATTCTGAATTTAAACATGCTATTTCAGCTTCCACTAACTGGTCTTTAAATATTTTTTTCCCAAATGTCATGTGAAGTCATTGTTTACATACTCAGAAGTTTTAATCTATGTAAAAAAAAAAAAAAAAAAAAGTCCAACCCATGCAGTAGTGTCAGCTCTGTAGGAGTTCAGTTCATCCTTCTTCTCCAGGTGATATTTGGTTTGACTTCATTTATGGTGGCTCTATTTCAGGGTGGGAAAGAGAAAGTTTCAAATCAAAGATGTGACTCTATAATGAAAATCATTCCCCTGTGCATTTGTCTTATAACTGCCTTATTCTTTAGGCGAGGGAGGACTGTTCTGAAGGGCAAGTGGTGGCTGAGGATGACACAGGTTGTAGGAGGAGGTGCACAGGTCAGCAGCTCTCTGGGTGGTGGCTGTGCTGCTGTGCCTGTCATGCAGCTTGTCTCAGGGGGTCAGGGCTTCTGAGTCACAGGGACTCAGTGGGCAGTGTGACTGTGCTGTTCAAGCCAGGGTTGCATCACAAGACAAATGGTGGGTCTGGCATAGAAGCTGCTGAGGAACCAGAACTCTTGGCAATGACAGATGATCCCATCAGATCTGCTGAGCCAACACGGCTGGGTCACCCTGGTGTGAGCTGTCATGCCCCTACATCATCTCCCCTCCAGAGCAGGGCTTGCTGAGAGATGTTGTCAGCAACACCAACAGCAACCTCCTCCTACATACATGGAGGGCAAAATTTTGTCATGGATTTATGGCCATTAAGACATGGCTTAGTAGAGTTATAGTTTTCTTTTGGGTAAAAAGGACATCTAAGCATATACCAGATAAAGGGAGCTAAATGTGTTCAGGAGCTGCCTAAATATTATGCAGGTTTTAAAATCAATAGTTTTTTTTGTTTTGGTTTGGGTTTTTTGGGTTTTTTAATGTAACCATTCAAAATTTGTGGTATTTTAAGCTATGCTTATTGCAGTACATGACTGTTTGATGTTGTAGGCTATGATCTACATAAATTGTAAAAGAGGTATCACATTGTCAGCATTACAAGGTCTAGAGTATAGAAACTACAAATATGTTTCAAACATGAGTATAAACCATATAGGAAATGTACCTATACCAAAAGAAGGAAAGAAGAAATTACATAAGCTCTTTCTTACACCCACTCACTGTTCAGGAATGTCACAACATCACTAGGCAAGGATAGTAGCTATGTAAATGATTTTCATAGCTTAGTTTAGAATTATTTTGTAATCTGTGAACAAAGAGCTAATTATAATGATGTTAATAGACACACAAATGTCTGTTTAAGCCTATAGTTGTTGCAATCTTTTAGGTTATCAACTTAATCCATGATTATTGCAAATGGAACTTGAAATGTGGTTAGGTCCTAATAAGGTTATGGATTCAACTTCACATCTGGAAGCAAAGCCAACATGCTGCTTTCTTGAAGGCATTTGATTGAGCAGGGCTCCTGGTTTTCTGCCTATGATGCTGCTAAGCTTCCCTCCAACTGTTTGTATGTATGTACTTCTTTAAATCCCCCAAAAATAATTTAAAGTACATCATGCATGAATGTTAAATCTTTTTTCCAAAAATGTAAATGGTATTTTTAAAACACTTTTTCCATTCACTTTCCATGACAAAATTAATTTGGACACTGAATTGTATGGTGCCAAAATAGACATAAATTCCCAAAGTTGGACTAAAACAGAATTATATGCCAACATATATCATCATGGCCTGGAAATTCCACATTTAATTGTCATCTAAATTAATTTTTTTAAACTCTGCAGTTATCTTGGTTTTGATCTTAAAATTGTTTAGTTGCTTAGAATTACAACTCTGTTAATTTCTAACACTGCAGTTATGTCCACAGCACAATGTACTTGGAACTTAATTAATGTCCAAGCTTAACATCTCAAAGTGGAACATTTCTCTTCTTTGAGTCCTTAAATAGTTTTATCAGGAGACATTGCACCAACAGCAGAACTGGGCACCTGACAAAGATTTCTGAGACTGTCAAAGATGTCCCTGTTTGAAATTCAGGATTTCTGCTCTTGACTCTGTGCTCTGTTTAGCAAGACAGTCCCTCTTTCCTTCACACACAAACACATATACTGCTTTAAGTTCACACTGGGATAGAATTTCTTTCAGGTTTGTACAATATCACCAGAAAACTGTCCTTCACTTGAGTGCCAGAAGAAATAGACAGCCTCTGGTTAGGGCATATTCCCAGAGAGATTAATATATAGAGCTGAAGAGCACCAGATAACCTCATGTTGTTTCAGATCCATATTTTATCTATCACTAGAATATTCAGTAAAAGTGGTGAGGTAGGAGAAACAATGAACAAAACCTATAGCAGTTGCAATGCTGTTACAATAAGATTGCTCAATAATATTCAGCGTGTGTGGTTTCACTATCTGCTTTATTTATGTTTCCACTTAACCTTGTCATGTGACAAGAAAGGCAACTTATTGCAGTGTGAATGAAGACATGTAAGAATTTTTCTTAATGTTGTACTGGAAAACAGCAGAATAAATACTGATTGACTTATGGAAAAAAATACTAGTAATGCCAACATTGGGCTGTGAATATGCATAGTCTGGGACACTCCTAAGCAAATCTGCTGAGGAACATCTTTCATCACAGAAGTTTTCATAACCTGTCCAGTCAGGGTGACTGTGATTGCCTTCTGAGAATAAAATTCTCAGAGGAAATTTCCTGTTCTGAATGAAAGTTTTAGGCATCAATTTTTCTTGAATGTCATACGACAATGCAAGCCGTTCTGTGTTTCATGAAGAATTTCTCTTTAGAAAACCTGGGGTTTTTTTTGTTTATTGGTTGGTGTGTTTTTGGATTTTTTTTCTTTCATTTAGTTTTTACATCTCTTGTAGTGAGACAAAACCCTGAGCTTCCTTTTACTTGCAGTCTTAGAGTAATAAAATATTTTAGGTTGGAAGGGACCTCTGGAGGTTGTCTGGTGCAATATCCTTTCCAAAGTCATTGAAGTCAGACCAGACTACCCCACCTCCTGTCCCTCAAAGGGTCTCCACCTCTGAAAAACTTAGTAGTCCTTTGCTGAATTTTCTCTGTTTTGTTCTGGTCTATCAGTATCTACTGGGAAAATAAAAGCTGGACAGGGTATTCCAGGTGTGCCATGAGCAGTGTTACATGAAGGTGATCTGCCTGCCGGTTCCTCGTTCATGCAGTTCTGTGCAGCTCTTCCATCTCCCAAAGGCACACTGCTGTCCCATCCTAAACCTGTTTTCCATCAGGGCTGCTCAGATTCTTTTCTTCAAAGCTCCTTTCCAGCCAGATAACCTCCAGAGTGTGCAGCTGCATAGGGCTGATCCATGATAAGGAAAGGATTTGGCATTTGTTTTTGATGAATGTCATGAGCTGTTGGTTTGTCCATTTTTCCAGCCTGTCAAGACCCCTCTGAAAGATAGTTGTGCCCTCCACTGTGTTGACCATGGTATGCATTTTGGTGCCCCCTCCACCTTGCCTAGGTGGTGTTCTGTTCTTGGGTCCAAGTGGTTCTCAAAAATCTTGAAAATATTGCGCTCCTTATTAGCATCTAAGCAAAACCACTCACAAATGGTGAGTCACCACCTGGACATCAAATCATTGATCACTGCGCTTTGAGTCTCATTGCTGAGATACTTTTCTACCCACCTGGGTAGTCTGCCCATCTGGTTCATATGTACCCAGTTTGGCTATAAGGATATTTCTGAAAAAACAGTTAAAATCTTCCTGAAGTGCAGCTGATGTCCACTGCTCTATTTTTCCTTGGGAAGTTCTTGCTGGCAGTTCTTGTTCACCACTCTCTTCCTCTCAATCCAGTGAGAGCTAACTTTGTAGAAACTGTATGTCTAGAATCTGGTCTGTCACTCGAAGACTTCAGGTGAAGTTTCCCCTCTAATTAGCTAATTTGTCTTGAGCTAATCTAAATGGGAATCAGGACTTTTTCTGTGTGAGAAAATTCACAGGACATAACTGCACAAGCTGCTTTACCAGGGGAAGGTATGAGTTACATAAGACTACAAGATATTATCTGACTAGAATGGATTCATTTTTCTTATGATGTAAATGAATATTTAAGGTAAGGGACACTTGAAAATATGACCCATAAAGCTATTTGCTACTTGATTTAATGTTCAAAATAAAAAAAGGATGAAGAAGCTTGCCAGGACCAACATTATTACCTATTCAGATCCACTAATATGCAAATTTAAAATTTGCAAAGCAAAGCTTGAAGACTTTTCTGAAGAGAATTCATGAGCAATAGGAACTGAGCAGGCTGAGGAAGTTCAGCTTTGTTCTGGTAACTGCTGTGAAAAGTACTCTTCCAACACAGGCCAGGCTGGAAACACTTTAAAGATATCAGTAGTGTAGATTGGCTGCAAATCAAACCATTTGGTGGCTCATTACCTTTACTAAATCACTGAGATATGTGCTAAGTAAATCTGTTTCTAGCAGAAAATGATTTATGAAGCAGAGGGAAGAAGGCTAATAGGACTAAATCCCCCTTAGTACAACTGCATGGTATAATCTGTCATCACAAAGTGGAGGAGAAGCTCTGCAAGTCCTTCCCTAATCAGCACTGAAACCATGCCCAGACCTGTCTGACACATAACTTTAGGCATCCTTCTTGCCTTTTGTCATAAAGAAAACAGATTTTTTCTAATGATTTTTATTTTTTCATGCAGGTAATTTGTAGTCGTTCATAATTTTGTTCTCTCCCTTATAAATTAAGCCTTCCATTAAGAGTAGTATATCCTATATTTCATATATTTCATATTTTCACGGTCTAAATCTATTTGAACCTCTCATCTGCAATATGCCATACTCTAGTACGGAAGAGATGATAAAATATAAATGCATTACATGTGTAAAGGTTACAAGATTGCTCAAGTTAACAGCTGAACAAAATAGCAAAGATCTAAATGTTAATTTTTACAACTTCACAATTTTCATCCTTCTTCTAATTTGATGTTCCTTCTGAAGATGAAAAGAGTTAGAAAATGTTTTACCATTTTGCTATGTGATTGCATTTTGCCCTTTGGCAAAAGAGAATAGTACTAGGCTTGTCCAAAAAAAAAAAAAAAAAAAAGCTGCAGTCTGACAAAAGCTGTGCACAGGGCTGGAAAACACTTTACTGCTAAGGAGGGTATGAACACAATACCTTTTGTTATTTTGTAATATTAGGGAAGAGGTCTGTGTGACAGGAGATGTGAAAGCTCTGTGTTATAGATGAATGGGATGTTTTAATTCAATGTGATTATCTTTACATATCATTATGAAACTTGATTTGATGTATTGGCTAACAAGGTCAGTTAAGAGGGTCTGGATTTATCAAAGTTGTTTATACTGCCAAGTTAGTATACTAGCCATGGTTTAGCCATGTTTTTTATTGCTGGAAAATCTGAGAATTCAGTACTGGATCAAATTAAATATTTACAAATCCAAGACAGGTCTTTGGTAGACCCAAATCATCTTATGAAATACCACCCAGTGCCCCTCTGTTCAGTGACTACCCAATAGTACCAGGACCCAAGTTCACACAGTGCTTCCTTTTGCAACTTGACCCTTCCCAAAGTGTCACCAGTGCTGCTCTTGAGCCTGTGTCTCCCACACTGGACAGGCAGGTGCCCAAGCCTAAGGGGGATTCAAAGAACAGTGTGAAGGCAATTATCCAGCATGTGCTCTTGTGAAGAGTGAGGGACAAAATCCATGAGCCTTTAGGCTGGCTGTTTTAACATGCAGAAGAGGTGAGAAAATGAGTTTTGCTGTTTCCCAAGTTGGCTTCTGTAATATCCCATGGCAACTGAATTCAGCAGAGATTACAGCAATGTCTGCCCTGGTCAGGTAGAGGTGAGACTACTGGTCTGGGTTGGGAAGGCAATTGGATCAAGCTTCCCAGCTCTCCAGAAACTGTGAAGACCCTGCTGTCATATGAAGCAAATGTTAGTTCTGACTGTCCACCAACAAAACAGAACATTCCATTAAGCCATGTGAAAGAAAATTAGCACAAGCCTTCGTGAGAGGATTTGGAGCCACAGCCCCTGAGTGGCTGAACCTGCAGCCTCTGCCAAATGTCTGAGGCTTAGGGCAGGAGTGGCACTGGACAGACTCCTACACTCAGTGGCTCCTGGTGCCAGTCCTGGCAGAGCCTGGCTCAGTCTGCAGGGATCAGGTTTCCAAGTCCTCCAGCTTTGCCTATGACCAGCAGCTGCTGGGCACCTCACAGACCTGCTGGTCATGGCACTTAAAAGCTACCCCACCTATTTATTTTTTTGCTTAACTGGGCAAAGCCTTTATGACCTCTGAGAATGTATATTGCTCCATCTAGTAAATTGCTGTTCATGTGAGAATGTTAGGACTTTTAATTATAAATAAAAAATGCCACAGGTTAATGGTACCACAGACAGAGATGAGGAAGCTTTGATGATTCTTGTGCTTGCTTCATATGCAGGGATAATCCTGATTCAGCAGGTAGTGGTGTCAAAGACTCATTTACAAGAACTTCAATACGTTAAATATCCTCTCTTGTAATTTTCCCAAAGATTATCTGAGAAACATGAGAAGTTGCTTGTTTTTCTTTCTCCTTCTCTAAAGCTGTATTTACTCTTTGCCCATTAAGAGACATGTCCATTTGTTTGGGGCATGTCCACACAGAGATACAAGCATCCTTGATTTAAGTGTTAGTCAGTAAAAGCCAGGTAAAAACTGGATACTTTTCTCATGAAGGACCAGTAACTGCAGTTACATTACAGTATTGTCTGACCTGTTGATAGTTTTTTTAATAT
This sequence comes from Erithacus rubecula, assembly GCF_903797595.1. Lineage (NCBI taxonomy): Eukaryota > Metazoa > Chordata > Aves > Passeriformes > Muscicapidae > Erithacus > Erithacus rubecula. The sequence continues at coordinate 20,257,454 of NC_136661.1, forward strand.
TGTGACCATGGGTACAAGCCATGAGTAACAATTACTGCAGGTAAATTAAATTTAAATTGAAGAACATTAAGTACGTTATACCTCTGCTGAATTATCCCTTGTAATTCTTTGGAACAAAATAAGCCGAAGACTGTTTTTGAAACATGCTTATAATTTTTCAAAACAGAAAATGGTGGTGTGTTATTAAAAAAGTTAGTTAGTCATGGCAACTTTAAACAGATGTTAATCCAAGACAGGCTATGACACTCAAAAAATTTCAAATTATACACACACAAAAAAAAAAAGGAGAGAAGAGAGGCTGTCTGGTGTCAATGAACTCCTTGCTATCACTGTTACCTTCCTTGCTGTATTTGATGCTAAAATACAAAGTAAGTGGCTGCCTGTGAACCACTGAATATGACCCAGTCCCTAACTAACATAGCTGAGTTGGCATTGACACTGTGTTTACCATAACACAGTTACTGCAACACATCTCCCAAGTCATGAGATGGCTTACAGGTCCCAAGGTTATTTTTGAAAGATATAATTTTTCTATCATTATTTTTTTCTTTCTTACCCATGGCACTACAAGATTGACTCTAGCTGCAGAGACACATTTTTCTTTTTATAAGTAAGCCTTGTGACAGTAACAGTTTTGTGTGGAGACATGGGCTAGGTGGAACAACAATTAAGCTATCTATACCTTGTGCTAATTTACTAATGAAAAAAACCATTGACTGAAAACACATGATTATTGTCCTGACCACACAAAACAATTTAATGCTTATGATTTGGGAAAGTTTTTATTTGTTTTAATCAGTGTAAACATGGTTCCCCCATGGACAGGAGCCTGGAGTTGTCCTGCTGTCCTCAACCTCCCAGGTAGAGTGGGAGGGTTGGTAATGGAAAATAAGGGAGATGTGCTGCAAGTCCATGCTTCTTATAGGACCTGGTTGAAAGGTCTGAGTCACTTACACAAATCTTGGATGGGACAGAATGGTGGGAAAGGAGAAGAAAAAAGAGGACAACCAGCTCGGCTGAGAGAGTGTGCACATAAATATGAAACCAGGATAAACGTTAGAATTGCTGGGTTTAAATTAGAAGCAAACCAAGAGAGAGTGAAAGGAAGAGGGCATGATGCATCGTGGATGAAGCTGTGCACTGACAGCAGAGCTGATGACTCAGCTGAGTACATGACTCAGGTGCTGGGAACTCTGACATCCACTCTTCACCACGATTCTGGGCGAGCCCCAGCTTTTCTGAGCTGAGTCTGACCTCTGAGTAAGCAGATTGAATTCCCACCATGCTCAATGCAGTTATGTTCACAGATATTGGCTTCATATGTCACAGAATGCTTCACACACATCTGTAAATGTCTGGTTTGTTTGAAGAGATGCCAAAATATCTCCTTCTACTGCAAATTTTAAGATGGAAATTCCAAGTCCAGAAGGGAGTAAGAGAGAATTGTGCAAATAAATGTCACTATCAGAACAAACTACAGGACTCCTAATCCTGGTTAAGATCACTAATCTTGTTTGTGAATATACTGAGCATCAGTTTACTACTCTGCATGCCTGAGGAACTCAACTCCTCTGTCAATCACACTCTCCCCTTCTGGGATGTTAAGAGGTTATTAAACTCCACTGTGCAGTCTCAGATCAGCCAGCTGTTCTGCTTTAATTAGTTTGTTCCCTTGAACACAGAAAACAATTTTCTTTCCGTTTATTTTTTGGCTGACTGTTCTACCTTCTGATGATAAAACACAATTTTATTGTTCTACTTCCAACCAACTCTTTCCCTTATGAAGATTATTCTTCTTACACATTTCCCTTGGGCCACTGAATTGGTCTGGATGTCCAAGGCAGCACTGATTCCAGCATAAACCCAGATTTATGTATGCATGACAGAGATCACCAGTGGGACTATCTGCTGAATTGCTGGGATAGTGATGTGCTGCCATCTCATTCTTCAAAGCAAACATTTATTTGCTTGTGCCAACCAGAGCATTTTCATGTAATTAATCTCTTTCTATAACTGGAACTTAAGAAATGAAAAAAATTCTCAATCAGTCCAACTCTATACCAATATCTTACAGCTTTTGGGACTTAAATGTCATTAGACAGTGGTGGATATGGTTCCTGGCATGCAGCTCTGGCTGGTGTGTGACTGTTTGGGTAGTTGTGGACACAACAGATATCCTCCACTCCTCCATCCTCCATCCATGTGACTAGCTCAAATTAGTTTTTTGGTGGTGGTGGTAGTAATTTTTTTAAGTGCACATTGCATCCTAAATATTAGAAATAAGTAAACTCTAAGCTTTCTGCACTTGGCTGATTTGCATAAAATACTTCCCAATCCAGGACACAATTCCACTGACATCTGAACTTGTCTGTGTGCAGGAGTAGAAGCAAACATATTACCTTGCGAAAATAAAGATTAAGTAAAAATAATAAACTAGAAAAAGAAATCAAATAAATTCAAATTTTAACTAATTAGTATGCTTTCCACAGTATCTGAACAGCTAAGCAAGATGACTGTATTCCCAGAAACTAGGTTCATATACTTATAAGAATGCCACGACTAAGTGGTGACTAAGTGTGTGAACACCACACATTAGTAACTCCCAAACTGACCATCAGGGAAAAAAAGGATATTGGAAAAGGGAAACTTGACAAAATATGAAAGCATGTAAAGCAGTGAGCTGATATGTTTGAGTCAATGAAATGCTGAACACAGCTGACTACCATGCCCAAGAGACTATCAGGAGTCTGGACAGTTCTGGTGACTCACTCTGTGTATGTAGATGGTTGGCTTAGCTGAAGATCGAGCACTGTTAATGTCTCTGTCCTTTTCTTTGATATTAGGATTTGGTATTTTTCATTGCCTGCTGTTTCCCTTTAGCACTCTGTAAACTTAGTACCATATCCTAAACATCATAACAGCTGATTTTTTATCTTTGTGAAATTTTTCTTAATCAATTAACTTCCCAATTTACATAAATATTAACATATGCAATATTAATATGAACTGAAATGCAATGCATTCAAGGAATTCAAGATATCACACATTCAAAAAATCATGAAGGTTTTAAAAATGAGTCTTGCCTTCTCTCATGTTTGATGAAAACTGAAATTTGGTTGAGACTGTGCAGTTCTTATTTGTTTACAATGAATAAGCACTTCTTGGAAAGCTTCAAAGGAAAATGTGTTTCTAAGATGCATAAACTAATTCACAGCTTTTTGATAATCAGCATATTAAACTTACTGGTTTTACACAGGTTAATCTGGAACCAAAAAAGACTTGGAATTTTTGTCTGATTTTTGAACTGAAGCTTGGACTTTTTTCAATCACTTTCACATTTCCACCCAGCACATTTCTGGTTCTGACAGAGACAGCATCCCTTATATTGATGGAAAGAGTGAAGAGGTCAACAAAATGTGACAAGTTTACTTGTGCAGATGTTTTCGGATCAGAAAAATCCTTCTGTCATAGTGAAAGTACTTGTTTTATTTTACCTTGTAACATTATCCTTTAAAATTGAATTCAAAGCTGGTTTTCTCCATAAGTACATACTCTGTGACTATTTTTCCCCCTTTTGTTTTTTCTGTTAATAATTCAAGACAGTGATTTGCCTATCTAGATGCCCTGAGAGCAATGTCTTTTACAAGTCTTTCTGCTCTTAAGATAATTACCTCAGTGGCTTAAGTGTAAATTGGAAAAAACCCACATGATCAACAAACCAGTCAACAAATAGGGTTCATCTACTGTAGGTCTGAAAGATTTCTGGTAGTTTTGAGGAGCCATTTGTACACCAAAGTTCAAAGACGACTCTAGTAATGAAGTTCTTGAATTGAATGCATTAGTCTGAAATTATCTACATGCTTTTCCCACTGTGTTTAATTAGGAAGAACTTTGAGGATTAAAAGAAGCTATAGCCAGAAGTGTACCTTGAGCTTGACCTGTCACAGCACCTATCATCACAGAGCACAGTCAGCATTCCAAAACTTGTGGCTGACTAAGAAGAGAAGGAAAAGGAATGCCACTTGTTTTAGGCATTAATCACACAACCCCTATACATGACATGGGTGATCATAAAGCAAACTGCAGGAAGGTCTCCAGAAAGTCTTACCCATAGAGTCCTTTCTCCTCTCAGGTTACTTTATCTTCTCTTACTGAAGCCACTACCAATAATCATTTTCTGGCCTTTACTCTCTGAACAATAGCATCATGTTCAAAGTGCATTTCCACAGAGGTGTCCACCTTCTCTGGGATTTTACCCAGGATCTCCTTGGAGACAAAGGGCCAAGGACAAGGCCACCTCAAAAGTCTTGAAAGTGATTAAATAGCACAATAAACATAGGTTAGTGTTCATAATTTTCTGAACCTCTTTAATTATATAATAAATATCTTAGTATGTCCTGTTGGTGATATGGAGCCACATAAAAACATTTCACAATAGTGAAGGATATGCTTACAGTTTTTACCATTTCTTAGTTGAAGCATAATTAAAGTTACAGGCAAAATAAGAAATAAGTGAATACAAAATTTCAGCTAAAAAGCAATGAAAATTCCCTCAGCCTGAAACTGGATTTGTATGCTATTCAATTTTTAAAGAATTCAAATCACAACATTCATTTTGCATTCCACAAATTCCAGGGATAGACTTAGTCTATAGTGCCTTATTTCCAGCAACATAGAAATGTAATTTTAAGACAATTTACTTCTTTGTGTTGCAACAAGCACTTCTCCCTTAGCATTATAAGAACTTTTCCTCTGTAGAACATTGTTGTAGAAATGGCTGAGAGAAGAAAAATGCAAAGATATTTGTCACAAGCTCTGTGTAAAATGGTGAAGATTTTAGCAGCTGTGTGCTTTGATTTTATTCTTGTCTGGAAAAAGAAGAAAGTGATAACTAAATTCTGGCTCTGTGAAAGTCTGTTCTTGTCTTTTTCTTCAGCTCCATATTCCCTATTCAAAATGTATTATAATTCAATCCCATATTTAAATGACAAAGGCCCATCATTTCCTGTTGTCAGGATATCTCATGGTTCATACCCATGGGATTTAACTTTTAATTTTATTTTTGTTATTCCACTATTTGGTGCAGATACAGATGGAAGCTAAAGTTGTTCCAAACAGATGCACTAAAAACTATGATGAATGTGTCAAAGTGCTTTCTAAAAGTTTTGAAAGGAAATTAATTTTGGAAGTGGGGTAGAATGACAGAACAGATGCACTTTTTTTCAGGAAACTTTTAAATGAAAATGCCATATTTTGTTTTGGCATTCAGTTTTAAACTTTTCTTTCCTCTCATTTGCTGCATCTCCTTCCCCTTTCCTTCACCTTTGTCCTCTTACATCATGAAAAAGCAGAAGGGTTGGAGAAAGGAAGCCAACAAGAGCTGGCAAAAAGATTAAAAATGTCTATCTGGAACAAACTGTTGAGTGAATATATTCAGTGGATCAATGCATTTATGGTTAATTATGTAATGAAAAATTCAACTTTGTTAAAGTCCTGCATGTTCCTGCCCATAAGATGTGCAGTCCTTGTGTGTTCACCTTAGGAAAATCATATCACTGCAAGTGTGACAATTTCCCCTTGCAATGTCCATTCTTATTTTTTTTCCCTCTGTTTTCCATAGGAGAAATTCCAATTTTTGAAAGAGCAGAGTAGTCAAACTCATGCAAGGTTTTGTTTTGTAGTATCTCTCAAAAACCAGGCTACATCATGCCAGACACCAGACTGTGAATGTCCTTGTTCTTATTATTTATATTTGAGGGTTCTTTTTGGCACAACATTAAATTGGGACTATTGATGGTTAATATTCTACCATTTCTGAATCCAGAAAGAGACGTCATTTGTTTGTATGGTGCTCTGTATTATTTGGTTTGGTAATTTATTAGTCAGCTTACTGTAGGCCTCAGCATTATGTAAGTGCCATAAAGTTTAATTGGGTGCTATTTCCTGTACACTTTCTCATGCTTGTTTATGAAAGGAAGTTCTATCTCCTTCTAAGTGCAGAAACATCCCTTGATTAGATAGACTGTACAGAAAGCTGCAGGTAAGCAGACTGCAGACTCAGAAATTATCATGTGTCATGATTTTCACCTCTATGCACTTTCATAAATTATTTGGTGTTGTCTGTTTCACTTTCTAGAAGTTGAAAATGGCCATATGTAAAATAGCCATGAAACCAAAAATGTACTATTTTACAATCATTATTGAGAGATCAGAACATCCTACACTGAAGTCAGTGACAGTGGAATTAAACTCCCAAATGGAGGAGCCTTCACTGACTTGCACAGTGTTAACAGTGCAAAACCAGTGTAAAAGAGGTTTGAATAAGGATTTGTCAATAACTAAAGGTGCTACCACATGTGGAGCAACAGGTTGTCTTTAAAAAAATATAGCAATTATGAAGGATGCCTTGGATTCTAAATGGAGCTAATTCTGCCCATGTTGTCATTTGAATATGTTTGAATTTCCAAAGGTACGTGAGATAACACTGAGACAAAAGTCTCTCAGGTGAATAGAGAGATTTTGTCTCACAGGTGATAATAAAGTTTGTGCAGGAGAAGGTGGTGTGATGTAGACACAGCTAGACAAGAGTAACTGAGTCAATGTGCTCCCACTCTTCACTGCAAATTACCAGTGGCAAAAAATCCTCTTGACACATTTTATATATCTGAAGACTTAGGTGTCTGTGCTGCATCCATCCATCCATGCAGTTTCTGGCCTCCTTCACTCCTGTTGAAGTTACACACAGCTGCATGGCTGCCAAAAAGTCAAATCTACTTCATCTTCCCTGTGGTAAATGGAAATACCTTCTGTGATATGGTTTCAGAAGTTCAGCTGTCCAGTGAGAGGGAGCAGTCTTATTGGCCCTGCCAGCTCTGGTCTGACTCTGACTGCTCCTCCACTGCTATCATTACTCCTGATTTTTCAGAGGAGCAATGGGTGACTTGTAAAACAGCCTGTTGGCTTCAAGCTTCTTGGAGTGGGAAAGGGTGAAAGTGCATGTTCAGCAAGGCTGCAGAGGACTGACAAACAATTCCAGATATCTCACTGACAGCAAAAAGTGGATTTATGGACAATAAGCCTGTCTTAGATAATATATCAGCCCTTTTTCTTGATACCTATTCCCAGCACTGCTCACTTCAGGTCTAGGTTATGATTGTTTTACAGCCACTCAATGTTACTCAATGATTTATTTTCATGAAATGCTCAGGAAATTCCCCAAGAAAATAAATATTTCACAGTCAGTGTGGAACCTGCTGAGTCTTTTGGTCTGAAAGTACACAAGTTGCTTATAACTGACCAACGCATTATTGGAAGAAAAAAAGTGAATAGTGAAAATTATTAGCTGTCATGTTCCATTAGGCTGATAAGACTTATGTTTACAGTGATTCTCACTTTTCACATCTCTATACCTGGCATGAAGTTTGGGGTAAGAAAAGATTATGTGCTGAGGTTATAGGAGGTTGCTAAAGTTGATTCCACATGCTTGTATGTTTGTTCATGAAGAAAAACCATATAGCAACTTTTGATAAATTCTCTGAGGCACGTTAGCAAAATAAAGATTGTTTGTTTCCACTGCATTTTTAAAACAAATATCTCTGATTTAGAGGAAAAAACCCCCCAGTATTCCAAAATGATAAATTGTTGATGTCTTGTAACATTTTGAAGAGTCTGTCCTAATCTCTGTGGTTATTTAGTCTTTGCAGCAGATCCTGGGCTGGAAACAGTTTTACTTAAAACAGGAGGTTGGACTAGATGTTCTGCAGAGCTCCCTGCCAAAAAGCGTTTCTACAACTGCAATTTTTTGCTCTCCCAAAACCACGGAGAGCTGTCTCACGCTGGCTGTGCCAGCTTTCTTGGCTGTGAAGAGGAAATCAAGCATCGACTCCCTACCCAATAGGCACATGGGGAGGAGCAGAATGTTTACTCCATGGTATGAAAATGTAAACTAGATGCCACAGGACTATGCTGTGAGATTGCCTTTGCATTTGAAGGGGCTCTGTCTGAGGAAAATCACTAATCCCTTTCTTGCTCTGTACAAGACCCTGTGATAAATATAATGGAACTATTTATTTGTGTGGGTGAAAGGTGATTTGCAACCTGAGAAGAGGTTGGGCACTTCTTTCCAGTTGTCGTAAGTACAACCCACAGAGGACATGAAATAAAGTGGAGGGGATCCTACTGTGCGGGCTGAAGTGCAAGTCTGTGGGTGAAAACAAATCCAATTTTAAAGCAAAGTCTGCCACACACCCACTGTGGATTTTAGAGAGCTCCTTCAGGCCTCCTGGAGGGAGTGAAATGCAAGGGATGTCTCAATAAATTTGGTGTTGTGGTTTGCCTGCAAAGATTATTTGAGACTGCTTAGAGCAAAGAGAATTCAAATGGTTTTTTCCATGGTGTCTCCATTAGCAGAGGTGTCCTGGTTGGGGTCAAAGGGACTCTGGAGGTGGAAGCCTGGCTGCCTGGCTGTCCTTGTCACCATGCTCAGCTCAGGTCTCTGGCCCAGGGGCTCTTAAAGCTGGGCACAGGCCAGAGCCACACAGGAAACCCAGGAGCAAGAGTGTGGTGCTGACAACTATATTTCCAAATATATTGAAGTCTTGAATCTTGTTCACAGAACTCTGGTTCACCCACTCAGTTTTTTGAAGTAGCTGAACAAATACACTGTGGTCCTGTTTGTTTAATCCCTTGCAGGTGAATCTTTCCCTGTGTCCACTGCTCCAGACAAAGGAAGGAGGTTTGGCTCTGCAGGAGACTGCCAAACAGGACAAGAGGGTGAAGACAGGTGGGTTTTTTTTGAGAGCAATTCTCATTGTGTCCAACAAGGAAATTAAATGAACATTCAGAGGACAAAAATTTAGTACTAGGTATGAGGAAACTTTGTTCTAATAAATTCCAGCCTTTAAATGCTTCTTGACTCTGTAGTTTCTCATGATGCTTGTTTATTGCTTTTTAGACTAAAGGGCAAGCTCACACCATAAATGTGTTCCTGGAGTGTCCTCAGCTAAAAGCTAGTTTTTCAACCTAATTATGTTTTAGATCTCTCCTAAAGCAAGACAATCCATAAGGATGATTACTCCTTGACACTAAAATTTTCTGAGGAAATGTCTATATTCCTACCTGGATTATTTTTTGCTAGAAACAGAGAACATTACTGTTGTATACATAATGTCTATAGAAACTTCATATGTAACTTCAGTCCACATGTTCTCATTTTTCATATTGCAACAGCACCCACAGGCCTTAACTGAGGGGAAGTCTCCATGGCACTAGACAGCATACAAACATAGAGGAAGATTCCAAAGACCTTGCAATCAAATAAAGCAATATTATGGTGCCTTTTCTTTAGCTACAGGAGAAGAGTCTTAGGACCCAATTAGATTAAGATCCTTCTTAGCCCCAATCTATGAGGTTACATTTGCAGTCTCTTCCTGACACTCTATCTCTTAGAGAGCACTTGCATTAAATAAACCATATTATGGATTATAAGACATTATCAACTATGTTAATTCAAGTGGAATAAAATCCATATGAAAACCAAATAAAATATTGTGATTGTCTCTGCCTTTTGATAAATCCAGTTATTTGCTTAATCTTTTCTGTGTTTGAAGGCTGTTTGTTCATTATAGGTTTTCCTCATGTGGATATACGTTCAGAAAAATTAAAATTAACTGGAATCAGCTGAAATGAGGTGGGGACTGTTCTTGGCTGCAATGATGCAAAAACAATAGTGAATATTTTCAGAGTTATATCACTACTATTTTGGCTACATGTGCATCTGAATGGGTACTGACATCACAACAGCAGTCCAAATAATTCACTTTAGATGTGTCTCATAATCAAAACAGTCTGTTAGAATAGGACTAGCTGCTCAGATATCTGTGAGGAAGGGCACACACTGTATTTTAATTCACAGTAAACTTATCTTTGAAGAAAAAAATCATAAAATCAATGATGCCTATTTTTGGCACACAGACTGTTAAGGATTGGCTATTGTAAATTGATGGAAGAGAATTATCCATTTTACTCCATATGTCCCAATAACAGAGAAAAATCTGTTCTGTGTAAGTGAAGTGGAAGAGGTATCCTAGAGGCATTTTTAATACATGCATCCAATAATATTAAAATACACAGAAAACAAAGTGAAACCAAACAGAATATGCCCTGAAGCTACAGTTAATTATAATTCCAGCTATCAATATGGACCTTAGAATCTTTATTCATAAACATTCAAGGTATTGTTAGCAACTTTTGCCATCAATTAGTAATAAACAGGTTAAGGAAGATACAAAGACACATTCTAAACTTAATATTTGCTAATTAATAATGCAAGAAAACTGTGTTATCCCAAAAACTGTGTCATCCAAATAACCTAAGAGAACTAAGAATGAACTAGCTCTGCCTCTCCCTAATCCTTCTCAAATGGAAATGGAGGCTTTCAAGTTTTTGTTAAATTGCCAAAACTGGGAATAAGGGAGTTCATTTATTGTTAAAGGCGTTTAATTAGACTTAACCTTTTCATTTTGCTTGCACATTTACAGACCCACCCTGTGGACAATCTGTGATCTCCTTCAGAGCTGATGGAGAGCCAGCAGAGATACATCCTACTGACTCTGGGCTTTCCTATGTTGCTATCTGCAGCCTCAATATTTGCCTGTGTGGGGTCTTCAGCTGCTACTGTGACAGGAATGTCCCACCTCTGCAGTAGAAGCAAAATCAGAATAGCCACAGCTGTTAGACAGGAGTGGAAATTCTTTTTCCAGCAATGTTGAAGAGAGTTGCCTAATGTTCCCATCCCTGTCAATGACACAACCTGTGTGAATTGCAATCCTATAACTAGGAGTTTCAGTATCTTCAGACAATTTATCACTGCTCCGGTGCAAAGCAGATGCTGCCACTGCTCCAGGTGGAGCTCTTTGGTCTATGGGCACCTATGAAGGTGCTCATCCCAGGCTACTAAAAGGTGAGGACAACTTCATTTTGGGACCTCCCTCCATTACCTTGCAATGGCCTTTAGAATATAGACAGCACACAGTTGACTGAAAACTGTCAAATGTTGTCCCTGCTTTCAAGAGGGTTAAGAAGGAAGATCGTGGTACATACAAGCCTGTCAGTCTCACTTCTATGCCTGGAAAAATACACAGAATGTTATTCTGCCAGTTACTGAAATACTCTTGAGAGACAAGGCAGCACAGATTCATGAGCAGGAAGTCCTACTTAATCAAACTTTTATTGCAAGGGTCAGCCTTTTAGTTTAAAGTTAAACCCATAGTAGTGAGGTTTTGGATTTAGCAAAACTCTCTCTCCTATCTCTCACTGTAGCCTTCTGGACAAACTGTCCAGAACTGGCTAGACATGTCCATAAAATGTTGGGTCAACAATAGGGTCTTGGGTCTGGTTAAACGTGTTACAGTCAGTGGAGTTACATCAGGCTGAAGACAGCCACCAGTGAGTGCCCCAGGGCCCAGAGTTAGGGCCGATGCTTTTCAATGTTTTTGCAAATGATCTGGACAGAGAACTCAAATGCACATTCAGTAACTTTGCTGACATTACCAAAAGAAGAGGAGCTGTGGACTCCCTTGAGGATAAAGAGGCCTTGCAGAGAGGTCTGTATAGGCTACAGACCTGGGGAGTTCCCAGCCATAGCAGGAGCAAGTGCAGTTTTGGGTGCCACATTAGGAGACAGACATCAAACTATTGAAGTACAATCAGAGGAGGGTCACCCACATGGAGAAAGGTCTCAAGGGCAAGACTAATGAGGAGAGGCTGAGGTCAGTTGGCTTGTTCAGCTTGGAGAAGGCTGAGGGAAAACTTCACAGCAGGTACATCTTTATTATGGGGGCAGTGGTGTTGCTGATCTCCTCTCCCTGGGAATGAGCTGCAGGACACAACCAATGGAATGAAGCTGCACCAGAAAGTTCAGATTGAGTATGAGGGAAAGGTTCTTCACTTGGAGGATCAGTCTCTGGAACAGCCTCCCCAGGGAAGTGGTCATGATTATCAAGCCTGTCAGAATGGAAGGAGCATCTGGACAGTGCTTTCACTGAAGCTTGTAGTCTCATCTAGTCCTGCAGGGAGCTGGACTTGATAATCCCAATGGCTCTCTTCCAGATCAAGATATTCTGTCATTCTATCATTCTGCCTTTCTGTTTGGGAACCTCTCAGCTCAGTGCCACCACAAGAAAAGCTTGGGGGCACTGATGGGCACAAAGCAGATTGGAGGAGGAAAACCCTCCCTGACCCCCAGAGACCCCTGCAGTTTCTCCCTAAAAGGTGTGGGGCTGACTGTCTTGGTCTGTGTCCTGCCCTGTCCTCACACAATCTCCGTGCAGGTTTGCCAGTGTCCCTTGAGCTTCCCCCAGGGCTCCATAACATTTGCAGCTTCTGCCCATGTTGGATGAATGAGGGGGCAAAGGGAACCATGGCTGGGGAGCTGAAGAGGTGTCTCATTTCTGAATTTGCATGCCCACAGGAAGCTTACTGGACTGTAACTTGCAAAGCTGTAACAGCTGGTTTAGATCTTGTTTTCAGGATGTCCCTCACTGGAATTTCTGGAGTGGCATGACTCAGCAAATGCTGTTTCTTTTTTTCTTGTGTATGCAAATATATAAAACAAAATCAAGTTTCATGGGACTGAAATTTGTACTAAAGTCAGTAACACCTCTGAATTTATTCCAGTTTTGCTACGGCTTCAATTCCTAAATAAGTTTTTTAAAAGATGCATGAAAAATAGAGGATGATGTTGTCACTCAGATTACACTGCTGTTGGAAAAATACTACTTACCACATCTTTTTAAAGCAATCTTATTCTTCAGTTTAAAGTTTTATTTTTTTACTAGAAATTGCATACACAATCAGAAGGATCTTAATATCCTACATATCTAGTTATAATGTCAAAGTAAATGATGGATTTATTGTTGTGGAAGAGGCAGGTCAAAGCTAATCAGTTGGTAAAAGGGGATTTGGTTCATTTGCAGGAAGACATCTCAGTAAGCTGTAATTAATCAGGAGGTCAATGAAGAGCTGTTGATTTGAACACTCCATATTTTTCAGTGTTTCTCAACCTAAAGTTTAGCTGCCATAGGCTTCTATTTATAAACAACATATGGTAAATTGCAACAATAATTACAAAATTATAGGGAATTCATCAATAGGAGACATATTAATTTTGCACATGTCTGTGTGGTGGGGAAACACAACCAATTGAATGATTATGTGTAAATTAGCCATTATGATCTCAACCTGTGTGTTGGGCATCCTGAGCTAAAAACAATATGAAAGGTAGAGGACAAATCCAAAGCAGAATACAAGCACCCCCAGTTTAGATGCAGTAATGTAATCTCCCAGATTCAACGCCTGGTGTTTACAGCAAGAATGATTTGCATCAAGACCTCAGTACAAGAATCTGTGCATTGAAGAGGGAGCTGCCCAGAGCTGGCCAGCAGGAAGGTTCCAGGTCATCCCACCATGATAAACATCAACCCCTGGTGTCTAAAGTACAGCCCCAGACCTTCCTCTCTGTGGGACCACAGCAGTGGTGAAATGCTCACAGGCATTCTTTGAAAACAGCAGGGCAGAAGCACCTGCACCAATCTTTCCTGGAATTGGGGACTGCCTAAAGATGTCCAGCCTGTCAGCAGACCCACAGGGCTCAAGCCTGTTTTCCTGCACTGAGGAGAAAATCCTACAGCAGCCTGAGGGGCTGCCTTTGTCCAGGTTCCCTTTCCAGGGCACTTTCTGTGCACTGCTGGTGCCTGCCAAGCAAACACTCATGGGGTGCAGAAGGGAGAATTTGGGAGGAACCAAGGGAGCCTCTGCAGGAAGGTGATGAATCCTGCACATCCCCCAGCCAAGCAAATCTGGTTTTAAACAGAGGGCTGCAAATAGGCACAGGTGCTGTTTGTCACCTGCCCCTTTCATATTGCAGCTACTGCAGCACATGAAGTTTCTGTGTAAAAAGCAACACCTAGAGCTCTCACTGTTCAGATGAGTGCCTCAGGGACCTGAATTGCATTTCTTTTGTTTTTTTCATATGACCTATTATCATTAGCTGTTATTAAATGTAATCAGCACCCCCTTCTCAGAGAGTGAATTCTGTTTGCCAACTTATTTTGGTCCCAAAAACTTAGTTTACCATTACTTGGAGACAAAGGGGAATAATATACCTTTTTTTTTTTTTTTTTTTTTTTTTTTTTTTTTTTTTTTTTTTTCCTGATGCTGCCAAATTTGAGGAAATTTCACTAATACTCCTCTACCAAAAAATATGCACTTTCATAAATAAAATTTTATTTTGAATGTTCCATTGATTTATAACTTAAGGAAATGAGTAAGATTGGTTCTGAAGTATGAAGATTGTGGCCTAAAGTAGAACAAAAACACCCACTAGACAGAGATGAGATGAGATGAGATGAGATGAGATGAGATGAGATGAGATGAGATGAGATGAGATGAGATGAGATCAATGTGAGGCAGGTAGTAAAGATCTTTTCAATCTGTTGACATCTGATATAAATGGAGATTAAATATTATCATGAGTCAAGGTTGTGACATGTTTGTTTAACATACTGTTTGATTTGGGTTTTATTTTTGTTAAAATAGATGCACACCAGATATTGGAGAGATGTTTCCAGTTCCAGTAGAGTATAGAAAATTGGACCAGTATATCGATTATAAAATGTTTCACTATATTAATACAAAGTAGTAGCTGCTAGCAGAAAAGCTGCAAAGGAGGAAAGATGAGAAGCAGAAGAAATCTACATCTTGTAACATCTGAAATACAAAAGTCTTTTTAAGAGTCTCATGAGAGCAAAGGTTCAGAAGAATTTAGTAAGGTCATCCTGTGTGCAATAAAGTGTTTCAGTTCACAGTGTTACATTCTTTCTAAGAGCTAAAATAACAGAACTGTCAGGAAAGCTCCAATAGTTTGTCAGAACTGCCACTGGAGCAAAGGGAATCTGGCTGCAAGGGAGCAGGCTGAGAACCTACAAACCTGGCACAGGATTGCAGCCTAATACTCAAAATCAGGATGATTATAACCCTTGGCTCTGTGTGATCAAATTAAATGCAAACCATTTTTGCCATATTTGAGCTTTTAAAAAGGGGGCTATATTTGAGGCTTAAATAGTCTCCACATTGAGGTTTATTTAAAACTCAAAACGTGTCTGGTGAAGCAATAAGGATCTCTGAAGGAATCAGGCCTGAGTTTTGTCAAGAAGCTTCTGTTCATTAAAGACATTACAACGGAAGACTTGGCTCCATGCCTCCATGATATTTTTCAGTAAATAAACTGTGATAGTAAAACTAGAAAGTGCTAGAAAGGCATGATAAGTGAATGAATACAAAATGGCTCTATTTGAATTATTGTGGCCATTTTCCCAAACTACTCTACTGTAGTAATTCCTGTAGATACAAATTTGTCTTGGTAGATAGACATAAATGTAATTTAAAAATGCACTTTTAAAAGCTACATTCAGCTATTTAGAAATTGTTAACTCTGAGGTACGACTGCTGAATGGCCCCACAAGCTTCAGGATAGCAATTCCCAGTTCTCTGGGGAGGAATGCCTGCCCAGTGGCATTACCTGAGAGCACAACCAGAACAAAAAGTGAGAGTGGCTTGTGCAAATCCATCCCTACTTGTGAAATATCCCCTCTGCCCTTCAGGCCCTAAGTTCTGCTTCAGTGAAGATTCACGCCTGGCTGGAAACATGAGAATCCCACCAAACAAAATAAACTTGCTTTAGTGGAACCGTGAGGACAACCTGAACCTGGAATCCTTAGCTAGTGTAAAACAGCCAGTGGCTCCATACTGAATTGTCTTTATTCAAAACTTGGCACACGGTCTTTGTAACTTTCAAGAAAATATTACACGGAAAAGGGATCCAATAAAAATAATAAAAAATTGTATAGTCATGAAATAACATAATAAACTAGAAGAGAGAAATTGCAAAAGAGGAAATCTGAATTCTGGGTATTTTGCAAGCGGTGATTTCCCTTCCCCTCCCTGCCCTTTGGTCCCAGCACACAGGCTCAAACACCCTCCTTTTCACTTTACCCCAGAAGAACAGATTTTGCAATACTTCCCTGCTGTAGTGGACTCTTACTGACACAAGGAATCACACCCACTAAGATCTCACTGATATGAGGAAACTACACAAAAAAGAGAGCAGGAAAGGATGGAGCTAAAAAATGTTTGGAGCCATTGACAGTCTTTGCTCTGAGTGCATGAAAACTTCATTTGCCTTCATTTCCCATGTTCACCTTGTTTCTGAATGATTTTCTGAACAGGACATTGATGGCAATTTGGGCTCTATATCTCCATAGGTGCCTTCATAGGTAAAGTGCCACTTGATATAACTGATATGATGAGAGACACTAAGCAATCTGTTGAATACACTTTGAAACCTTCAGAGATTTTGACCCATAGTCCTGACAAGACCCATCAAAAGCCCAGAATAACATTCCTTATTTTTTCTGATCCATGTGGTCACAAGATGTAAGGTAACCAAAGATGTGCAGTGACTACAAGACCTGATGGACTTGGTCATTTTGGTACAGAATTTATGGTACAGATTTTGAGGAAGCTGTCCTGGTGAAAAACAAGTCCAAACCAAATGAAATCATCAAAGAGATGCTTCTTGATTTTCTGTTAGCTGGTAACTGCTGCCCATAAAAAAGGAATCAAGCAAATGGATTGATCAGACTGTAAACCTGCTAGACTCACAGAAATTTGAAGGAATACATCAGAATCTGCTGATAAAAACATTATTCACAAATATGTATTGTTTTAAACTGATTTTATTTAGGTAAACATTAGATTTGCAATATAATTCTATACATATTTGCTCCAGTATTGGAGCAATACAAAAACAATATGTTTTCCCAAGGGCACTCTATTTAAGGAAGGGTTATGTAATGACTTCCCCAAATCATTTCTCAAGAATTTTAGTAGTTAAATTTACTCAAAATTTGGTATAAGAAAGCAATGCGAAGGAAGAATTTAATAGTTGAAGCTGTTTTGTTTCCTAATCATTTGGTGAAGTGAAAGATTTTTTTTGCTGTTTTTATGAAGGAAGTTGGAAACCATCACATGCTCTTCCCAGATGTATAATAACTCTCTTCTGCCAGACAGTCCTGGCAGTTCAGCTCATGAGAACCTACTGTGGGATTTCCTGAGGTTTAGAGGTTTGGTTTTCCCCAATAAGCTCTACAAAGCCCTTCCCAAATTCCCCAAATTCTACAAATAGATAAAACTAATGTGCTAATCTCATCATCCTGAGTCCTCCAAACATTTTTTTACTTATAATATTTTCTGCATTTTACTGGTGTGAAAATACTGTCATAACATCTTCCTTCAGAGTTTTTAACCATATCCATGCCCAGCTCTTGCTACAAATATGTACGATAGATATGTAGAATAGCAAAGTGGCATTTATCTCATTTTGGAAGTCATTCCCCCTGGTATTTTCATTCCTCAAAACTCTGATTTGGTTCAGGCTCTTTTAAAACACAAGGCAAAAGCTTTGGCAGCTGTTGCCCAAAGCCAAGCTCTACTTGTCCCTGTGCAGGTGGACACAGTAGCTGAGGCTGGAGGATGTGGGTGCATCCTGCTCAGGACAGGGCAGGGATGTGCCTGCTTCCCACAGCAGAGCACTGCTCAGGGCACTGGAGAGCACAGCTCTTCTGAAATTTGCTGACTTGGAAGTGTGAGGGCATTTCTTTCCAAATCAGGGCCCCTGTTCTCTTGATTTCATGGATCTGTATCTTCAAGATGTAAGGCATTGTCCTTGGCTTTGCAGATGGAGATATTCCTCAAGGTGCTCACATAGTTGGTGCTTAGGGTAGGAGTTCCCTCCCAGAATAACAACAGACAACACAAAATAGCATTGCCCCAAAATAACCTCTCCTAACTTTAATTTCTGTCCCTTCAGATCAGAAATTTCCATAACATTTAAAAAAAAATTACTGTTTAACTGATTTTGTTACATCTGCACATAATTATGTTTTTAAAGCTGCAGGATTCAATCCTTGATTCCTCTGTTAGAGATACAGATGGTCTGTTTTTAATTTCTTTGTTGCATCTAGTGCCTGACATGAATCATATCCCTCACCACTTGCCATATAATTGTAAGGGGATATAATACATCCTCATTCATCTTTGTTGCATGATGCTTACATAACTTGTACTGTGCACATGTAAAGAAAATCGTGTCAGCAGCCAACACTGACAAGAACCAGTCTTACTGCATCAAAAAGTTGATTCATCACTTTCAATTGTAAGAAAATTCCATTTCTTTTGCTGTAGCTTGTTCACTCCAAAGGGAAAAAGCTCAGTCCTTTACAGTGACTATAAATAACAAAAGAACTGGTTGTTTTCTTTACTTTATTGTTCATGAAAGGAATATACTTATCCATTGAAATTAAACAGTGATAATTAGTAGCAGTGATCTACAAAAAGTAGTCTAACCCTTAAAGGATTAGTCTTAAGGTTCTTACACATGTAACATACATTTGTTATGGGGAATGAGCACACAGGTTGTATCTGCACAGTGGCAGCTGAATCTGGCCTGGGGGACCATGGAGGCCTGAAAAGCTTCACTTAATTCAAATTACATATCCGAATATATTTATATATATTAATATATTATTTTAATTAATATTGTATTTTATATAATAATGTATTTATATTTATTACATATAAACCTCACCACAGGAGGTACTGGAGCTCTTTGTTGATGAAGCCATGGCCACTCCCCAGGGCTGTGCAGTTACCAAGACTGGATGACACATGTGAGTGCTGAAGCACTGGCAGCTCTGCCAGGACAGTCTGCATTGCCACACCTGCTCACCCTGACCACCCCAGGGAGCTGCAGGGCCACTGCCAGACTCCCACTCTTTTCTTTCTCTGACACTTTGAACCACCAAGCCTTTGCTCACTATGACTCATTTTTGAGGGGAGTAAGAGGCAAATACTTCTGACCACTGTCTGACAACTCTCCCAGGGGCAGATGCAGGCAATGGTTTTAAATTCCCATAGACAATGACCAAAGCTGAAGCTGGATCTTCCCCACTGCAAACTGAAGGTAGTAGTGCCCTGTTCTTTTTAAGATATTAAAGTATTGTGACTACTATTTTTTTCTTCTTCTTTTAAAATAATTAATCCTTTGGGCTTTTAGGGCAAAGATATTGCCTTGGGACCAGGTAATGACATCCCAGGTAATGAGAGCCTTGACTTGGCCTAGGACATGCAGCCCTCAGTTGCCACCAGGCAGCATAAGCTCATCCTTTCCCATTTCATGTCTTTTTTTTCCTTCTTTGA
>NC_136661.1:20276867-20399759 GCF_903797595.1 Erithacus rubecula
GAAAGAGAAGAAAAAGAAAAAGAAAGAAAGAAAGAAAGAAAAAGAAAGAAAGAAAGAAAGAAAGAAAGAAAGAAAATTACTGCCTTCAACACATGCCTTCAAAACATTTTGTAGCACAGCTACCTGGGTATTTCATCAGGAAAGAAGCCAAGTTTGGATGTGGCTGGGATGGGGTGTGATGGTTGTGTCAGCCACCTCAGCCCTGTCAAGATGCAAGGCAGTTCTGGACATGCTCAGTGGAACTACAAATGCTGAGTGGGTTGGCTCTTAAAAACACAGGTTAGAGTTATGGAGCTTAAACTTTGTTGAAAACCCATTCTAGAGTCATAAAGTTTTCTGGGAGTGGCAGGGAAGGAGAAGAAAAGGAAGATTTAATCCTCATTTTCCATAGCTTTTGGTTAGCCAAAGACTCTACTATCAAATTTATGGTTGTTTTGCTTGGCATTAAAAAACAATACCAGTTGGATTGGTAGATTCCTGCCAAATTCTTCATGAATAGGTGATGACATAAGTTGATTTGGAAAGTTTTGTATTAAAAGAAGGTGATTTTTCAAAACTAATTTCCTTGTGATCTTGTCCCAGCCATTGGTACAAGACAAAGGCCATTTCCATCCTCTCTCATGCCTTTGGCAGCAGGCAGAGAGATCATTATTTCAAAAGAGTTTAGCAAGCTCCAGAAGCTGTTTTGTTCAATCATTAAACTTCAGGAGAAAATTTTTATCCCTGGAAGCACAGAGACAGACAGCTGTAACTTGATTAAGGAGAATGTCATTAGTATTGATTAAGTGCACAATACTTTTGAATTGTCTTTTTAGCTTTTGTGCAGCAGGACCATATATAAGAGTGCACTTTGTGATACTGGAACCTGGTAAAGAGAACCATTATTTCTGGTTGCCTTTGGCAGCTATTCCATGCCTCATTATCCATTGCTGTCCTAAGGACACCAAACAATCCCACATACTTACATCACCTTGAAGTCCCCTGGGGCTGGTTTTGTTCCTTTTGGTAAGCTAAATCTGAGGTTTGGGTGGCATTAGAAGGTAGTGCAGAGCAGTTGCAGCCTCCTTACACAACTCTGATGACACCAGCTAAGCACTGCCTCAGCTGCCAGCATCAGTAAAGCAGCACAAATGAGTCTTTTCACCACCTCAGCCTCCTCACACAATGTAGAAGAATGAACACAATAGAAGGAGCCCTAAAATCCCATCCCTTTTGAGAAGGATATGTTAGTGCAAGCCATGTGGAAGGCTGCCACGATCCACCCTGCCAGTGGAGACCTCCCAATCCAGGCACAGGGTGTGTGCAGTGAATCCTGGGGCAAGGCATGACAGAGGCACAACACCACAGAAACCCTGAACTGCCTTGAAACCTGTAAACCAAGGCAAGGAGTCAACACAGCCCCAGTGAGGAGAGAGATGTGATGGGAATGCAGAATGCACACAAAACTTCTCCAAAGGATGCCGGTTATGTAAATAAAAAAAAATACTGCTGTGGGGGGGATGGGCAGGGGTGGAAGAGAAATACAGGAGCTAAATGACTGATGATAACCTCTGACCTAAGAGAAGTTTAGCTCAGATCATCAGAGGTTACTTGGAAGGGATCACAGAAGTCAATGGCACACTGTGAGCTAACATCAGCAGAGAGGTTGGTTGCACATGTATATTAGAAAACTGTCTCAAGTATGTCCATGAAAGATGTGTGAATTACTCTGCAGCTGAAAGGGATTAATAGTGTAAGGGGTAACTGTGAAACAGAAATTATGCTGTGCATTTCCTGTCTCCAGCATATTTTATGCATTGGCTTTATTTGAGTTGTATGTGCAAGGCAGTCCTGTTATCAGGATCATCTTCTCACTTGAGTGTCAGAGCATGTAGGATTTTTATCTATTTTAAGGCCAAAGCCATGGTTGAAGAGTGTGCCGTGCTGTTAGAAGAAACTATATGAGGAGAATGGAGGAACAGGCAAGCTGAAGCTAATGCATGTCTGACAGAGGCATGGTAAAGAGTCATGTGTAAGTTGTTCATCTCAATGTAAGAGGAAGTAGTTCAAGAGAAAGGGAATTTATCCCAAACTTGGAAGTATATCACAGTGTTCAGCTAAGAGAGGGATATTCACCTTTTACTGTTTTTTGCCCTTCTCTGGCTGGATGAGAATCATCAGGAGAAGAAAGTAAATTTTGTTTAATGAAGTTGTGCTGTTATTTCAAGCAGTTACTGGTGATGGAAAACAAAGAAGAACGACTTACAGGAGACTGTAAACACTGTCCTGGTTAGTAACCAGGGATGGGTAGAAATGAGAGGACTTGAGGAGCCCCTCAGGACAAGGGAAAGAGCAGCAGGACCTCCAGTGCCTCAACTCCGACAGGCATGCCAGCAGAGCAAGTAGCTTCTTTAGTGGCATATGAGGACACTACAGTTACTGCTTTTTGAAAAGACATTGGAAAAAAAAATTTCTAGTTCAGACCTGCTCCCATGCTGTGTACTCAACCCTGAAGGTATTATTTAGTTTAATTATATAAATTGTTTTGTAAAACAGAGAATGAGAAATGGTATACAAATGACTGACAGAACACAGTATGAATGACCATGTTGTTTTGATGGATTAAAGGAAAAGGAAAGTTTATTTTGGATAACACTTTGAGAAGAGCTATAACTCAGTTTCAGGCAAATAAAGAAATACGTGACTAAATCTTATTTCAGTACTCTTTTGTAAACCAATCCAAAGATTACAAACTTAATCCAGATCCCAAGAAAATTACCTCTATGATTCCCATTCTTATCCAACTGCTCAGGAGAAGTCCTCAGGTCAGCACTATGGAGTGCAGTGGAGGAACATACATTATTGTGTCACAGATTATTTTCAGATAGCACATAATAATTTTGCCTTGTGAATTGTCCTGAATACAGGAGAAATACTCATATGAGTTGCTAAAAGTCATTTGCAGAATATTGAATCTTACTGATACTTTATTTTGATGAAAATATTTTAAGGGAGACCAGAAATATCAAGATTTCATTTCCCTGGGTGCTTCTCTTCAATTGTGTTCATATCAAGCTTAGAAGGTGCACTGCTTACAATTTCAGTTTTGGAATTAGGATACTGAAAGATTTTAGCTCCAGCGTTTTGAAAACAGAATTTAGAGAGTGGAGGAGTAGATAAAAATAACATTTTGGGCTGTCCCAAATCTCCCCCAAGAGGGAACGATTGTAGGAAAAGTCTAGATCCATTTTTAGATGAATCATAAATTATACACTCTATTGAGTAGTTAAAGGGGGAGAAAGGCAGAAAAATGTAACCTTTTGACCCTTCCTTCCCCAAACAGCTAAAGTTCTCAAGAAAACATGAACTACTATAAATATTAGTCACTCCCCTTAGAGTTTAATTTGCTGCTTGAAATCCTGTTACAGAGCTTGCTCTTGGTGCATGAAAGAGAGAATATGTCACGTTGAGACCAGGACATAGGGAACATATTCAAAATATGGAAGTCAATCTTTGCTACAGATGATTGCACTCAGAGGTAGGAGAGATGGCTTAATATTTAATTTGGATGTTGTCCCAAGAGATGGAGTAGCAAGTTAGTACCAGTAATGAAGTGGAAAGAAAGAATAAATCCTCGTAAAACCTCATGGTTTTATTCTGAGTTCATAAAAGGAGCTTGGTGGGAAAAGAGGGAAGGACAATATCAGTTGTGATGTGGAAGTATTTTAAATCAAACTGAACCATGCAGCACACTTTATATTTACAAAGTCTCAAGTTAGAATTAATGTTGCTCTTAATGACTGTTCTCACATTTATGTAAAAAATGAAGAGAAAATTCCCATTAGGCAGATGAAGGTCCAAGCTCCGAGATGAGGTCCCTGATGATAGACTGTGATGGTGGCAGCTGAAAACGTGTCACAGGTATGCCCAGACAAATGGGAAAAGATTTCCCCTGTGCAGGTGACACCAGGCAGCAGTCTGAACTGTTGACATTTTGGAGGACATTTCTCAGAGCACTTGAACTGGCAGCATGTAAGCTGTCTTTTTATGGACTATAGATCATATTAATAGGGAGGGACTTGTCTTGACACAGGTCTGGTAGAGTTTCTTAAAACAAAGGTAGCCATGTAACACATCCAGATGCCAGACCATAAATGTATATGTATTTCATCCAGATTATTTTATAGCTTAAAAATACATAATCATTCTTAACATTCTGCAATTTTTTTCATTCAGAACTGCATTTGCTTCCACCCAATACATTTTCCATCTGTGTCTTTACCTTATGACTTGTCTTAATATAGTCTTGTATTTGCTATCAGGATCAATGTTAACTGGTGAAATTTGCTGTATCTTTGTTGTCAACAAAATATTCCTTAATAAAGTATTTCTTTCTACTGAATATGGATCTTTTTGGATCTGCTCTGTTCTGCTCCTATAACAAGTTACAGGTATGACAGAGTGTTGTTGTGTGGCACTTGCAAACATCCAGATCCTTCTTTTCTCAATGAACTGGTCCCCTCAAAATCATAGAAAGCCAACTCACCAACTGAAGTGTCAAATTTCTTGGAAATAGTATAGCCATACGTCTCTCAGAGAAACAGATTCTGTCAACCTGCTGTCAATTAAATATGTCCCATATATTCTTGGAAAGAAAACGTTAAGAAAAATATTTAATAAATGGGCATTCAACACAAATAAAGCAGAAAGCTACTGGCATGCATCTATTATTGTTTGGAATAACTTAACTTGTCAAAGGAGTTGGCAAAGAATTTAAGTAATATTTATCTTTAGGGAGTAATGCATAATAAAGCTGTTCCAAATTTTTCACTGCTTGGATTTTTCTTTTTTTTTTAAATTGGAAATGCTCAAATATAAACTTCTCATAATATTTAGTCCTAACTTGATGTTGCTGAGACTGAGATGCAGATTGATCTGCATCTCAATCTCAGCCAAAGATGTACTGAAACAGGAACCTGACAGTAGTTACTGAAAATATTTGGATTTCAAATACTATTGAAGTCCAAAATGATGATTCATGTCTTTGCCTTTGGCTAAAAATGATTATTATAATGGTCTTTTTGATTCAATGGTGAGAAGAAATGAGCCAATTATTATGTATATCACTTTATGGGGATATTCCACATTCCTTCTTCCATGGAAAAGCTTCTTTCAAGCATTTTGAGTACTTCTTTCAAGTATTGAAACACCAGGAGCATAGATACCAGGAATTTCTGAATACAACGTGTTTGCTCTTGTTTCCTAAGAAAGATCCATAAAGAGGTGGAAATCAGCACTTAAATATGTCAGAGGAAGCATCCTAAAGCCATTTTCAGCTGATGAATAACAGCAATGGATTAGAATTCAGAAACTCTTCCATTCCAGTGGGTCTAAGTTGCAGAAAAGACATGGACACAAACCACTGGCAAGGAGTTAACTTCATACCTCTCCACTAGCCATGAAACACTCAAATCTGAACCCAAAATTAGATTTTAATTCTCAGTTTCAGATATTTATAGAGAGCTTAGTTTAGGTATGCTGGTAACATAAATAATGTTCTTAAATTGTGTTATCTGAGGAGGTTTATATTATTTATCCTGTTCTTACATGGTATGTCTCTCAGTCAGGCACAACTGGAGACTTGCAGCTAGACAGCCAGGTTGAGGTGAGTGGTGTGCTGGATGGAACAAACAGGGCAATGTGTCCTCTGCACAGCTGACCTGTCTGGGGGACAACCCTGCAGCTGTTCTTGGTTTAATGCATTTAGTATTCAGTATTAATGCATTTATTACTGTCATGGTGTGACTTGGGTTTTGCCAATTTTAATATGTTTAGTTTCCTTTAGAGATAGGATTCAGGAGCAGAGGTAAGGCAGACTTAAAACTTAAAAGGGTATAAGAAGAAATTTATTAATAACACAAAAAGAATTCAGAATAAGATTCCTATATTATTCCCTCCTCCCCCTTCCTTCATTCCACAGTTCTTAACAACATACAGAAAACACTTCAATCAGTTATCTACTTAAATAATCATTTCAGTTCACTCAAGAGAGAAAAGTCCCTTTTTTGAAGACACCCCAGAGGGTGTCTTCACAATTTACATCCGCCTGGGAAAATATTGCAGATTATGACTCTCCTCTCATCTCCACAGTCCTTCCAGATCTGTGCTCTGGCTTATGTTACACACTTGGGGAGCCACTTTTAAAGGCAGACAGCTGAAAGACAAAATTCTCTTCATCTCTTTTTCTATTAAATGTCTCTGTCCATATTTCCAGTCCTAAAACAGAGAGCCCCATTTCCTCAAACCAAAAGGTCTTCTTCTCAAGGACTTTAAACTCCCCAAGTATATTTCACAGTTTAGAGGAATTTTAGTGTAGTCACAGACCCCTTATAGCCCCACAAAAAAGGTTTTCAGCAGAAGGTGAAGAAGTCATGAGGTCAGCTGGAGACCTTTCTCTCAGAACAGAGGGGGGAAGGGAGAGCCTTTGGTGGCTCCCTGATACCCCCACTCGGCCACGCCATGTGGAGAGGGGACCTGAGCCGAGCCGAGCTGAGCCAAGCTGAGCTGAGCTGAGCCGAGCTGAGCTGAGCTGAGCTGAGCCGAGCTGAGCTGAGCCGAGATGAGCTGAGCTGAGCCAAGCCAAGCTGAGCTGAGCTGAGCTGAGCTGAGACGAGCTGAGCTGAGCCGAGCTGAGCCAGGCCAGGGGCCACGAGGGCAGGGCAGGGGCCAGGGCTGTGCCTGTCTCTGCCGGGGCTGAGCCCAAGCCTGGGGCCAGGCCTGGGGCCATGCAGAAAGAGAGCAGCCCATCCCCACCAATGTGATTTATGAAAACGAAACAACTCTCATTGGCCACCTGGGATGCCAAGCACCAAACCAGCCCTCGCCTGCTCCCCACATCCCACGGGGAAGCTCCCAGAGGGAACAGCCCCTCCGTTCACCCCGGCGGCTCCGCTCCCACCCTTCCACGTGCAACCAGCACAATTACTAACTCATAAAACTCAAATTATCTCATAAAACCTTTCAAGAGATTTCATGCATTTTAAGAGACCAGTTTAAATAAATGGGATGATTTAGATGGCACAATTAAATTAATTCATATTGCAGATGAGAAAAGTGGTGGGGAAAGATCATTGCAGTAAAAGACACGGAACAGATTTTCACTCACTATTTTATTCAAAAATATAAACTAGGACATAAACAATTAGTCATGAATTAGTGTTACTAAAGCTTAGCAAACCCAGCCAGCTCTTAACAGATTAATGCAAGGTTTGTGGTGTCCCCAGGTCAAATCCTTGCACCAAGTTAGCCTGTGCACTCAACTCTGCCCCTTATTGTAGAAATAACAATAAAAAGAAAATACATAATGTACTAAAACCAGGGGCACCACAGACTGCAAACACAGCATGGAGCTGAACCACACTCTGGGCATTCAGCTCACTCCTTTAGACTGGTGGCTTAGGGTGACACCTGCAAGGGTTGACCTGAGCCACCAGACCTTGAGGCTGGCCAAGGCAAATGTCAGTGCTCAGGTTATTAAAGTAAATAAAAGGGAATCTATAGAATAAGAGAAAGCAGCCAAAGTATTCTAGATTTTCCAGTGATCAAAAGCTTAGAATTACAGAGCACAAAAAGCTAGTGAGGCAATTTTCACGTTCTCTGTCTGGTTTGATGGAGAAACAAGTACATATCAGTAAGAAACACAGTACTGATTTTTTTTTTCCTCTGCAGACTTGTCTGCAGTAGTTTTCAGAGGCTATTCATTCCAAATATGCTGAGAGACAGGGAGATAAGTTGTCCATTCCCATTGTTCATCCTTTCAAGGAAATGCCTTCACCATCTCCACAGACTGTTCACCACAGACACAACTTGGAACCAGATACCTGGCATGAGATAGCTTATGGCTGCTTGAATAGAATTTTATAATTCTCCTAGTCTACACATCTGCTTTTTTTAGGGCCCCCAATCTGTTTCAGAGGACAATTCAATAACATATTCTGACACATCTGTAACGTACTCTGGTCTGATGACAAGGGTAATGCTTTTCCCAGTTCTGTCAAAAGGCAACAAATTCAAGTCCCAGAGACAGGACTAATAACTACTCCTAAGCACAGAGCAGAAATTTGATTTATCTAAAAACCTATTGGCCAGCTGGCCCATCCATTGCCCTTCTCTCTGCCTGCCATTCCTAACAGACAGAATACTTTTGCTTTTTCCTCCCCACTCCAGACAAAGCCCTCTGAGGCTGCAGGACTACATGCTGCTGCTCTGAGCAGATGGAGGGACTTAGAGTCAGAACATGCACACTGGAAACTGACCACAATAGAAATATCATTGTGATACAGCATTATATGTGCATGCACATGCATACCCTGTTTGAGCAGAATCTGTCTAGAAATTAAATGGCATAAAGGGGGAAATGCATTGGAAGTCTAGACACATAAGTATTTGTCTGGCTCCAAATTTTTGTGAGTTTATTAGCACAGGGTTGAAAAAAAGTTTTCCACTACAAATTGTCTACAATGAAGAAAAGTTTTTAAAATGTCAAATCATTTCTCTTTAGCTGACTCTTTCAGGAGCTAAATTCAACCTTTTTTTTTTTTTTTTTCCACATGGAAGGAAAAAGGGAAATGGAGGTTAGGGGATGCTCCAGACATTGTCACTGGCAGTGAGGCCTGGCAGGATACATCCCAGACATCCTGGCCCCAGTGCAGCCAACAGAGCATCCTTGTCCAGGAAATAGATGCAAAATGCTTTATTTCAGTGGAGAGAGACTGAAGGCCTGAGCACCCAAAGCACTGCTCCCCTTCAGTCCATGCCTTTGCATATGGTGAGAGACCATGCTTACAATCCCATGTTTACAATCCTATGCTTACAATTCCCATGCTTACATCTGTGCTCTAGCATGCACAACTGAAGGTGCCACCAGAATCAGCAAGTTTAGACCCCAAACTTGCAGACAACTGTGCAAAGATAAAGGT
The DNA here is from genome assembly GCF_903797595.1 of Erithacus rubecula. NCBI lineage: Eukaryota > Metazoa > Chordata > Aves > Passeriformes > Muscicapidae > Erithacus > Erithacus rubecula. Next base: position 20,285,825 of record NC_136661.1, read on the forward strand.
CACTGACAAGACACTCAGCTCTGGGAGCCAGCAAAAACATACCCAGTATGCTTGTAGATAGTATGTGGAATATTTCAACCCTACCCCCAGATCTCAAATTTTGTATCCGCTCACAGAGAAGTCCACAAAATCTTGGACTTCTGCAAGAGCAGAGACAAATGGCCAGATGGGATGTGCCCTATTAGAGCTGTGCTACTGGCCTAATTCCATATGGTGGACAAGGGGGAAAGTAGTGGAAACAACCCTCAAATTCAGTAAGCCTACTCTTTTGTACCTGACAAATTCTTAGGAATTTAGAACAAATCTGGCAAAAAAATTGTTCTAAGCATGCTAAATAAATAAAAGCAGCAGAGGTTGTAAAGTGTCTCAGCAGTATCATTGCAAGCAGGAACAAATCTCTTCCACTGCCTACAGAAGCAGCCCTGCTAATTTTACATCTCTAATGCTGGATTCTCTCTTCCTCCTCCTCTCTGGAGAAACCTGTGAAGGGAGTTTCTCACAAAACCAAGTGGGATAAGCTCTGCCTATCTTCTTGACTGCAGTGCTTTCACACACACTTATCTTGAAATGAGAGATGAAAATTTGCCCTCCCACCAATTGTACCAGGAAGTTTTAGGCACTACAAGCCGGAAAACAAATGAATGAAATAACAGAAAACGTCTTTGTTTTGAGTAATTGATTTAACAGATCTCATTTCCAAGTACTTCTGTATTTCGAGGTAAATTACAACACAGGTGTGCAAATAAGCTTTCCTATATATACATGATGAGAATCAAAGTTAAGAGAGTAATTTATATAGTTTTCTTTGTTTTCTTTCATTTAATTAATATCTAACTAAGATACAGATGCAAAAATCTTACTACAAATTCACTTAAAAATAATTATTTCCTTGTTCCTGTTGTACATGTTTTTATACTCATTTATTGGTTACAAAGGACAACATTAAAAGTGTCTACACATTTGCATTTTGCTTGTCATGCTATCTGTGGTAAAGCTATTGTGTAGAGGTTCCTTTCCTCCTAATAGTGCATTGAAGTAGCTCTGGGGGTTATAACAAAAACCAACTGCATCCAATTATTAGTGTATCAGAATCAATGTTCCAGTCTAAAGTAAACTTTTCATGCCTCAGATATCGCTTACAATTCTCTCTAAGAGAGAATGGAAATATCTGTTTGTTTGAATGTTTTTTCATTTCACTCTGAAAATCACAATGAACAAATGAAACTTCACCTGGGAAACAAACAAAACTGCTAATGAGCTCAAATGAGCACAAGGTTGATTTCATATTGAAGTGGTTGCTGATACAGATTTAGGAACACAATGAACTTAATGTACACTTTAGGAATCTTGACTGAAGATTAATCTGGCCAGGATTAGGAGAGAGCTTTCCTGCTGTGAACATTTTCTTCTTTTTTTTTTACCTAGTGAAGAATTCTCTCTCTCTTATGAAGGTGGAATAATGAGCTGTGACCAGTGGAAGATGCAAAGTAAAAAAGAAGGAACTGACAAAAAGAAATCATACATGTTTCTCACCTTTCAGACAAGACAGTGGGATAAAATATTTCCATCTAACATGTAAAATATTCTGTGCATTTCTAGTTTGAGGGAACAAAAACCCCTTTAACATAAGCAGACCCTGATGAGAAGCAGAACATAAGAAGCATGATGAAGTCAAGTCAATGTTTGCCACTGATGGCTTTAGTTTCAGTGAAATAAAAGTCCACTTGTTTACTAGGATGACCAAAAAAGCATGGAAAACATGAATTATATTATGTTAATGGATATTTAATGTTTTAAATATAGCCTCCTGAAGTAACCCTGCTTTGAGAGAATAAAAATATTTAATTTTAAAATAGACTCCAGAGCAGATTCTGTAAAGTTATTAATGTGTTATGAACAGCATGGAAAACAAAAAAAAAAAAAAAAAAGGATTCAACTATTAATTTTATTTTAATGTTTGGGGTTTTTTTGCTTCAAAGTCTGACTCATGTTTTTATGATGTGAGTCTGGTCTCTTGATTACTTTTCAAATAAGTAGCAGAGGTGGATAGACCACATAGGTTTATTGGGAGGGAAACCAAAGCATGGGTCTCCAGACAGAAATAGAAAAATAGAAACTACAATCAAAAATGGTAGCAGCAGGATCCCAAGAGAGCAAAAAATGAAATTATTGGCTTGCTCCCACATTTTTTGACTTCCTAAAGAACAAATACAGGATCCAAATGTTCAGCTCTTGACCCTAGTTAGTGTTTTTTCCACTCCATTCTATGTTCTTATTCTACAGGTGTATGTGTGAAGTGTTTGAGTAGACAGTATAAGCTACATTTCATGTGTTCATTACTAACTCCCTGTATGCCATGTAGGTAAAACCAGGTATTTCACAGTAACATCCAGTGAAACTGACACAATCCATCACCCCAGCAAACCAACAGAAAACGCTTAGAACTGGATGAATTCACCACCCAGAGCAGACCAAGCAGCAGACAAGCTCCAAGCAATCAACCAGACCCTTAAAACCCTCCCACGTGGAGCAAAGTGCAGGCATCCTGTCAGACTTGCACACCCTCTACAGAATGATTGTCTTATTGCCCATCCTACCAGTGGTGTGTGTGCCACTTTGCTGCACTGCACTGCTTTTTTCTTATTACCCACTCTGTAAACTTCAATATCCTGACCTACATTCCAAAATTAGGTAACTGAGGAAACTGTCTCACATAATGGAGAAGCATATAGGTGATAGTCCCAGTCTGATCAAAAAGCTGAATTTATATATCTTACATAGGGTATGTAGAGGTACATCTACACTGACCTGGAGGAGGTGCAGCAGCATCCTGATGAAAACTTTATTTTCACCCCATTGTGGCAGAATTAGGTTCCTTCAGTGTTCCTGTTGATCTTGCTATCTGCTCTATCTATTGAAAAAAAATTCAAATTTACTCAAAATTAGAAAGAATCATTATACCACAATTGTAAAGGAATTAATTTAAAGGGAAAAACATCTGAATTCATAGCAAGAGGAGCTATTAATGGTGGCTTACAGCCAGGCACTCCATAGCCTGGAGGCCTGGCTAGCCCTCCTGCAAAAAATGATACCTCAGCATCAGAGTTCTTCAGTGCCCAGATCTCTGGAAAGAAAGAGTGTTTGGAAGAGGTATAAAACATTTGTGCAGAAAACACTGAACAATCCTGCTGTAAAGATTGTAGGTGAGGTTTCACCGATACCCACCAATTAATATGTACAGGAGTGGTGAAATTTGTCACAGCTCCCTGTCAGCCCCAGAGAGTTTGCAGGTGGTTTTGGCAGAGACCATTGGATATTATCCACCATCACCTCTACATTCTTTAAGGGGCAGAGCTTTTCAGAACTCTGTTCTCCATGAGATCAGCCAAGCAACATCAGCCATGAGATCCAAATTGACTCCTGGATGTGGGTGTGCTGGGGCTGACTGGTGGCTGTGCTGCACACTCAGCCTAGTCAAATTGTCTGTGATATTCATTGCATTGCACACTCTAGCTGAGCCTGAGGGAAATATCTGGGGCTTTCTGAGTCTGCACATGGCTCATGGTGCTTCTCAAAAGCTGAAATCTTGGATGCACTTTCAAAGTATCACGGTTGCTTGGTGGTGTTTTCAGAATCTACTTTGGCCCCGGTCACCATGGTGCCAGGTGGATGATAAAGCCTTTTGTATGGCATACAAATATATTTTTATCAAATGCTGCCTTGTTTAGCCTATTGGTATTTGCACAAACTGAAATTTTCTAGGGTAGGCTCCAGGACAAGAACCTGGATAAACACAGCAGTTCTCTGTCTCTAATGAGCCAGCAAACATTATCATTGGAGATTACAGAACTGCCCTGCTGGTGCCAAACACAGAGTGGAAGGTTCATGCCCAATCTTGTACTGCATTTAGTGTTTTGATGAATGATCAGTCACAAGGGAAAGAAGGAACATTATGCTGCCCTTCAACTGACAAATGCTAACATAGTATTTCAGAAATAAGTGGTACACTTAGTAGTAACACCACTCCAGCCTGACACACAAAGCAGAAATCACCCTTTCTGGCTGGACGTGGGAGTACAGCGCTTTCTTAGTACAGACTCTGAAACAACAGAAACATTTTCTGTGTGTGATGATACCCTACCTGTGTACTGCATTTGGAATCGGTGAGGCATTCAGAAGTCTTTCTCCTTGTTACTTTCAGTAGGACTTTGACCAGTTTTTAAATTAGTCACTCAGGAAAACTTATGGCTCAGACTGAAACTAAAATGGAGTTTGCTGCTTTACATCAGCATGCAGGTAGACTTCCCTTTAACAGTGTAAAAATGGAACTGTCCAAGAGAGTCTTGATGTCAAGTGTCAGTGCTTATAGACTGCACACTGCTGGGACCCGCCCACCAGTTTTCAGATGCCTGCTAACACCTTAACATTTGTCTAACTGCTGACAAAATCAGTTCTAGTCAATTAAACAGGGAACCAGAAAAAGTGCCCAGGCAGTGGAACTTGCTACCCAGACAGTTGAACTATTCTGGTACAGATCTGTGTGGAATGAGGATTACCATCTCAGACGATCCCCAGATCTATAGCTAGTAGAGAGTTTAGATGCAATACATGGTTTGGATGTAGGTACTGGGCACTGAAGTTTAGTGACATGGGGTCTGTGCAGTTGTCATTGATGTTAGGCAAAAGTTCTGAGTGTTATTTATTCATATCACTGAGAAAAACAAATCCCAAAGAATTTAACACTGTGCTCTACATACAAATTATTCTGCTCTTGTTCAGATCTCATAAAACCCAGAGCTCACTGGCCATATATACAGCTATGAGTGCTTATAAAGGCAGGCTAATAATGCAAAATTATCGTGATAAATTAAAGGACTATGTCCTGAGTCAGGAGGAAAAGGAAAAATATCAGCCAAACAGAAGCCAGATTCAATCAACTGAGCCCAAATACAAGATTTCCTTTGTCAAGGACAATCACCTGTTCGAGTTCAAGGTGGAGTGTAGTAGTCTAGGGAACTGTCTAGAAAAAAAGAATCTGGAATATAAGTGCAAAAATAGATGTGAGTCAATGGTGTCATGGTCTTGTGAAAAAGGTAAACAGTGGTTCTATGAACAGGAACAATGTTACGTGGCCTTAATAAAACTCTGCATTAAATTGTTAAATATTTTGTTTGTGTTGGGGAAATCCAGGGAATTTCCTTCTTCTTTCTCACTCTTCTGCTTTTCAAATCACTTCGAAGCAAGTAAAGAAAATTCAAAGAAAAATAGAAAGATTAGAACATAAAAAGATCTAGAAATATTATCTCTGTAGAGAAATTGAAAGTGACAACAGTATTCAGTCTAGACACAAGAGTACTATGTCTTCAGATGCAGAAAAACCAGCAGGAGAGGTATAATCTGTTTTCCATATTGTCTTTAGATAGGAACACAAACCTCCTGCAACACTGGACCAGAAAACGCTGTTTTCTGCTGAATCTGAAGATGTGCTGAGGGGAGGAAGATGCCCATATTAAGACCAGTCTGGGACCATGTTAAGACCAGTTGTAGGGAGCAGCACGAACACAATGATACAGTGATGATCTCTTGAAAAATCACAGTTTATTTTCTGTGATTTCCATATATATTTCCACCTCATTGGCATATATCTGAAATCCTGCTAGAAGTAATACCTTTATTCATACTTAGAACACCTCTCTGCTTAGCAGTGATTTCTTACAATTATTTTTTGACATTCAGTTAACTAATTAGGTTAATTCTTAGTGTTAACTTTTCCTGGTAATGAATATTATGTGGCACTTTAAGTCACACACACATTGCAAAATCTCTGGCATATAGTACCCGTAGAGTTACATATGTTTGCAGCTTGGTTCCCAAGACAGTGCACTCAGTTCTACAGACTAGATTCCCTCTTAATCTTCACCAATCAGAACTTTTTATTCCTCATGGGAATGTAAGACTTTTTTCCTCTACAGTGCTAAGAAAGTTGCTGGTGTAGATTGTGGCCCTAATCCACCAGGGATTTATCAACTGCGTTTTGACAGGTAAAAAGGGTCTAAAAATGGGGGGAATCCTGAATACTGAAATGTGACAAAAGCAATAGCATCTCAGTCTCTCTCTCATTCAAATGTAGAGAATAATTCTTAACCCTTGATTTTTCTATTAGATTCTCTGCAAAATCACCAGAGAAGACATAAACATGCTGAATCTGAGTTTCATAAAGAAGAGAGAAAGGACTGAGAAAACCTGAGAAGCAGAGAGAGATATGTTCTCCCTCTCTGTCTCTCTGTATGCAATACCCTCTTTCCCCCACTGGAAATAGGAGTTGTGAACAGCCAAGTACAGAATGAGCTGCATGCATTTCATCTATTCCCCAGGAAGAAATCAGTGTCCCCCTTGCTCCGGGATTTTCTCTGCAAGTCCTACAAAGTGTCTTTCTGTTGTTTAGGAGACAATAATATAAAGGAAACTACCCAGAAATAAATGAGCTCCAAGTTACAACTTTTATTAACCATATTGCAGTTTCTCATAATTGTTACTATTCTGACTGGCTGCTGACAATTTCCAAAAAACAAATTATTCACTCCTAAACTAATAAAAGTGCAGTCTGCCTTGACACAGATTAGCTGGTAGATGTAAATCTCACATGGATCAGCCTCCAGTGCAAGAACCTCATTGCATATCAGATACAGTGACTCAGTTTGCAGGTCCTCATGTTTCAGTGCCCACTCTACGACTTTCATAAAAAATACTGTATTTTTTCAAGAGTGCTGTTAGTCTATTTCAAGTAAACCTTTTGCACTGATAAAGAGCAGAACGACTAATTTATGTCAAAATGCCCAGGAGTGGCAGCAGGGCTCTCAGAATCTGCTTCTTGATAACCTCCAGACATGATGTGTGAGTTGGGCTGTATCATGCAATCTGTGATATGTGTCAAACAAGGACAACACTACAATTTATTGCCAAAGTGGATTTTTGGGGATAATTTTATTAGCTTTATGAAGTTCTGAGACTACAGAGCTCACAGCAGTCTGAATATGTAGACTGAAATTTAGCAATAGAAACCACACAGCTCCCCAGGTAAACTGCTTTTTGTCTTAAGTAAAGGGCAGAGCTGTCTTTTTGTTTGCTAAAAAAAATTGGCCTTTTAAGCCAAGCTGCAACAAAATAGAATTTTTTTTTGCTAAATTGTGTTTCTTCATTTATTTTCTCTGGTTTTTAAAACATCAACAAGTTGATCCACCTTTCTTTGTACTTGCATGCTGTTTTTTTCTTTTTTGAGATTTTCTAACAGAAGAGGCAGGTAGTATTTGCCTATACCCCTGTTAAGAGTGATGCTCATTAGGTTAAAAATAACAGCTCTTCAGCTGAAGAGGAAGTGTTCTCAAAAGACGCCCACAGGTCTCTGAAAACAGCATTTATTTTTACTTAGTGTGCCTGATTCTGATATTATCTTGATCAAAACCGACAGGCACAGCAAACCACAGAGAAGCTTTTCAAATCATCTATCTTCACTTCATAAGTAGGGTCAGAATAAGAATCATTGCTGTTACATCACCAGTACTTTCTCTGACCTCTTCACCCAACAGGAGTTTCCCTTGTTACTTCCTTGCACCTCCAGCAAAAAGTCCATGAAAAATGAGCAGGCATCAATCTATGATCCAGGTAATTCCCTTCTCAGAATCAACTTGCCCACATTTGACAGTACAGGAGGCTTGATTGGCATGGGAAATGATGCCCCAAGCTGGTTTCACCAAGTGCCAAATGGGACAAAGAGAGTTTTTGACAAGGCCTTGGAGAAATGGAGCGGAGATGGCCAAGGCCACTTTGTTTGAGTCATTGCACAATCCTTACATGGTAGCTACTTCAAATATATCCTGAATGTAACAGGAGATAATCAGACACCTGACACTCTGATAAACAGACCTCACCACATCCTGATTTGCATCCAGACTCTGGAGTTAAGCTCTGTTCATTCCTTTTAGCTGCGGTTTCTTCACACAGTTCTTGGAGAAAAGAAAAGAATTGTTCAATTGACATGATGTTTTGCAAGAGAAGTCCCCAAATTACAAGAAGTTGAGCAACATTTTGGCAAGGATTTTGGCATTTTCTTTCCTTCTTTCATGCACTTATCTATGTCCAAAGTAGATCCTCTCCACGACTTTCCTGTTGGAGATGACTCTATTTGCTGAAGGAGTCTTCACCTACTTTTAATCCATCCTGAACTTGGCAGATTCCTTTTTGTTTCTAGACTAGATGGTGTCTTCCTTTTTCTCCCCTCTCCAATTATTTTCTTCTAACTTTTACGTTTTTTTCCTTTTTTTTTTTTTTTTTTTTTTTTTTTTTTATTCTGCAGGACATGCCATGGTTCCTCTATTCCTCCAAAGGCTTTAACAATTTTTTTATTATGATTACTGCTATTCTTTTTTCTTCTTAACATGTCTGCTTAGACTGACTTTTACCAGTAAAGATCTGTGCTAATGAGAAGAAATGCAAGCATGGACAAATGCCTACAAATTGAAACCACAAAACTAGTTTCCAGTTTTCCATTTCCAGTAGATTTTTTGCATTATTGGTAGTTTTGAGAGTGCAAAGGGTGATTTCCTTATCCGTTATCCTTTGAGAATTACATCAGTGAACAGCAATCTGAATTTCTCAGAAATTCTGTGGGAGAAGTGCAGATGGAAGCAGGAATAAGAATATCATAGTTGTCCTGAAATTGTTCAGTACAATCTAAAATGTTTTCATTCCTGGGGTGAATCCATGCCATAGACAATGGAAATCATCAAGTGACACCTGAGTATAAAGAATATAAAGAACTGACCTACACTGAGAACTCTTTTTCAGCATGTTTGGACTGCATGAGTAATGTCCACTGCTGAAAATGCAGCTTATGAGAAAACAACACAATCATTTTTCCCAAGCAGCTAACTAACTCTCTTCGTTTCCAGCAGGAAAGGAGCAAAATGTTATTTGAAACAGAAAACAAGCTGAAAGCCTACGTAACCAGATTTTTAGAAATGAGGCAGAACTCCTTGTTTTGAGAATAATTTTAAACAAAGTACTGCATTTCTGAAAGAATTCTTTGTGCTTGCAGCCATGCATATCTACATGTACTTTTGAACATGACCTGTCTCCAGTGACATGACAGGAGTCTGGGTAGTAATTCTCAGAAATATATTGACATTTTAACAGTTTGGCTTGATGTCTAATACACTCAGCAAAAAAACTACCAGGTAGAGCAGAAATGGGTTTTGTTATACCAGAGAGATCCTTTAATCAATAATATTTAGTTTGATAAGATCAGAAACATTTTATATTTTATCCACTTATTATACCTACTTTTATGCAGTGTATCTACCTTTATGTAAATATACTGAAATATCTACTCTCTTGAATGTTTTTGATATAATATAAGAACATTTAATTAATTATTTCTTTGGATGGTGATTTATTTGTGAGGGATTATAGATGGTACAGCTATCATTCAGAATATTTATTATTCTCTCAAGCCTTTATGGTGACTTTTAAAAACAAGACTGTGATGTGAGTAAACAATTCCATGTGCTCTTCTTATTTAATTTTATAATTTAACCGTGTATATGTGTCTAAAATATTATTTTCTTAAAAATATATGGATTTGCATTTGTTCTTTGTAGAAGTTTCCATGTTTCCATGTGTTCCAAAGGAGCATTTGTAATAGTAATAGAGAAATAGTAGTAAAATCAAAATCATGTGCTTTGATCTTATTCAAACAGTAAGTTTCACAATTTATAAAAAAAGAAAAGAAAAATAATAATGGAAATATTAGAGTTTTATACCTGTTTGCATCAATAGGGAATTTCTTATTCCAAGCTTTGTCTATCTTTTGCCAAACAGTACCCTATTACCATCATAGAGATACTCAGTAGTCCTGTATTTCAGAAGCTTGCAGTACAGAGCAGCTTGGATGACAGGCTTTAATTAAGCAAAGTTCCATGGCTATTTGACCCTTCATTTTCTTGAAACCCAGTGCTTTTCTATCAATGCCTACAGAGATATCACTAGGGATTTGCTTCAAATAAAAATTCCTGGCAGCACATGCTGCATAACACCTCAGGGCTAAGAGCTCCAAGGTGTGCAGCACACACCCTGAAGAGTCAAAAGCCCAGGCAGTGGTAGTATTGAATGGGGATAACAGAGTCCTGGAGGTACCACCATGACAGGGTTGGGCTAAATGGCAACCAAGGAAACCTTGTGATTAGGGCTCCAGCAGCCCCTACTCACTTTTTTTTCTCCACAGCTTGGACTATGGATTACATGATGGTCCTTGAGGGAGCAATCTGATGGTCAAGGCTTACTAACGCACAGAAGTTGCACTCAATCTGCTCATAAGTCATAAGCAGAGCCCCAGTGAGCACTCTCAGGCAGTGGCTACACATATTTGTGTGCTCACACGTGTTCTGCCAGGTATGGACCTGTAGAGTTTGAGTTGCAAGGCAACAGGACTGAACAGCTACAAAAGAGCCCGAGGATCCATGAAATATCCTATTTTACATCTAGGATAGTGTTCAGCCAACAGGAGACTCTCCACAAAAAGACATTCTTACAAAAGCCTGTAAGTATCTTCCTGCAGCTTCCTGTGTTTGCAGAAAGAAAATGACACTGTGTTATTTGTCTCTTGGATCTACTCATCAGTAGTCATTAATATTTATAAAGTGTTTTAACCTACCATCAAGTAAATTAATCACAAAATCACAAACCACTTTACTGCAGGGCATTTTTAGTCTCCAGTGGAGGGACAAGAAGGACAATGTTTCTGAGAAGTGCCACTGAGGTTTGCCCTCACTGTCCTTCCAGGCACTAGCTACCAGGTATTAGTCCACTGTCACTCAACATAACCTTGGTTCTGACATAATGCCATGAAATTGCCTGTTTAAAGCTCAGCATCTCTCATCTAACAAAAGCAGCCTTCATCACCAATACTTCTGTTCAAACATATGTGGAGATTTTTAAAAAAGGAACAAATTCTCAAGGAGAAAAAAATTCATAGCAGGAAATGTGAGTGAGCTCCCTGCTTTCTCATATGCTGGGTTCTTTTTTAGTTCTACTGTTTGAATCTCACATTTTCTACCTTTGTTTCTTGTCAACAATTTGAAATAAGATATCCAGAGAAATTATCTAGCCTGTCTAATATGTTACCTGCTTTGGGGTTTGTACAGGTTTTGTTTGTCTATGGTTTTTTGCTTGTTTACTTTTTTGTTGGAGTTTTTGTTTGGTTGATTGATTGATTGATTGGGTTTTTGCTATACTTCTCTATGTTTTGTTACTATGGGAGCTTAAAATTATGCAGAAACCTTTAGCTGAAAAATGGTGTGTGTTTGCTGTTAAAGACTACTTTCTTCCTTCTGTATCACACCTTCAGAGCAGTATTTACACTAGCTAAAAGTATCACCACATCATGCCTCCTTCCTTTTTACATTTTTTCAAACTGATGTGTTGAAAAGCCCATCACTGAGGGCAGAATTATGAGAGGTACAGAGTGGGAAGAGATGATCATTAACAGGTACACACAGATCAGGCCTGGATTGCTCATATCCTTACAGCTCCACTTGTACCCCCTCACTACACAACAAAAGTTCATAAGGCCTTGTCTGCTCACATTTCTACAAAGGACAAGAGGCCATGGACACAAGTGGCAACAGAGGAAATTCCAGTCAGACATAAGGGAAAAGCATTTCACAATAAGAGTGATTCAGCAGAATTTGCAGAAACTCTCTTCCTTTAGGCTAAAATAACTGTAAAAGGCCCTAAATGGACAGATATAACTGAAGCATGACTTGCTCTTGAACAGTAGGTTGTATTGGAATCCTCCTTTCCCACATGAATTACTGTTGATCCCTATGGTTTCAGAATAAGGCTGTGCTGGTGGATTGCAGAAATAAAGCCAGAGTGCAAGCAGATCTCTAAGAATAGGCAATTATGTTCAAGACATGACACCTGCTACTGTGGAAAGGATGAGAGATAATATTGCAAAATGGACTCTGGACTTGCAAGAGGTTGTGGTGGAGGAAGATGAAGGGAGAGAATAGCAAAGCAAATAATCTTATGACTTTTCCTAATTGGGATATCAAAGCACAGCAGGAGGGAAGCAAGGCAGGAATTAGCAGGCACACTAATTACACATAAACTGATTTCATCTCAAGAATCTTAACATGAATGACAGTGGTGTTTTTTCACAAAGTTAAGAATGAAAATGCAAACTACTAATCACAGAGAAAATATTGGAAGTGTAGCAAGACATCTTTTTAACTAGAGCTCAGAATAAATACATAACGGTGGAGTAAGTTTAAAAAAAAAAGAGGATAAACTTCATAAAAAAGTTCAAACATGTGGGGACAAAAGCAAGCACAAAGATTTAAGGACATATAGGAATTTTTTTGCAACCACATTTTTATTAAGGAAAAATTCATAAGGGAAAGAAAACAGCAATGAACACGATGAAGGAGAGTGTGTAGTGTGTTTTGAGCGCAAAGACTGTGAGACTAAGAAAGCTGATATAAACAAGAACAGATAATAACAGAATAGTTTGGGCTGTAAGTGATCCTAAAGAACATTTAATTCCAACTTCCCTGTCACGGGGAGGGAACCTTACATCGTATCATGTTACTCAGGGCTCCAAGTAATCTGGCCTTGAATTCTTGGCCAGGGACAGGTCATCCACAACTTCTCTGGACATAAGTGCCTCATCCTCACTCAGTAACGAATTTCTTCCTAATATCCAATCTAAATCTACATTCTTTTAAGCCATTAAGATGAGTGGCAAAGAGAGAAAACATCTTAGATCAGGAAAACAAGAGACTACTTATATGGACTACATGCTTGAATTGGGTTGGGCAGACTTGAAATCATCCCAGGGCACAATTCATGACTGGGTGAGGTTCCAGATTATTTGAAAAGAGGAAATTAATTTGAAAAATGGGATAGGAGTAGCTAGGACACTGGTGACTAGCCAGCTTAACATAAATTTTTTGGAAAATGCTAAAATAAAAAGTTGATCTATTATAAGCACCTCGAGGATAATGCAGAAATAAATAACAAGTAGTGCAGATTTGTCAAAAGCAATTAAAAAAAAAAATCTTGGTTTTATCTATTAAAAAAATAACAGTTTTTTACAAAAAGAAACTTAGGGTAACTCAGGGAGGATCTGTCTGAACTACCTACATTAGTAAAAATGTTTAGATTTAGAATCTGTTGGGTAAAGACTAGTTTGAATTGGAAAGCCCAGAGTGTATTTATCATGGGTTTGTTGTCACACTGTGTAGTTACGTATGAGGTAGTATTTCAAGAGGGTCTGTCTGGGATTTAGGACTAACCAGTGTTTCTGTTATTTGAGTTTTGAGGATTCACATTTGACAGCACTTCCTGACAATTATTTTTTTGTGAGTAAGGTATGAAATGCTATGAGGCAGTACTCTATAAAACATTGGTTGCAGGTTTTCAGATGAAGTATTTGCTCTTAACACTGGTCATAAACTCTGTCCAAAGCAGAAAAAGCTTCCAACTTACTGCCATATCCATATGAAACTTCATATCTGGGGCAGAGGGGATAATGCTTTCACTTCATTGGCTGCAGGCAAGTTCTCAGCTGTTTTCCAGGAGACAAGGAGATCAAGTGGGGAGTGCACAGAAGGGCTACAAGCAGGCCAGAAGTCTAGAGAATATACAGAATATTTCCTGTAAGGAAAGAACTGTATTTGTTTGTTCTTACAAAAGAACAAAGACTATGAAGAGACAGCTTTTGAAAATGCAAAAGAATATTTCTAAACGGGAGGTAATAATTTCAACTGATAGAGCAAAAAAATAATGGTTTTAAATTACAAGCTGATATGTTTGAGATAGACACCAAGACTAATTTTGTAATGGTGAATATATTTAAGAATGGGTTATCTCAGGAGTTTGCTAAATAACTCTGTCAGCATCTGTAAGACAGAATCAGGAATGCTTTATGACTATATGAAGAATGGTTTAGAAATAGTTGATCCTGGCTTGGAACAGAAAGGTGGTCTCTTTAAATCTTCTTCATCCCTCTTTCCACACCTTTTCTTTCTCTTACTCTATGAGAATCATATAATGATTAAAGGGCCAAATACATCCAACAGACCCTTTGATTTGTAAAACAGATAATAACAGCAGGAAAAGAAAGCACCGTGATTTTTTTTTTTTTTTTTTTTTTTTTTTTATCAGAGCCTCTAAAAAATGAAATGTGTAAGGTTCTGTTTGCTTAAAATATTGGGATATCTTTTAAGGAATTATCTCTCTTTGAGAGATTCTTCAAACCTTTGGAATCATAAAACATCTTATGGTACATGAAAAAAATCCTAAATTTATGAGCAAATATCAGATTTTGTACAGCCATGAGTCTGGGTTTTTACAGAGGACACAGTTCACCCTCTTTAGTGTTTTTCAGGTATCAGAAAAGAGATCTGGCCAACTTGTCCTGGTACCTGACACTTCATTTCTCTGAATGTCTTTTTATCCCACATATTTTCAGTGGTAATAGTATTTAATGTCTCCAAATTCTGTGCTATGAGCTGAAAGGTGGAATTACATCTCTCCCCTCTGATGAGGAGGAAGAGGATAGGGCTTAGTAGTCATGTAGTCTTTGGTTTGAGAAAACTGTAAAACCCTAGTCACCTTTCTGCTTTTGTATTAAACACTGTTGTGATGCCAAAGGATAATCTTAAAAATAAATAGCTTCAAATAAATGGGTAACAGTGTCTTTAATAAGTCCACTTAACAGGGTCTTCTCTACCATAGAAAAATATCCTTCATGCCTCTGCAGAACTACTAAAACTCTAATTTAAAATCAGATACCCAGCTGCTTGCTGGACTCTCTTTAACCCCAGTATCATGGCTCTTCCTGAGCCCACTTCTGTGCATATACACAAGCATATCTTGAAAGCACAATTTTTTTTTTGGTGCACAGGCCTTATTTTGCAGGCAAGAGAAATTAGGGTCATCCAGTTTCCTTCTGACAGTTTTTAAAGTGTAAGGCAACTCAGCTGAGATTTTAGACCAAAAAAATCAATGCTATACAAATGAAGCCTGTTGTTTTAACAGTGGGAATCTGTGGATTTGCTGTTTCAGTGGAGTCATTGACAATGATAAATTGGTGATTTCAACCCTTCCCCCAATAAGAATTTTGGTTAGAAGATTTGAATTACACTTAGTTTTAATAGAGCTGGTTAGAAACTTATGGACAGAGGAGTTGTATATTTGTCCTGGCCTTCCTCTGCAACAAAAGGCATCTGCAGAGAGAAAAAAATCTGTTCCTGTTGGGAGGATGAGCAGAGACAAATCTAAGTGAACCCTTCCTCCTGCAGCCTGCAGCATCTCTTCTGAAAACCTGAGAGGACAGGGATTACCCTAAGGGAATCCCCAGAGGGGAATCCTGTTGAAGCCAAACAGAAATCCTCATGGAGACCAAGAAAAGAAGGTTTAAAAACAAACAGCTATTACCATATATTATTTGTTTGTTTTGATTTTTTGTTTGGTTTATATTTATGTTTTTTGGCTGGTTGGTTGGTTTTGGGTTTTGGGTTTGGTTTGTTGTTTTAGGTAGTTTTTTTGTTTCATTTGGTGCATGGTTTTTTTTGGAATATGTGTTGTTTTTGTTTGGTTTGTTGATGGAAGTTTTTAGACAAATGGGATAATTGTGGGACAGACCATGTAGGTACAAGGAATTACCAATTAGCCGAAGATGATACCTCTGAGGAAAATTCTAAAATATTTTAGAAGTCTGCTTATTTTTTAAAATTTTCCTTAAAAGAAAACAAAGAATAGCTACATAATTTTGACTGGTATGTGATCACCCCTTTTGAAGACCTGTTTGATGAGAAGTCAGGTGAAGGTTTGCTGGGAGTAGGAGGGACTTAAAGAAAAATGCTGTTTTCTTCTTAGTAAAACCATACCAGGATAATGTAGCTTTTACTCTTGGGTGTTACTTTGAGCCCTAGAGCAACTTCCACCAGTCTAGCTCTCTCCCTGCATGGAACATGGTCCATTGCTATTCCAGAAGAGTTCAGTTCTTCTAGTAGCTTCTTCTAGTAGCTTAAGTCTAGAGATCCTCCTCCAGACCACAGCACATTAACCAAGGTAATGATAATGTGTTCATCTCATACGAAAATTCTAGTGAGTTCCAATTGTAATGCCAAGATGCCAGGAAACTTCTCATAGCAATGTGTTGCAAACAACAGCCATCAGTCTCCTCCAGTGAAACTGCTCTGGTGGTGATGGTCACTACTTCCAAGGCAGGGTCTGCTAATTGAAACATTTCCTTGCTGCACAGAGTGGTGTGGTGCTGCAAACACAGGAGGCAGAGCACTTCATTTTTCATCCCCTTCCTTTCCAAGATTCTGACCAGTGCTTGAAGAGGGCATGCAGCCTTTTCAAGCTAACATTTTATAATGTGACATTGTTAATCTTCAAAGTAAACCTTGCTAAACACTACATCAGCTGCTCTGAAAAAATGTTTATTTCTGGGGTTCAAAGACTTTGCATGTATGTGTTTACAGACATAAAGTAAGTATCAAGACCAAAGCAGAAGGACACAGATGATGCTTCACAAATCATCTTCATGTATAGAAATGCTTTGCTCTTCTAAGGTTTCTGACTTCAGAGTATCTCAGACCATTTTATAAACAAGCATTAATATAATTTCAACTCACCTCCAGCGTTGGTTATGCACTCACATTAGGCTGGGTAAGTACAAAGCTAGAAGAAATGAAATGTTCTACAACACTGACTAAGTGTATACATTAGTGGAAACACTCTGCTAAGAGGCTGGTAAGCCACTGGTAAGTTTGCTGCCTTGATCTGAAAGCATGTGTTCTTCAAATATCATATAGTTTCTCATATCTCAGCCTACCCTGATTTTCCACTGCTCTGTCAGTAACAGTCCTATTCTATCACTGAGCGATATCCTCAAAAAACCCTTGATTTTTTTTTGTTTTACTGATTCCTACTAAAATACTTTGTAGTACAAGTCTATTCCTGCTCAACTATAGCTTTCCTATTTTGTCAGAACCTAGACTCCCTGAGCTTTGTCACTGAGCTGTCCTTGAAGAAAATGGTTTTGTGGCCACCTGATCAGGCTATTTCTTCATTATCATATCAATTTGAATGTCATGGATAAATAAATGAAAGATCAAAGAAAAAGCTGTTGCAGAACACAAAGGGAAGGCGTAGTTTCCTATTTGAGAAGTGATTTATTAATTGGAAAGATTATCAATGGGCACCTTGAACTTCAGCCTATTGCTGACGTTTTCCCACATCTGTGTAACTGTGATAAGACAATGCACAGCTATCTCTGCACAGTATTTTTCTCTATAACAAGAAACCTGTCATGAACTGTCGATCTGAATACATAAGCTGTTCCACACTCTAAGAGTTATTGCATCTTGCTTAACACAGCAAACCAAATTCATCAGGAAGTTATGTGGTGTTCGCAGGCAAAGCATTTTCATTAGTTTTCTTGGCAGATGTTTAAGATCAATTCTGAAAAATGAAGAGGTTTGACTTACCTGATCATTGTGTTATATGTGGAAGATACTGTTTAATATACAGACAATGCAGTTTAATCCATATAAACCCCATAAACATTAAAATTAGTCATATACTATGTCTTTAGTTAGCTCAATGACAACTAGATACTATCTAGTTCTGTTACTTAATTCTTTGTAAAGAGTGGCAATTTGAAGTATATCTGATTAAAGGATATTACTGTGATATGAAAAGATTAACAACATGTCATTTGATACTTCTGTTACTACACAAAAAATATTCCCCTGTATTTTCACATCTCCCCTGGGTCTAAGAAAGAGCTTCACTCTGCATCAGGTTTCTAAGAGCTGGGCAAGGCAATCGTTCTGGCTGCCTTGGATAAACATTCTGCCTATCAGCTGCAATGAGACAGCAGCTTTCCTTTGAAGGAAAGCTAATACTCATTTTAATTTTCTTTCTTAACAGCAAGAAAATTAACAAGATGCAAAATGAACAGAAAAAGGTTTTTTTAGAAAAGCATCATGGAAGGTTTTGTTCTAGGAAATGATTATTTTCTGTCATCCCAGCTATCAATCTGAATTCCCTTTGTTTTGGAAACATCAGTTTCAAGTACCCTGGAAGAAATTCTTGGCAATAACAGTTATTAAGAACACATTAGCTAACAGCAATGCCAGTTCTTCCAATTTTACAAATGAAAAAGTAAAAGACAAAATAAAAACCAAAAAGAGTTTCCATTTGAAACAGATATGTCCCAGTCACTGAAGTAAAATCACTTGGAACTATAATGATAAGAGATTTTTTTGTCGGTATTGTAAACACTTTTTTTTTTTGTTTTACTTAAGAACATCGTGTGCTAAAGCAACAGAAGTTTTTATGTCAATGATGATAGATAATTTTTCAATCCCGTAGCAAAACACAGAAACATTCTGTTTCATGATTTCAACCACGGGGGCACAAAGGCTAACAGAGATTTTTCCCACAAACAGCTCTTGGAAGAAAATTTTAATCTCTGCTGATAAATCAGTGTTTTGATGATTAGCACATCACTTTCAGACTGACTGCCTTCTACTTGGTTTTCTGGCTTGCTGCTGCACAGGACTTTTTTTCTGGTGAGATAACTAGATATATGTCTGGCTAGTGAAAAGAATTGACTGTCAAGCCAATAACACTATGTGGCAATTATCATATTGAAGATCATATCTTGCACCCTTCGTGCTCTTTTTTTTATCCATGAATCACTGTTTGGATTCCTTTTCTATTTAAGAAGAAAAAATTACCCAATTACAATAGGGGTTGTGCACTGCTGAGCCCATTTGACATCTGCTGAGCAGGAAGTCCTTGCCCAGCACAGATTAAGGACTAACTGTACCAAGGGATTCAGAGTCAGGTAAGAAAGAGTACCTGAGTGAGGGGGTGGCAAGAAAACACCATGGGGTTGTGATCATCTAGAAAAAATTACCTGGTCAAAAAAGAGTGAAGTTACTGAAATGCCCACATTTCTCTCCTAGGCTATTTTCAGTGTGACTCTCATTTCCTGGTGACTCTGTGCTTCTGGCAGACTTTCAGGCATAGACAGGCTAAGCACATATTTGATCTTTGCCCCCATTGAATAAGAGTGACAGGATCTCCTGAACATATATGGACTCAGGAATACCCAATGGTGATCAGGAATGTCCCCAGCATCACAGATGAAATCTGAGTAAAATCCATTTGGAACCACAAAATATCAGCTAATTTAAGCTATATCCTTATTTGACTGCCCAAATGAAAAGGAAAGTTCCAGGGATTTTTTCCTTAAAATAACCTCTTCTGCCTTTTTCTAAACACCCCCTCAGCCACCTCATCTCCTCTTGCTCCCAGACTACATGGCATAATGCTTACATTTCACCCAGCCACCCAAAATATCTGTTTTCTTTTGAACTCACTTGCCTTACATTTCCTCCTTTTTTTGCCATGTTAATCACTGTGGACAGAAGTTCTTGCCATAACCAACCAGACCATTTATTTTTGCCACCTCAGATAATTTTAGTGCATTATTCTGAAATGGCTAAAGTCCAGTATGACTCACAAAATATCCTATAATAGACTTTTTCTAGAAGGATTGTAATCAAAATTTTCTGATAAATACTATATTGCATTGACTTCATGCAAATATTAAATTTCTTTTTTTAAATAGTGCTTCAGCTGTGATATAATTTGAAATAAATGATGTATAGTTATTTTTCATTGCCCAGCCTCTCAGGAACATTTTACACAGATAGCTTGTTAAAAATTATTAGAATTTGATGTCTGTACCTTCAAAAGATACAAATGTTTTCAAAATGAAGTAGTGTGATTCTAATGTAACATTTCTGAAAGTCATGCTTTGCAATGCCAATCTCCTAGTGGGATTCCCCCTTCACCCTCCTGAGGAAAATCCACTCCCTGCTGTTATGGTGAACTTGGTGCAAAGCTTAGACGGAAAAGTGTTTCATGATGGACATTGTAAGGGTGAGGGTACTCAGATAAAGGACAGATAAACTCCTTTGTTCTGCACAAAGGAGAGGCATTTTGCTTCTCCAGGGTATAGGGTACCTCACTCACAGCTGGATATGCTGGTGTTCTGGACCCTTTCCTCAACATGGGTGTCTTGCTTAATTGCTACATGGATATAATTCTCTTCATTCAATTTCTATGTGACAAATAGCATGGTGATTAGGGTCATCACTCTAATGAGAATCTAAGAAAATTTGGTTTAATTTAGTGTATTATGAATTTCCATTGGGGTTTCAAAAGCCTGAGCCTGCTCTGGCTAGACCCACATCCAGCTAGGTCCCTGTGCCACCATGTCCAGGAAATTTCTCATTCTTTAGGATGAGGTGTATCACCTAGTAAAGCAGTGCCCTGGCTTTTGGCACTCAGAGAATACCTTTGCTGGCTGTGGTATAAAATGTGTGACTGCATAAAATAACCTTGAACTTTTATCAAAGTTGTGCAAGGGTTAAAGACAAAAACATGTGCAAAGGATATCTCTAATGTCCAGAGATTCCCTGTAAAAGGTCTTGTATTTATTGCAGGTGAGACTCCTCACCACAGTTTGCTAGAGGTGACTGTGCTTGCTTGCTGTTACTACTGCAACCCCTTTCCAAGAACGCTGGAAGACAGGCTAAGCCAGCTGCACTCAGTAAAAGTATCTTCCTTATAAGCAGTCCTGCTGGCATTTTAAAATAAAGTCACTTCTACTTGCTTGGAAATGCCAATATGCTTTTTGAGAAGGCAGAAGGGGAAAATATTCATCTGGACTTTGTGCTGTGCTGATGGTATACAAAGGAGGGAGTGATCTGGTGGCCAGTGTTGTGCTTCTCACAGGCTGCTTCAGCTGATGTTGAGCAGAGCTCTCTCTCCACTGGGGCTGCATGGCAGGCAGCTGGCTTTCCACACCATTCAGGGAAGGGTGGCACTTGCTCCTGGGGACCTGGCACAGTCACACTGCAGGAGATGACAGCCAGCTTGTGCTGACTACCATCCTCATTGTCTCTGGGACAAATTAAAGTGGTACATGGGACAGCAGCAAGTAAGAAGGGATGAAAGTCTTGGCTATTCTGTGCTGTATTTCCCTCTTTTGGAGGGTGAAATTAAATATATGCACAGCAACACTTGTGTTAAACGGTAGTTGTTTATATCATATGCAATAGATAGAGTCTTCTAAGGAATAGAACTTACATGTATCAACAGAATTTCTATGAAACACTTACCCAGTGTATTCAACTCCAAGTATTCATAAAATCATTTCACTTAAAAAAACAATAGTACATTTAAGGACTGTCATGTAGTGAACTTTTATTCCGAGATTTTGGAGTGCACATAGTTTGAACTCTCAGTGTTGTTACAGCAAGAGCTGGAACCACTTAAACAAACAAACCTAGATTCTCTCATGATCACCTGACTACAGATGTGTATTAAGAAAAATCCCAACTAAAGTATATCTTAAGCTTAGAGCCCTCCATTAATCAAAGCTGACTACCCTGTTGCAGTGTCTATATATATAGTAGATGTCCTTGCCAAACTTGCACTCTAAACACTTCTTGCAAAATGCAATGTACTATAAGCATGGCCTTCTTAGTGCTGTTTCTTCTCTCCACTTGTTATTAGAGGAGAACATTTTTGTTTAAGTTCGAAAATAAATTAGTGATTCTACTGTTCCCTGAGGACTCCTCTGTATGCTAGGACCCACTGGAGGGCAAAAGAGAGAAGTTTCACAGCAGGCTAAAGAGTCTGAACAGTAACAGAATAAAGAGCAACAAAATCTGCATACAAAAGGCTGATCTTCCATTTCACTTAGGTATTTAAAGATTATATCAACCCCTTTGAATTTCTAAAGGTTAGGGAATGGCGAAAATTTCAAACCCAATTTTCTGCAGTGTGATAGATAAACTTCTTTACAATGACAGCCCCAAAGAAGTCAATTATCACATCTGACACATACTGTATTTCTTCAATTATTTTTTAGTTCTAAGAGTGGAAATAAAACAATTACCGATGCTCTTCAGAAGCACAAAAAAAAAAAAAAGATGCAACAAAGCAATTATTATACAAGATATCTTTCCACTTACAAATGAAACCCTAATGAAAAAACCCCAAGCATTAACTTGTATTGACCTGATTGCCAAATTATTAACCCAATCAGACAAAACCCACATAGGCTTAGAATATTAATAGAATTTTCCTGTAAACTTTTATGCCCAAAGACTTTTGATAAATTGCTGGCAGAATAGCTTTCAGAAACACCACAGAATTCACAGGAAAACCAAGTAGGTAGATTTTAATTAATTTCCAGCTTCTGCCACTTATGTGTTTAGGACAAACAGAGAGAAGCTCAGGAAGTTTTGTTGGATACAGCCTGACCTTGTGCCTCACCTCATCTTGATTCACTAAAGGTAGCTAACACCAGGGAATTTTCTGTGAGATTGTTGTTTGGATTGCTTCCTGAAATAATTGTAGAGAAACAGAATTTAGATCTCCACTTGCCAAACATTTTTAGAGGTGAGCATGAAAGGCCTTGTCCTAATCTCTAAATTTACTTCTCCTCCTAGTGAAACAATCTTGCTGTCCATAAAGCAAGTTCATGAGAGAAGAACAGCTCTAGACACCATAAATAACTAATCCAAAGGTTATGCACAATGAAACAACAGGCAGTCTGGTTTGCACTTCACTCATGTTTGCAGATGTCTCAGTATGTGTATTCATCTGAGGCTGTAGAGGGAATTCTACAGGAGACAATGCTTCAGGTATCACTTTAAATTATGTGACTCAAAGCCAAGGTCCATCAACTTCATACTTCAGAGCAGTGTATATCCTCAAATCTCTCTCTTAAGGTTTTGGAAGATTGAAGTTTTATCTGTGAACATACAATTTTTGACACTCTAAAATGCTCCACAATTTTCTTTTAGGTTATGCTACATATGCTCCTGTAAAACCAACTTGACTGCAGAAAGGAGTCCCCTTTACTGCAAACTATTGAGCAACTTGAGAGTGGCTAATCTCTACCTTTGAGCTTTCCAGTCACTAGCATATTTTCACTATCAGTAACTCCATGAAGTCCCAGAAATTCTTGAGCAGTGAGCCAGATCTCAGACTTACATCTCTTATACCTCCCAGCCCCCACCTGCATCAGCAGATTCTCTCAGGCAGCTTGGCTCATCTCCAGCTGCTAAATAACTTGATTGCTGTGAGATTTCTGCATCTTCCCATAGGTTTTCTTTTCCTTCCACTAGGTGCTGGGAGATTCACAGGCTAGTTCTTAGGGAGGCATATACAACCACTTCCAGGCTTGTTGTAATTACCAGTGCAAAAATGCCATTGTTCCTTAGTGGAAAAAGAGAGAGATCCAGTATCAGTGCTGAAAACAATCATGGCTGGTGGCCACTGAGTTGTTGAGCTTGATCTGTAGCTCTTCACTTTCTTTGTCACTTAGCTATTGGAGAAACAACTTTGCCTTTTTTAGGCAGCGAAGGGTAGTCAGGTTTTCTCAGAGTAGAGCCTGTGCAGTGATGTACGTGCAGCTGGGAAGCAGAGGACAAAGAGCAGTGCTCCCTTAACCTGGGATTCGCTGAGCCAAAATGTGACAGAGCCAAAATGTACTGAATCTCTGGTTACAATGCAAGGCTTGACTATTGGCTCATCTTCTGTCCAGGGCTGGGTAGAGCTCAGTCCTCTCAATACTTGTTTTTCATCTTTCTAGAATGTGTTTTTGGAGTCCAAAGCAAAAGAGCTGAATTTTCTGCCTTTATAGATTTTCCTCCCCCTCCCCCCCGCCCCTTACTCTTTCCTTATTTGATTGTAGGCTCTGCCATAGCATGGACTACCTTTATGTCATGAAAGAAAAAAAAGACTCTCCCTTAATTACAGGAAAGAACAGTGAAAATAAATCAGCAAACCAATAAAGATAAAATTCCTCCATGTCCTTCAGATCAGAGCAAAATACAGTGCCTGGAATGCTGAATAAAATTCTACTTCTGTTATAGGACATTGGAGACTATATCCAGCATTTTGATATTAGTATCTCTGTAGTTCAGTTAAAAGAAACAGTTCCTTTCCAGAGTGTCCTGGTTTAGGACAAATTAGGGGAAAACTTCCAAAAAGAGCCCCCTAAAAAACAAACCCCACTACTCCTCCCCCTCCCACCACCGGGTTTGGGAAGAATTTCCTCAGAGGAAAAGTGGAAAAACCTGTTTATTTAGTAAACACACAAAGAAAAAACACTCCCCAACACAAGAAGAAAACAGCCACGGATGACAAAGAAACTTTCACCCGTGTGAGTGGATGTACAGACTCAGAACATCTCCGGCTCCGGGAACAGGCAGAGTTTGGGGTTTCTTGATTTTCCAGGTCAGGTCTGGATCATGTTCAGGTGGTATTCCTAGCTAAACTAACTAATAAGGGGGGAAAAAAAGAAAGCAGAAGCAAAGCAAAGCAAAGCAAAGTGAAAAAAGCCAAGGAAGCAAGGCAAGCTGCTGAGCCGGCAAAGCAGGCAGCAGAGCCCATGAGCCATCCCCCCACCAAGCACAGCTGATGGGGAAGGGGCACCAGCTAATTAGACAAAACAAACCTTCACAGATCCAATTCTGAAAGCACTGAACAGCCAGGCATGAACAGCACACATGATTGGGGATACAAAGGATTGTAATGTCACCCCAGAACACAGAGTCTCCAAAATTTACAAAGTTAAAGCCTGGCACCTATGAAAATTCCTTTGAGATTTAGAAATGCTTGGAGGTCATCCTTTTAATTTTTTTTCCCCCCAGACATTTTGAAAATTTTGGTTTTATGTTTATTGGGGTTGGTGTGGGTGCAGAGGTAGAGTAAGTTTTTTGGCACATAGAGGACATCAGTATGCCAAGAAGTTGCTCCAGAGGCATTTTCTCCATTTCCCCTTAGGAGAAGCTGGTCACTCACATAAGATCAGCAGACCTTCTACCCAGCATCTCATTGCCACAGCTCCCTTTGCTCTCTCTGCTTGGGGTTAGCACAGCTCAGCACAGATTATTATAGACTATCAGTAAAGAGTTGACAAAAAACCACTAATCTGATCACAGTGTCCAAGAGTTCTGGTCTTGCTGCTTGTTTCTGTCATAACCATGCACAGACAGAGAAATAATGTAAGGAAGCCTTTTCTGAAGCAGACACAGAAACTAAATATTTAAGTCCCACTGGCTCTCACTGATGTTTGGAGACATAGCTGTGCTTTACACTTCTGGAAATCTGATTTTATCTCTGTTTTCTTCCCTGTTTTGAAGAGAAACATGATAAGTATTTTCTAATTCCCATTCTTTTAAACTTCATTTTAAGATTAGGATTAAATCAAACACCCTTCCTTTTCAACACTGCAAAAAGAACTGTCTTTTTTGCCCTTCACAGTTTTTCCTCATATTACCCAAAGCATCTCAATGCTACTGCAAAATAGTTCTAGGTATCTTTTGGTGATTTCTTTGAAGATACAACATATGGCACCAAGCTTCTTGGTAACATTTCAAAATAGGGGCAGAACATAACACAGAGTGATTTTTTCACTAGACAAGTACTATATAATATTAACTTGCAGCTCACACTGCTTAGGACACACAGTCTATGGTGAGAGCACTACTAGAGTTCACCCTTGCTTTCAGCTGGAAGAAACAAGGTAGGCAGAAAAAATGAAGGCAATCATTGTGGCAGTCATTTAAACAGTGGAGCTATGCCTAATGAACCTGCCTGTGATACTTTAAAAATCCATGGTCATTTTATATTCATTCATTTGCAATATAAAACCATGAAAATAATTTTTGGGCTAACTCATTCATACCTTTGCTGCAAACTTGTCAAGACCTGCTTAATTTGAGTAGTATGAACAAGAAGTACAGGTATATTAAAAAAGATTCAACGGGCAATAACAAGGTAAAACCAATGCATGCTCTGTAAAACAATATTTTTACATTCTGATCTAATGACAGAGAGCACCATGCTGCTCAGCAGTTCTGCTCATTGCCTGAAGCTTAATTCCCATGTAGTCCCGCTGACATCTGCTTGTGGAACATGAAGCTGATTGGTGTGAATAGAGTACAGAATTAGATATTTCCTAATTGAGATGCATAAGAAGGAGACACAGAGAACCTTTCCCTCCTGACATGCCAGTTTTCAGTGTCTCAGGTTCTGTGCAAAATTTTATTAGCAGCTCAACAATGATGTGGCTGTCCAGCCCCAAGGACTGTACTTTTCTCCCTAACAAATCTTCATTCTGGGAATTCAGTTTATCAGTCAGATATAATAGAGAAAACATTCTAAGCCCTCTCTATTTGTCAGATATACAACTTAATTCCCTGTTACTACATGCCTGCACATTTCTAACCTTCCCTGCTCCCCTTTCATTGTTTTGGCTTTTTGTTGTGTCAGTTCTACATAACCTCTCATGGGAACTTTGAGACTTCTGCATCAATTAGGAATTCTCCTTCTCAATTGAATTATGCACTTTCTAATAGAGATTTCCTCATTAATTCATTTATAAAAGTCTTAATATCTTGGCAACTTTCACCACTCAAGTGTCCATAAGAAAATGTACAACCATTTAAGTAAGATTCCCTGCTTATCTCAGATGTAAACACCATGATTCATTGCATTTTAGATAAACACTGTTAATTCAAACCAAGTTTTTCTTGGATTCATGTATAATACATCCTTTACAGCAACAAACAACTACAGCGTTACTTTTATTCATGGATACTAGCCAGCACAATCTGGCTTTATCACGTTTACCAAGACTTTGTAGGGTTTTCTTTCACTTCCCCAAAATGCAGCTGAGGAGGTTAAAACATCCTCCATTCAGTGCAGTCTTTTTTCATGGGAAGGAAAGAACATTTCTATGCCTTCAATTGTACCTCCCCATTTTCACCACGTCTTGGCCTGCTCCCCTTGCTGCGGTTGAAAGAACTGTTACCTCCTGTCTGTCATAAAGACAGACACTTTGCAGAGGGTTGGGAACCAGGAAATTCATTGCTTTGCTGCTCAATTATATGCTACAGTAGATAGGTCAAAGGAAGTACCCAAATATTTAGAAATTTACTTTGACTCATCTCAGCTAGTCAGCTAAAAGCTGACACTAAAAAAGACAGCCTTTTTTTCCCCTCCCTGTCAGCAATCTTGACAACCTCTAGGGTTGCTTCTGGTCTGTTTCTGTGCAAAAACTATGTCGGGGATTTCAAAGGGGTAAGTTCTGGTTTGTTTTTGCAAAAAGAAGATCAGATCCATGCATACATCCAGTAACACTGGACACTACTACAGTTATTAAAAATCTAAAAGAGCTTCAGAAAACTAAAAATTCAAATATCACCTTGCTCACAAGAAATAATAAACCAAGGTAATTTTCCTACACTAGTGAAAATTCCAAGGACAGAAAGTATAACATAGGGTTTACTCTAAAATTTTACACTGGTTGTTTAAAGTAACTTTACATTGGCTTGTTGTATCAATTTTTCTAATAGAGACAAATTAATCTTTCTGGATAGAAAAATAAAAGTGGGAAGAACTTGTTCAGTTCTTCACACAAAAATTAAACAGATAATTATCTTCAGAGTACAAAAATAACTAAAATTGTTTTTAAGTTCAAGGTTTTTCATTCCTTTAACTACAATCCGAAATGCTACTGGAAACAAGATAAACAATAGAGTTTCCTGTGGGTTTTTAAAAATTCATTTTTAGAGCAAAGTGGTAATATTACCATTAGAGTTCTTAAAATGAGATAAATTAACAATCTACTGTCATGAAAAAGCTAAGCCCCTGCTCTCTGACCAGGAAAAACTCCAGACAAACCCAAATCCTGTATTTGGGATACATTTTACTGTACTCACAGAATAGACACTATCGCAGAAATATAATAAAATACCACAAAAATTCAAGTTTTCACAAGTTGTGTATGCAAATTGCAAATTGCAGCTATGCTTGCATCTGACTCCCTATGTATGCAGGAGCAGAGGATATGGTCTCAAGAAGGAAGCTTTTCTTCCCCAAAATGGAAAATACCTGTCAGTCAATTCTGCGGGTAGGGATCCTGCCTGCAGTTTATTCTGTGAGGCATAAGACTGATGTGGTCCCATGTTGCACATGTACTACCCAGTACAGCCTCTAAACTTTGTGAATTTTTGCCATTGAAAGAGGAAAAAAGCCCACAAAACAACAGAGAAGGGTGGTGTTCATGAAATGCCGAAAGAAAGAAAAGAAAACGCTTTCTGTGTAAACTGCATGATGGGGTGAGAGCCTGGGGTAGAAACAGGCACTGGTGAGGAGATATAACATCCATACCCTGTACTTTACTCCTGTCTGTTCAGCACAAATTAAGGTGCCTTGACTAGTGCCTGAATATTTCTTAAATGAAAAGAATTTCTACTGTATCTTTAAACCAGAGAAATTGTAGTTTTGGTTAATTTCATAGGTGCTATAGTCTCAGGAAAACAATGTTCTAGTTGGCATTGTTTACCATATATTTTTTACACTTAGGAAGAGAAAGTATTAAACACAAGGACCAAATAAGAAATGTAGGCTTAGAGGGTAAAATCAAGTGTTATTATTATCTGTAATTCTTGGGGAAAGGTTAAGGAGGAAAAAGGTTATTTTGAGACGTGTAAATAAATCACGTTTAATAAAACAAGGCCATAGTTTCAGGTCCATAAATTATCAGTAAAGCTATTCCCTCAGCCTGGATGATCTCTCTGAGAGAAAAAACAGATAAATATTCATAGCATTGGTTATGAAATTCTTGCAGAAGCAAATGAAGCAAGTTGGCAATTGACTTGCTGCTCTCAGTAATGCACTTGCTCCAGGGAACGGCTGGGCTAATCCAATACTCAATTGATTAATATATTAACAGCTGCCAAATGTGTTTTCTCAAGGCACTGGGACTTTCTCGGCGTCTGGAGTCTGGAAGGGACAGGTGTGCAATCTTGGCATCTCAGCTTCAGTAATGAGAAGAGATGTCTGGGAAAAAAAACCAGCTTTGTTCTCATCTGAAGATTGTTCTGAAGATTTCAAATGTCCACTTGTGATTTTGGGAATTCACTCATGGAAGTATAACACCTGCAGTACATAGATTTACATTTACACTTCTGGATGTGTATTTGGCTGTGCTTAGACAATAAAGCTATTAATTTATGCATATATTCTGACTAGTAATCATTGAATGGACACACATTTTATATGAAAAACTGTCTTTTAAGGGTAAACCTTAGTGAAGTTAGAGAGTATCTGGGAAGATACTGTTATATCAAATCATGTTTTGTATAATAGTAGTTTACTTCATATTTTTGTAAAAGAAATGTGCTCTTGTAATTAAGACTTGAAAATTTATAAATAGAATTGAATAAGTGATTAATTAAGTAATTAAATGT
The DNA here is from genome assembly GCF_903797595.1 of Erithacus rubecula. Taxonomy (NCBI): domain Eukaryota; kingdom Metazoa; phylum Chordata; class Aves; order Passeriformes; family Muscicapidae; genus Erithacus; species Erithacus rubecula. The sequence continues at coordinate 20,315,257 of NC_136661.1, forward strand.
GTAATTTTCATAAGAACATCTAACTGAGTTAACTTTCTAGGTAGCTGAAAAATCTTAAAACCAAGTTAGGCTCCACAAAAATAGTTTTCATTAATTTCATTAATGTTCCCCCTCTCTAATCTCCCTTTTGAGTATGTTAAAGAATTAGAATAAAGAATTCACTTTTCCAAATTTAATTTTTTAGTTAAACAAATCAAAAGTGTAAACCTTTCCTTTTACGTAGTTATGGTCTTTTTTATATGCTATATTCATGGAACTTTTTATATAGTTAACCAGTTTTTAAAAATTCCAAACCAGACAGATTTTTCCTGGCTATGGTCTTTTTTAAAAAGACACCATGCAGTGGAAGGAAAATGGATAAAATTGCATTCCTACACCATTAGCACCTTCATTATGACACCAGCCTAAAAATCTCTTTGTATATTTTGATAAAATTTTTCATTTCTTTTGGGATTTTTCACCCACTGCCCCACTGCACTTGCTAGTTTATGTATCTAAACATCAGTGTTTTTTTCTTTTTTTTTCCCCAGCAACATATTTTACATAAATTATTTTCGCTAAATAACTAAATGTAATGTTTCCAAATAATTATACAATATCTAAATGATAGGTCTCTTTCTCTAAATGCAGTGTTTGCAGTAATTCAAAAATAGCTGTCATTAGCCATTTGAAAAAGCAGAGTCAATGTATACACTGCTGCATTCCCACTCAGTACTCTAAATACATCTATCCTCAGAGCCCTGCAATTTTCACTCCTTAAATCTGAAAGCAAAAAACCACCCAAATCCTGGACTGCATTGAGACCAAGTTAAAATGTATGACATACAGCAGAAAAGAGTGAACACTGGAATTATAAATACTTTGGGAATTGTTGACACAAGTTCACCTCTGATGGCAGGAACACAAAAGAAAGGTAGAAACTTAAACAACAGTCTTTCTTTTATCTAACTTCCTTTGTTAATATTTGATTTTGGTCTCCATCTACTAAGCAACTTTCACCTCTGTTTCCTTTTCCTTATCTTGGATTGTGAACTCCTGAATACATTTGAAAGCTAAGAAGCCATCTCTCAATAGAGGGAGAGAGGGCAAGTCAGCGTCTGGAAGAAGCTGGCTTGGGGCCAAACAAGAAAAAGCCTCGTATCAGGTGCTCAAACACTGACTGCACAAGCCCAGCTCCACAATCCTCACCTGCCCTCTATAGTTTGTAAATAGGTTTCACACTGCAATAGACTGAGCCTTACAAGATGAAAATTTGCAGGAAAATTTAAATTTCTGCAAAGAGACTGCTGCCGTTTGATGCAGCAATACATTACCTGCTACAACTCAGTTTCCAAAACAATGTTTACTGTTATATGACAATATAAATATCATATAACAATGACAAATTTTCAGGCAAGGAAAATTAGTGAAAAAACTTGGCAGATTAATTTTTGATGGTGCATGGGCCACTGGAATGTATATTATTTCCCATGAATGATGAAGTTCCAGAAGAATCTAAGAAAGAAAATAAGTTTTATAATTAATTTCAACCCTGAGTTTGATTCACAGGAGGTATGTCACAAACTCATGTGAACATTATCTGCCTCACTACAACTCCATCCTACTACACCTCTTTCCCACAGTAATTTTCACATAGAAGGATCTGTGTGAGTCAGGTAATTTTTCTTAATGAAAATGAAAAGTTCAGCTTGCTCCTGTTCATTTTCCATACTGTTAGTGAAACCTTCAGGCTTTCTGTGCTCTTTTGGTCTGTGTTTAGTATTATTTACCACTGGCATATCTGATTGCATCTGTGTGCTTTCTGTAGGTCATTTCTGAGTTTTCATGTGGTTACAACATTTTTCAGCATATGAGTCACTGCAAGAAGTACAGTGCATGCACTGGCCTCAAACCAGGAAAGGACAGCTGCAACTGATACAAGAGGAAGATACCAATTCTCATGACACTAAATGAACTAATATGGGGACTGTTCAGTTAATTACATTAAGATAAACAGAAAAGAGAAAACATATGCAAAGATTAAGGCATTAGGCATGTTCATCTGCCACCATTCCATCTCTCTGGAAATAGGGTTACCAAGGCTCTGTCTAGAATTTCAAAGGCTTTCTGGAAGCTGGGGCCTGTCAGAAAGGCTCTACATATGCAAACAGGTTCAGTGCTTGAGTTGCACAGTCAACATTGCCTGGAAATATACAACTCACTCCAATTTTAGATAAGCTAAATTGCCATATATCGATATATGAATGACAAGAGCAGATGCTTGGCAACTTGGCAACCAGTGTGCATTTCAGCAATGAAGTGAAAACTTCAACATCATGTGGGGGAAACTCAGACATATAACAACACTACTTGGGAGAAAGAGTAACCCTATGTGAAGGAAGCAGCATGTGTACAGAGCTCTTTCCTCTTTTCAAATATATTTGATTATTCTGATGCAACACAAGTCAGCAGGATGCAACTATTTGGGTCAGTTGGAGGTGACAGCACACACAGAGCCTTGCTTGTCCATGCTGGTTACCTGGTAGTGCTTTTTGTTCTCTCCAAGGCACAGCCTGGAAGGTTTCCTAATTGCATCTCACCCTAAGGACTGCTTCCAAGGCAGTGTGACTGTGAGATTGGCTCCCTCTACCACACTATCCACACTCCTTCAACTCTCCAGGAAGAATTTGAACCCCCAAGGCTCCCATGCTTTCTTATGCCACAGCCCAGTTCCTAATCATGAGGTCATTTTCTGTGCCATACCTGAAATGCTGTTCTCATCTTCTGTCAGACAGTTTGAACTGTAAAAGCACATATTAAATAATAATTTGGGCTGCAAAACTGCAGCACAGGTCTAGAATAGATCCAGAGGTTGCATTACTTGGACATGAGTAGCAGGTGCAGAAGGTATTATCCCTAAAAAGTATGAATAGATGGCAATTGTATTGCTTGGCCATAGACTCAGGGCACACTTTATTCAACAGGATCCTTTGGGCAGAGATCCTTTGAGCACTTTCATATATTTAGAGGTCATCTACACCAGCACAATAAATCTGAATAATACAGACACCAGCTTATCTCTGCAAGCTCTCTCTGATCCAAACATATGTCCCCCTTTCCACTCTGGAAATTGCCTGAGTTATCCTGCAAATACTTTGCCAACACCATCATTCCAGGCATCGTTTTAGTGTCAAGAGTAACATCATTGTGGTGATCATACCTGATTCTGTGGGTCTTCTCCTCTAGCCTGTGAGGGCATTTATAAGTCAGTGCAGGTATTGTGCTGGGGAGAAGCCAGGAAATCCTGTGTTCTCTGTCTTCTAGAAAGCCAGTTGGTCATTTCCATTCTATGTGCAGGCAGATGTGGGTGTGCAAATTGAGTAAGATCAAAAATTTAATTGAGCATTTACCTCTGCCAGGAATGAGATGTGTGGGATGCACTTGTCGTGTTGTCAAATTACAGCTTTAAATCAGTCAATCAACACCTACAATACTTGGAGACATTACAATTCAAGAACCATATGGAAGTGTTGATTTTCACTCACTTGTTTTTACATTTTTCATTGAATGACTAATAACAAATGTAATCTGCTCAGTAGAGTGCAACACAGACTGTACCATGTGACTAGACCAGACCTTTTGGAATCTAGGATATTTTTCAAAGCACAACAGAAAATAAATATAATCTACCTTTGAAAATTGAGTGCCCAGATTCTGAACACCAAATATCAATTTAAGCCACATTAGCCAAATGAAACAGAGAAAATCCAAGAACATAAAAAATTCAATATGTTTCAATGTTTGAAAGCATCCCAGCATATTTTAAAAGCATTTAACTGTAATGATATTAAGAAAATAAGCAGTTTTAAAATTTGATATATTTGAGAGGCATCAGACAAACTGTGACCCATAAAAAAACATATAGGATGCATTTTTTGATATTTTGCAAGAAAATCATTAAAATTTAGTAAATCAACTAAACTTACTATATAACACTTACAAAAATCTTAAATTATATTTGTGCCAGAGAAATATAGAATCTCTTTTCATCAACATAACATATATCACTAGCCATTGTAATAATCACGTGAACTTTCAATCTCTGTTATAAATATGGTTATACATGCTGTTTGGTGATTTACTTAGGTCATTCACTTTAGGCCATCCAGCTGACAGTAATTTCCATATGATCTATACCTAATTATTTTCAGTATTCTACAATTGCAGTTTTTGTATATTCTTCCCTATATTTTTCACAGAACAATTACTACAAGTTATGCCTTATAAAAAATCTGTATCTCATTAAAAAAAATCTGTCCTGATCTTGGTAAAGTTCTGCAAAGAGTAATTTCTCAGGTGGATTTAATCACAGTGCAGCCATCTACATTTAAATTTTCATATTTAATAGTGGATTAAGTACACAGAGTGTTAGTGTAGATGATAATAATTAATTACGCAGGTTATGGATGATGTGAGAGATTGAGAAAGTGTTCTAGATAATATTCACCTCCAGTGTTTTATAAATAAATGCACGAGTTTTTGTTGTAGAAAGAGGTCTGAGGCATTTGCCATGTGAATTTTAGTTCTCAAATAGCTTGCTTTTGACCATGTCATTCCACCCTAAAAAGCCTTCAGAAGTAGAACTAATGTACAGTTTTGCCTTTTCTACTATACTTTTCTTACTTCATTATATTAAATGCTCAGTTTTGTCAGCCATTTTCAGAACGAGAAACATTCCAGTTCAAAATCACATGACGTTTTGGAGTAATTTTTTATTAAAAAAATCTCGTTTGTCTGAGACTAAACACAGCAATAGATTTAAATAATTTCTAATTGGCAGTGAAAGCAACATATCTGCTCTTTATTTTTGCTCTGGGGGTCAGATACCTATTTAAATGATCATCCCCTTCTCTCTATTCTTGACAGCTTGAGAATGAGAGGTCTATCTTCAAAAATTCTTGTAACATGCAAACTAGAGAAAAAATTACTGACCGCTTTATTCTTCACCACTTTTTGCAATGGGAACTTTGCTTCCCACAAAGGAAGGACAGGACTTGGCTGGATAATTCTCTCACTTTTAACAGGGATGAGACATTCAAAAACTCAGATCCACTCTTTCCACATATGAAAGGATTACATGAAAGGATAAATAGCATCCCTTTTATTTGCTAGAATCCCCATTCACTTAAAAAACGCCAGTGGGGAAGGACTAGATAATGTTATACCTTTCCAATTCTACTGAGGAGCAGCTGTGCTTTCCTGAGTCTTTGCATGAATTGACAGTTACTCACTTCATATCCCCTAGCCATTTGAATTCTTCAGAATCAATCTATTTTCTAAGGTTTTTTTCTGTACCAGCATTGTAGCATGCCTCATTTACTCAATGGATAGGGGGGTGCACTGCCATGGGTCCTGCTCTGGTCCAAATCTTGCCTCTGCCCCCTGCGGTTCATACCAGCATTCCAGATTTAGAGGACACAGCCTTTTTAAAAAGTGAATTGTCTGTTAATTAACTTCCCTTTCTCTACTTAGGTCTCATCCCAACAATAGCAAAACCACTAATTGTTAAAATAATATCCTCTTAAGCAATCTCATCAGTTTTCATGAAGGGCAAGTCACTATTTTCCTACCACCGTTACTAAGTTTCATCTGTTTTTAAGAAGAAAACACATAAAAAGATTTTTTTAGTTAGTTGGGGGTTTGGAGTGGGATTTTTTCTTTTTTTGAGGGATTTTTTTGTTTGCTTGTTTGCGGCTTTTTCTCACTTAGGATTGTAACACTGCTGAAGTATTTTGTTCTAAATAAAAGGTGATTTCTTCAGTAGGTTTGCACTAAATACAGTGTGTTCCAGACCCTGTTTTCTATGTCTTGAAATAACTGCCAACAGATTGCAAAACTGCAATGAAATAAATTAAGAAACTGAACAATACTTTAAAAGACGGATATTTTTGCAGGACGGCAGTGCCATCAAAAAGTTTGTACTATGTCCTTTATATAAAAAGATACTGAGTTATGCCCTAAAGCAGTTCAAAAGCTAGAAATATTTTACTAACGTAATGACATGATAGAGATACAGAAATTTTATTTTTGGAGCAAAAACTAAAATTATTTTTCAGCATGGCCATGGTTTCTGAATAATACAGATGGACATAAATGACTGTAGAAACAGCCCTGATGCCAGATGAGTCACACAGAGAGCATCTGGGAGGGAGGTGAAGCAGAAGCTTCACCCACTTGGCATGGTCCCAGGCTGAGGAGAGCTCCAGCTGGCCTGTGTCTGCTTGCAGGAGTGACACAGGGGATGACACCCAGTGGTGCCACACAGGCATGCTTCTCCTGTGGTGTTTAGAGCCACCAGAAGCATTTAGAGAAGACAGCACCTACCAGTGCAGACCATAAAATACCTAGTGCTGTCCAGATACACCATAATTTGTCACCAAAGTAAGTTACTAAAGCCTAAAAACCCATTGGTGAAACACCTCCCCTACCCCCAAGAAAAACAAGCAACAAAATCAAAACCGAGATGGGAAGAGTAGCAAATACTTATTTTCAGAACTGCATTTATCCTCTAGACCTGAAGAGAAAATCATAATTGCTACCTTTCTCTGATCTGAAATAATTTTTTCCTTAAGAAACAACACGCTTTCCTCAAAAGATGATGCAAAAGCCTCTCAAAATAATTTGGTTTGTGATCCAGAAAAATGAGGTAAACAGAAACTGCTCTGAGTTCACGACTCTTCTCTGATATGAAAATTTGTCTTAGATTGCCTCATAATTTATCAAACTATTGGGAAAGTGCTGTAAGCATACCCCACATGAACTGCAGGTCTGGAGTCCTTCTCTTACACAGCTGTTGTTTACTCTGGGCTTCTCACCTCTAAGTTAGACTGTAACTGAGTTTCTTGTAAATCCAGAGGCATTCCACTCCTAAGGCTTTGCAAAACAGAGCAAAAATATTTTAAAACAATACATTTGATTATAAAGTTCTAACAGAAAGAGAGATCTGAGTATTAATAGCAGAGATTACAGCTAACATTCAAATGTTAATTTGGTTTCAGTGTTCTTACTTGAATCTGGTGGAACCAGTTAAGTGCTAAAGGACAGAAATGTTGAAGGTGTTTATCTCTCAGACAAAGCTTCAATGTTTGCTTCACAATCTCAGGAAGATTTTCAAAAGTGGAGTGTGGCACATTTTGGATCCTTTCCTTGTGGGTTTTTTTTTTATTTTTTAATTTATTTTGGATTATTACACAAAAGTGGCCTGCTCCTGGTTTTATTTAGACTAAAGTGTGAGGTGAAACCTCATTGCAAACTGAAATAACTGGGTTAACTGAAATGTGGGCAGGTGAGAGGAGAGAAAGAGGAGACAAAGAATAGATGAAACCATAGATATAAGTAAAGAGATAAGGGAAGGAAAAATCAAGACCAGGCTGGAAATTATCCTGGGCAACATGGTCTAGTGGAACATGTCTCTGACCATGGCAGAGGGTTTGGGAAAAGAATATAAAAGAAAAAAAGAGAAAAAACAGAAAAGATAATAATCAGGTATATTTTTTCATCAGACATAGCATGCAACAACATTTATTACACAGTGAATTTCAAACAAGAGACAGTCTGTCTTAATTTTACAATACAAAATCCTCTGACCACAGTACTGTGAAAAATATCTTGCAAATATCTTCAAGATTTCTCTAAATTTACTATAATCGTGTCTTTGAATAAATTTCCTGTATCTGATTCCATTGTACCAAAGAGTGGACATTTTTTAGTACATAATTGAAATTGCTTAAAGTTTATTTTAAGCTTTCTGATCTTTTCTGACCTGCTAATAACTGAGTGCTCTTGACATGCAAATGTTGAATAGTCCCACAAACACAGCAATCTAAACAGTTTCTGCAAATAGGTTGGTTTGCTTGTTCCCCCTTCCCCCCCATACCCTCTTGCTAATTTTCAGTGACACTCAGCCATGAAAACAGCAAAAAACCAAATCTGTAGGTGACTCCAACTTGAATGGAGCATTGTCAACAGAGAATATTTTAGTCCACAGAGAAACAGGAAAACAGGAAAAATGCAGTCTGGCATACCACAGAGAGGGCATTCAGTATCTTGTATTGAATGGCATGATTTTAGAAACCTGGCTGCCTGTTTTCACTTGCAACTCAGAAGACCTTTCTCAGGTCTCCCTCAGGTCAGGTGGCATCATCCTGTTAACAAACTGGATTGCACAGAACTGCCACAACTGCAAACAGATTTATTGAAACTGAGCTGCCATTGTTTCATCAGTCTGAAGCGAACCTAAACACCTTCTCTCAGATGTGATTTTAAATTACTCAATCTTCATTTCTCTAGTGATTTTGTATTGGTAGATTTTACAGTGACACACAAAATATTTCAAAGTATTTTAGCCAACAGACAGCCCAGTGTCTTCAAGACATCTGTCACTTCAGAGCTGGAGTGTTAGAGCTTCTCTTCTCTCAAAGTTCTTCTTGAATGTATTTTCCAGAATGTATATTTTTTGCAAAATTTACATTGGCAACCAAAATGTTTTTCCACTCATGGCAACACAAGGAAAAAGGACAAAATTAACTTAAATTCAATTTGGATTGGATAGGCCTGTGATTTTACTACAGATTCTGGTTCTGGCTTTTCTACTTCACCTCTCTGAAACTGTATTGGCCATACAGCATTCATAGCTGAATAAGTGGAAGCATAGTCAAAAAAAAGTTTTCTGTCTCCATCTTCAAAATGTGTCCATTTTCATAACAACACTCTACAAGGAAAACAAGGAATAGGGCTTTGGTATTCATAAGACAAAAGCAGTTTGGGATCTTATAAATGCCTCTGTTGACTGAGGTTTTAAATCATATTAGATACTACAGTCTGTGATACATTTTCAAAAAGTAGAATTATCTTACAAGGCTTGCTTTAACACTTTTCATTTAAACATAATAATCTAATCTGTAAACTGCTGTTATAAATTAGTGACACTTTACATAAATGGAGGTAATTTAGAGAAATCCACTGATCACCACCAGGAAAAGTATCTCTGATGAGACTGATATTTCCTACTTTGAAAGAACAACGATCATATTTTAAAGATGTGTGCTATTTGTATTTAAGTGTGACACAGTGTTGATAGACATAATTAATTATATTTTTAAAGGGAAGTCTTTGATGCAAGAAAAATGTTTTATCCAAACTTTTAAACAGATAATTATGAGTACTTGAGAATATTAATGCATATTCTTTTCTTTTCATTTAGGCATAGCTCATAGAGATAACAGACTGAGGAAAAAGATCTGTCATGACTGAATAACTCATGTACTCTGTCTTTACAGAAGGAAAACCCAAAGAAAGAGTAGAACCAGGTAATATGTTGGTAGAATCAGGCTATGTATGACTGGCTGGCATCAAAACATGAGCCGGTTTTCATGCATGACTCTAACCCCTACCTAGTAATAGACATAAACCATAATATCCAGTCATCGAAACAATAAATACTGAGGTTTTAAAAACCAGATCCAAAATCATAAAACCTATTCCTTTTGAGGCACAGTAACTTTAATATGCTAATGAAATTAATTTACTGATGCAATGTAATTGACTTGATATATTTCCTTTGCTACTGATATCTTGTCTGTGTGCCTACTACTTCTACAGCATAGCCAGCAGGGAATTCATGGTAAACACATTACCACAGCAAATTGCCAAGACAAACTGAGAAAATAATTAGTATCAAGCAAATCCAAGACCCAGAACATTTAAAGAACAGCCTCCAGGTTTGTACAAATTATTTCAGGATTAAAGCAAATACTTGCTCCAATAGAAATAAAAACACAACAAGAATGAGGTTACAAGTCCCTGCAGAATACTAGCACCTGCTCCCAGCTGCTGGAGTGCAAGAAACAGGAAAATTATGTTTATTTAAGTCACTATGAAGAGATTCAAGTGTGGCTAAGCCTCTAAATAATATTCTAATGATTTAATAAGATTCTCTGCATCGGGCTGGGTCATACAGTTGGGAGCAATATATTCAGTTATTCTTCCTGCTTTTTGTTGAGGCATTTAAAAACACTGAAAAATGGAATTTAAAAAAAAAGGCTTGGATGAGTTGCACTGAATGTTTGAAGGGATAGATGGGTGTCTGTGGCTGTCCTGGTCCTCCCTGTGCACAGCAGCCCACCCTTGGGCCTATGTAGCCACATAAAAGCCCTTGGTGGAAGTGTTACTTACCTATATGGCTTCATAGATACTTACAACAACAGTTCTCCTGCTTCCACCTGCAGGCATTTTTCCTCCATTGGCTGTGAATGCTAATCAGGATTTCACCAGTTATGTTGATGGGACAAATGGTCATTTACCAGTCTAGCAAATTTGGTCTGCTATATCTTTTCCTTCCAATTTGCTACCAGATCATTACTTTTGGCACAATTTCCTCCTGAATTAATTATTTTGGTAATTTCCAAAATATTGGCATAAAAACCAGATTCTTTAAAGGAAAAAATATGGTCATTTTTTGGCTCTTAATCTTTTTAGATATATTCATTTCCCCTGTGATTCTAAACCAGCAGCCAGCCTTCCTGGAATACACATGAATGACTACAGGAATTTTCTTCAGTAGCTAGCCAGCTCTTTTTTATGAGACTGTGGATATTGCAACATAATTATTCTGTTAATAATCAAATTTTTCCAAAACCCATGACTTTCTTGAATTTAAGTGATGTCCATTTCCACCATCTGAGCATCTTGACATTCTTGTTATAGTTCTAACAATAACAGTTTTAAAGTTTTAAAGAGTCTGTCTACCTAATTACGAAGTACTAAGTGGGAATCTTCATTTAGAAATGATCATATGAGCATTATGAAGGGAAAACTAAGCATTCCTCTTGCACAAAACTTTGCTTCCTTGCTAAAAGGGATATATTCTGAGCAGTAAAATTTAAAAAATAATCCTGTGTGGAAGCTTTCTACATATTGTAGATCATTTTGCGAAGTTTCTTCTATAGGATTTACAGTGTCAGTGCAAGGTGGAGAAAACTGAGGTAAACATATAAATAACTTGGCTAAAATACCATCCTCCTAAAACCAAAGCTTCAAACCAGCTCACAGAGAAGTACCCAAGCTAACAGTACCAACATTTTATACATCCTTTGATGTTAGAAATTTTACAGAGGATGAATCTCCTGAATAAAAACTTGCTGTCCACTTAAGCCAGGGAAAAATACCCTACAGCTAATGTCAATTCTGGCTCCAGCAGCTGTATTTTACTAGAATTACAAAGGAACCTTGGGGAAGCCCAGTCACACACCCACTTTCCATACAACATGAGCTATTTGGGTATGAGTTGGCATTAAACAGTGATAAAGGCCAAAGAGAAATGGTGGTCATTTGCCCTCTACATTGGATCAGGGCACAAATAGAAGCATGAGCAGTAATAACAGCTCATGAAAGCTGCAGAGATACACTGACCGCAGCTGCATTCAACAACCTGTCCTGATGATCCTGCTATCCTGCTGGTGCTGCAGCTTCCAAGCTGACATTGCTCTCTCAAACCTTCACACATTTTCTTTTACATGCCCTCTAAAACTCATTTCATATCAATACCTGTCTCTCACTGTGCATTGTCGGGTTTTCTAGGACACAGAAGAACTAGACTGACAACATAGAATGAGAAAGACTCATGCACTAGTCATTCCCAAGGATAGGAGAAGCCACATCTGTAGTTTGGAATCACAGACTTACAGATGGAGACAAGTAGCAGAAGGGCTCTGCAGACATTGCCTGGTCCTGCCCATGGCATCTGGCTAGACATCTGCCCAACCTGTTCTCACAAAGCTTCAGCCAGGAAATCTCTGCAGTTTTCCTACCAAAACATTTCTATTGCTTTGCTTTGGTCTCCAACATTTTTTCTCATAAGTCTCCTTTGCTGCAGTTTGTGCCTACCACTTTCAGACAGGTGCTAAGAGATACTTAGAACAGGGTCTCTTGCCTCTCCTGCATCTCCCTCCACAATCTTTTGCATTTCCAAATTTATATTTTTTCTCAGTCTTCCCTGCAGTAGAGAATCCCACTTTCTTCCATTTTTCACTCATAGTTCAGGCATCTTTTCATAATTCATAAGATATTCAGGATATCCTTGGGAATCTCAGCCTTGTTCTCCCATATTGCTTAAAAAAAAAGTCTGAATGGAAATACAGGACTCAGGAGGTCCTGAAATGGTTCTCTACTATCACTGGTTTTGAGATATAAAATGCAAAAAAGGTTTTATGGACTAGAAGTATGACAACACAGCAATTCCATGTATTTTCCCTACTGTTTGCTTTTACTGGAGAGGTATTCTGGTTCATGATCTGTTACACTTATGAATTGCCATTTATGTATTCACAGTTTTAAATAAGATAATTATTTGTGTTTTTGAAGTTAGAGGACTGTGCTGGTTTCACATGGTGGGGGAGCTACCTGAGGGAAGAGCACAGGCCTGGAAACAGGAGGGCTGTCCCTCTTTGGGAACTCCCCCTGTGAGCTGCAGGGACCAATCAGAGAGCTGATTCCAGTAGTTGACGGCTCGGGTAACAAATTAAAAAGTTATTTAGCTTTCACAAATCACGTTGGTAAAGTTAAATGGTCCTCTTTTGACTTCCGGCCTCCAGAGGTGAGGTGGCCTCTGGCCAAGCTTGGCTCTGGCCCCGGCTCAGCTCGGCCCCGGCCTTGCCTCAGCAGGGCCCGGATCGGCTCAGCCCCGGCTCAGCTCAGCCCCAGCCTCGGCTCGGCTTGGCCCGGCTTGGCCCTGGCCCCTCCCTTCCATGCAGCCTGGCTGGGCGAGGGGAGGAGGTAGGAGAGCCACCGAGGCTCTCCCTTTCTGCTCTTCTAAGAAGAGAAGCCCCCAGATGACCACATGGCATGAAGAGATTCTAGATCTCCTGAGCTTCCTTGAATGAAAGAAATAAAACAAGAACTCTACTGAAGTCAGCGAAATGAAGATTGTTTCGGAAGAGATTGAAGAGATGCCACTGATAAGTAGCTGAAAACCACTTTTTATGGGCTATAAGGGGACTGTGACTACACTGAAATTCCTTTAAACTGTGAAATATCCTTGGGGAGGTTAAAGTGCTTGAGAATAGGATTTTTTGCCTCGAGGGAAATGGGGCTCTCTGTTTTGGGACTGGAAACATGGACAGAGACATTTAATAGAAAAAAGAGATGAAGAGAATTTTGTTTTTTCAGCAGCTTGCCTTTAAAAGTAATACCCCAAGTGTGTAACATAACACATAGCACAGCTCTGGAGAGACTGTGGAGATGGGAGGAAATCATGGTTTTGTAAATCCGTGTGGATGCAGACTGTGAAAGTGAAGACATTCCCTAAACCTAAACCAAAAAAAGGAACTTTTCTCTCTAGAGTGAATTGAAATGATTATTTAAGTAGATAACTGACTGAAGTGTTCTCTGTATGTTGCTGTTAAGAAATGTGGACGATGAGGGAAGGGGGAGAAAGGAATAATCTAGAAATCTTATTCTGAATTCCATATAATATAATATAATATAATATAATATAATATAATATAATATAATATAATATAATATAATATAATATAATATAATATAATATAATATAATATAATATAATATAATTTTTAATTTCATTTCATGTATTTCTAATTTAATATAATATCTTTTAAATTTATTATTTTTTAATTTAATATAATATAAATATTTTAAATTTACTATCAGTTAATATTTTAATTGCTTTAATATTGAAAAAAACCCCATAATTTAATTAATCTGAAAAATGAACAGCTTTTCCTCCAGCTTCAGTGCCCATCATCACCATCATCATTATCATCATCACCTAATATCATCAATGCCAAATACTTCCATGAGGCATGAACTTTAATGTTTGAAAAGTTTTGTTTCACTGGACACCTTAACTATCTGTTCTAATTTAAATGCAACTAGTTGCATTTCCACATAATGGAAATTTTAGCTTCCAGCCACCTCAGGCACTATGATTTCATAAGAAAGTAGCTCATTAGAAATTCTCTGTATTGCTTCTTGAATATCTAGTGTCAGTTATAAGGCACGATATGCATTTTTTCTCAATTACTGTGCATAATTAATTCAATGCACAATCAAGTTTATTTCTGTAATCCAAATGTTTGTCATGATGCTGAGAATATTTAATATCTTGACCATGTGTGTTTGTCACCATTACAGAAGAGAGTAAGCCAAGCTACGTCTGGACTGCAGCATGGCTGCAACTTCTTCCCATGTAAACATCAACACCCAGCAGCTACATCTCCAACCAAGTTAAGGTGCTGGTTTCATTTCTTTTTGTTGTTGTCACATTACTTTTCAGCAACTTGAACCAACTGGGCAAGATGACTGTGTAGCTGTGTGAGACTACATCTGGTGTTATTGTTGTGTGTTTACCATTTTTATACACATCCAGTCTTGCGTGCAGGGTCTTCCCCTGTGAAACAACCGAGCCAACGCCCTAGAAATCAATTGTGTCACAAATATCAGGGAAGTTAATAAAGACTTTTTCTCATTTAATTTTTCAGTAAGTTATTCTATGGAAATACAACTATAAATGCACTTTCCTTTTCAGCATAGTCTATATTAATGAAATGCAGATAAAAAGTGAGTTGTCAGCACTCCCTCATCTATCATAGGAGTGTCTGCCAACCCATTTCCTTTCCCATCAATGTGAGCATTTCTTCATCATATATACAGTCATCATGTGTTCAGACAAAAACAACTTCACATTTGGATTCACAATTCACACTGTGTGCTTGTACCAGGAGTTTACCAGTCCCTTCTCCTTCTAAGATCAGAGCTACATTCAATCCCACTCTACATCAGCCCAATATCAGCTTATTTCCTTCTTCCCCTTTAGCTTTCTTCCTGATTGCTCATAATCATTTTATTGGAGATCTAATTTGTTCAAGTTACCTGAGGGCTGTGGGTATGCTGTTGTATTCATCAGGATAGTTAAGCTGAAGGCAAGGAGTCTACGCCTCCACTTGACTGTAGGCACAGGGCTGAAACAAGTTCAGAAAGCTCAGCACCTCTTAGGGCAAGTCTTTTGTTACCATTAATAACATATGAATGTTTCATATTGGTAATTGTGGAAGAGAATAAATTAAGTTCCTTCTTGTAGTCCAAAAATGCCAAACTTTGCCCTAAAGCCTTTGAAGGCAGCACAGTACAGAATGTCCCTGCACCAGTACTGGGAACTGTTCTAACATCCATTTCTGACTATCCAACTTTTTTATGTAATGCAGCAGAGGAGCAGAGACATAGCTTCTTTCCCCTGTGCCCAGAGGGAAAATGATGGAACATTCATTATAGCAATTTATGTCAGTCATGAATGCATTTAAACCAATAAAAAATTCTGCCAAATATTCCTCCAAAGCCAAAGTGTGTTCTTGAGGAGTGATAAAACACTTCACCAAACATGTTTTTTTTTTTTTTGTTTTTTTTTTTTTTTTAACAAAAACTCTGTAGAAGAATCTAGGTATTTCTTTTGATGTTGTATAATGCCTGAGAGTTAAATATAATAATCCCTGGCTCTGTTAGTGTTTGTTATTCAGTCTCTATACTGAAGGCTTCTAATTTGAGCGAATTTACATTGGACCAGAGCCTGACACAACATATTAGCTCAAATGTAAAGAACTTGTTTGGGTTTGGTGGGGGAAATATTTATTGAAAACAGAGTTTTTTATAAAGTGATTGTGATCAGTGTAAATTGACATTTAGATTGTTTGAACTTTTTCATTCTAAAAGAAAATCAATCAAACATTAGGAAGCTTATTCCAATTTTCTAACTTATATCTGTCTCCAAGCTACTTTTTAGAGCCTGCTATTTCTCAAGATATAGCTGTCATCAGAGAAGTCTCATCACTCAAAATAAAATCAAAATAAAATAAAATCTTAAAATCAATTTGATTAGCCATTTTTCTTTAAGAAATCTGTTCTATTTTGCCCTAAAAAGTCTTAAACATTGAAAAAACACTTTAGAATATACTAAGCAAAATTCTAAGTGTTTATTTCTCATTGTTGGATTTTCTATAATTTACAGCACATAAAGTAAACTATTAGCTGTTTTCTCACAGCTTTTCTCTGTTTTGGCATTGTTCAGAATCAACAGAACATCTGTTAAAGTGACTCAGTATCTAAGGGCAAAATCCATTCCAACATGCATGATCCAAGTAAACAAACCCAACACAGGAGGGCTACCCTATAGCCCAGGGCAAGAAATACATTTCTTCATTTCTTGGAAAATAAATGAACCCATTGTTTCAACTGCTATGGAGAGAGCCTCACTGTTGTGTCTCAGTTCTAAGGTATTCCTGTTCCCAAAACTTCCACCATACTTTTGTGGTATTTGTTGTCATAATCAACAGGGAATCACTTGAATGGAGCTTCAAGAGAGTCTCATCTGATACTTTTGAGTACGGAGGGAGACTTTGTAAAACATTCAGAGACAGTTTTGCTACT
This sequence comes from Erithacus rubecula, assembly GCF_903797595.1. NCBI lineage: Eukaryota > Metazoa > Chordata > Aves > Passeriformes > Muscicapidae > Erithacus > Erithacus rubecula. The sequence goes on from NC_136661.1 coordinate 20,331,733, forward strand.
GCAGTTTGATATACAGTCATTCACCTGCTACTTCTGTCAATATTATTTGCTTATATTTACATTCCTCATTTGTTTCATCACCAAAGTCCTTACTTTGCATAGACAAAGTCAGAGATGGTGTATCTGAAAGGAGAAGTTGGGATCTTATATACTGATATCACCAAACTATAAATAATAACTTTTATATGTTATTAAACTATAAATGCTATAAATAATAATTTGTTTGAATTATTATTTATATCAAATTCTGTCTGCACCGAGGTAGACATTTTGGTGGATTATGCTTTGTGCCCAGAGAATCTGACTCCTCATCACCTGTACAGGCACCTTCTCAATGCAGCTGTGCTGGTTTCACATGGAAGGGGGATGAGGTGTGGAGCCACCTGAGGGAAAGCAGCACCAGGCTGGGGAACAGGAGGGCTGTCCTGGCCCTGGGCGCTTCCCCTGTGAGCTGCAGGGGCCAATCAGAGAGCTGATTTAGTATTGGACAGCTCGAGTTATCAATTAAAAATTTACTTTGCTTTCACAAAATCACATGGATAAAATTAACTAGCCCTCCTTTGGCTTCCGGCCTCCCTGGAGGTGTGGTGGCCTCTGGCCAGGCCCCGGCCCACCAGCTCAGCTCTGGGCTCAGCCTTGGTCCTGACACCCTGGCCCTGGCTCTGCCAGGCCCGGCCCAGCACTGGCTCTGCGGGGCTCGACTCTGCGGGGCTCAGCTCTGCTCTGCTCTGCTCTGCTCTGCTCGGCTTGGCTCCACTCTGCTCCGCTCCACTCCATCCTCTCCCCTCTCCACGCGGCGTGGCTGAGCAGGGGGATGAGGAGCCACCAAAGGCTCTCCCTTCCCCCCCTCCCCATTCTGAGAAGAGAGGCCCCAGATGATCCATGTGGCACAGAGTTTTTCCAGAAATGGCCTGGCCCAGCTTCTTCACATCCTGGATGCAACTTTAACCCTTTTAATGCCTGGATAAGATTCTTGATCTCCTGAGCTCCCCTGAATGAGAAGAAATAAAGCATGGTGTCCACAGAAGTTAGTGGAATGAAGATAAAGTTCCTGATTGGAAGAGATTGAAAAGATGCAACTGATGAGTAGCTAAAAACCTTTTTTTTTTGTGGGCTATGAGGGGATTGTGACTACACTAAAGTTCCTTTAAACTCTGAAATATACTTGGGGAGGTTAATTGCTTGAAAAGAAGACCTTTTTGCTTTGAGGAAATGGGACTCTGTTTTAGGACTGGAAATATGGACAGAGACATTTAATAGAAAAAAGAGATGAAGAGAATTTTGCTTTTTCAGCAGCTCACCTTCAAAAGTGGTATCCCAAGTGTGTAACATAACCCATAGCACAGCTCTGGAAGGAGTGTGGAGATGGGAGAAAATTCATGGTTTCATAGGTCCATGCAGATGCAGACTCTGAAGACACCCCTTAAGCCTAAACCAGTAAAGGAACTTTCCTCTCTAAAGTGAACTGAAATGATTAAGTAGATAACTGACTGAAGTGTTCTCTGTATGTTGTTACGGAATGAATGAAGGGGGAGGAGGGAATAATCTAGAAATCTTATTCTGAATTCCTTTTTTTGTGTGTGTTATTAATAAATTTCTTCTTACGCCCTTTTAAGTTATAAGTCTGCCTTATTTCTGCTCCTAAATCCTATTTCTAAACGAAATTAAATATATTAAAATTGGCAAAACCCAAGTCACACCTTGACAGCACCCCATTCTGCCTCATTTGACATACAAAAAAACACAGAGAGAAAAGGCTGGGTTTACTCAAGACTGGTCTAATCTAATTTCTGTCTTCAGATCATTATAGAGAAGATTGAGTTGAGTCTTCTCAGATGTGCATGGTGAAAAGATGGGAAATGGACATAGGTGTCCCAACACGGGAAATTCCCAACAAATATATTTGAAAAAGATCCTCTTCATTGGGAGTGATTACATGCTGGAAAATATGAGTTTCTAGTGATAATTTGTTGTATGTTTGTCATTAGCACATTAATTTTTTTCAGATAAATTATTCTTCTAGACTTTATCAAATGTGTCTTTACACAAAAGGGTGAAGTCAAGTATTTTTCTAGTAACCCAGCTATAAATCGACAGAACCTATGATCTCTGTTTTCAAACAGTCAAGCTGCAAATTTTCGGGATTGCCCTGAGCTTCCTATAGGAAGATGGAAGGTCTTTCTGCAGTGCATCCCAACCACAGTAAAATATCCAAGATATTATGGAAGCTGAATAAAGGAGGAGAGGTCACTGAGAGCCAAAATGGGCCACTGTCTAACCAGGGAAGGATGCCATATTTTATATCCATTAACAGCTAGTTCCAGAGAATTTGTGAACTCTGGACTGAACAGACCTTGTAGAGGCAAGCACTTCCACTAAAGGAGACAGCTAGTGTCTGTGAATTCTTCTTCAGGTGGAATATGAAGTGGTCAGGTTCAGTTCTCTCATCTTTCCCCTCTGGATTGATTTTAACCCAGCAGTAAAGACAGCAGTGTGATAGGATAAGTTTGTTCAGTGGCTAAAACAGCTATATTATGGGTTACATGGTTGTGGTTGCCTCTTAATTTCAAATGAAAAATGCATCTTTAAGAGACCTAAACTTTCAATGCTATGTAGTCAAACAACACGTGTGTTTTTCTCAGTCCTTATTTTTCCTACTTTATGAAAACAGAACATGAACTTTTTTTCTAGACAGATTATTTAAGATTATTGCAAAAATGAGCTTCCAGATTTGCTTTCATAGTAGTAGTTTCAATCAAAGACAAAAATATTGCCTTCAAGAATCAGCTTTATACATTTAGTAACTTGTTGTCCAATTTTTCCTTGGTGGTAGTAATTGCCAGCTGCAGAACTCAGAGTGCCTTTGGGTAAGTGTACTAAGACAAGCTTATTTTCTTCCAGAGAGCTTCTTTAAATTATTCCTTAGGGGACAACTACTTCTAAAAGAACCAACAACAACAAAAAAGTACTTTTGACATATAGCAGCTTCTAAATTTATAACTAGTTTAAAAGCGAAAATAGTTCTACTTAGTGTTGTCTTGACAGATGAGGTACAATAACACCCTACATGGCATGATGGAACACATTCTATGGGGAGGAATTTGAGCAGTTAAAAAGCATGCTGTATCCAAAAGTTATGCATTTCCTATTCCCCTTGGGTGCACAATTTGCTGTGAGTTACAAAGACGTGCCAGAAATAGCAGATCATCACAAAAACAACAGTCACAGTAAAAACTCCCAGATCCCAAATCCGTCCAAATGGGTAGACACCACAGACCCTGTCAACTACTCTTCTGAAACTTCCCTCTTATGAGCTTGAACTTGGAAGAGCTAAGAACAAAAGCTGCTTTTGTGGCTCTCTTCTAGAGGCAAAGGAAACATATTCCAGATTAATCTCAGGGAATTTCCCTACTGATTTGAAACCACTGCTCACTCTAGACAGAACCCATACACCCTAACTTGGCTTTTCCTGGTTGGTGATGGGAAATGGGAATTGAATGCTTCTGTTCTCCCAGACCAGTAGATCCTGTTTTCCATGTTCCATATCATAATGTCAAGGCACATCTCACAGTTCAAATACAACCAGACATAAGTTTATAAAAAGCAAATAATAAATCTGGAGAACTACACTGCAAATCAGAATGTTTTGGAATACATATTTTCTGATCATAATAGAAGAAAAACTCTTGAAATGTGAAATGATGAGTATATATTTACTGTTTTTCTATTAATATCTTGGATTCTATTCTGGGAGAGATATGGAGATATCTGCACAATGCCCATGCTCCTCTTAAAGGTTTCCATGACATGTAGGAACATACCTACTGAGTTTTAATGCTATAATTTGTCACCCTGCTAAAGCGCACGTTAAAGCAGAAATGTTTCACTGTACAAGAGCAGACACATCACACAAACATTTCTTCTGTACTAGGGACCCATTTGTGAAAAACAAAATTTTGCCACTCCCTGAAAATAGGTTACATGATCTTCTACAAAGGGTGAGAGAATGAAGGCTATATATTCTGAAAATGAAGATCACTTCACAAAACTGTAGGGGATATTCTCTGCTCTGGGAGTAAAGCAGAAGATGATCCTCCTGGATTTTAATTGGCTTGTATATTTGTAAAATGAACTCACATAGTTTTGGACTCTATTCAGACCATAAACAGTGGTGTACCTGTTAGTAACATCTCTAATGCACTGGACTGTAGCAGGTCCCCCTCCTCACACAGGTGATATGAATATTCCCTGTCACCTAGGAAGAGACCCTCACAGATTAAATACCTTCCAGTCCAATGTTTGGCCACTTCCTTAAAGTATTGTGCTCCATACAGTACGAATAGAAGAGATAAAATCTATTCCATACTTTAAAGACTCTCTTATGCTTTTACACAGCCCATTTTATCTTCTTACACCCCTCCTAGTTCTGCTGTTCTGGAGTCCCTCTCCCAACTCACATATGTCTCAGGAACAACCCCCTCAGTACCAAAACATCCTGCGCTATTAGTAGTACAATCTGTTGCTATTGCCATGAATCAAGCAGAGATTTTCCACTATTCTTTTTTACTTGCTTAAAACGGCTGCATTGTTATCTCCTGATCAGAGGTATAAACTGAGCACAACAGAAGACCAGGCTTGAAAACCACTCACAAGCCTTAATTTATGTGGAACGGTCTGCAAGGTCATTGTTTCCAAGCCAAAAGTCAGTTCCCTGATAGAGAGTAATTTATTAGGCTGTTCAAAAATAATGAAATAAGTGGTTTCAAAATGTCAAAGGTGACTTCTAATGACTATTTTCTCAGCATGAACATGAGTAATATTTTCTTATATTTTATAATATTTTATAGTATTTTATTTAAAAATCTAACATTTGATTGATGTGGTGAGAAGATACAGAACAAGGAGATGCCAAAAAGATGTATCAATCGAAATCTTTATTGTAGTTGTCATCTTTATTGTAGCTGTTTGTTACAATTGTGTTAAACCTGGTGGATTCTACATACTCAGCCATTGTGGAATATGAGACACATACCAAGTGAGTTATCTTTGAAGGGAGGAGACTGATGACATAAAGGTAATTATGCCTGTAAGTATTTGTGAGTTTGGAAACCAGGATACTTTCATAGTCCTTCCCCAGAACTTTCTATGGGATGGAAACAGAAATGTTGACTTGCTAAACTTAACAAAATACAGCCTCTTTTCAAAGCTACAGCATTGTAAGTTAGAAGGGTTTAGTTTCTCTTCACCCTACCTGATGGTTCTAATCCTGTGAGAAAAAGTTAGATTAAAAACATTTAGCACAGAACTCATACATATATGACACAGGCAATGGATTGTATGAGCACAACTGAAAGCTTCTATCAGTAAAATAAGTTTATTTTGAAATAGTGCCAAGATACCATCTACTTTAATTTTCTGCCTGCAGACAGCAAGGACAGAACAGTTACATTTTAGCAGGATGACACTGATACTTAGAAATGAAACTTACATTTGTCTTAGTGCAGTCAGGAGGATCGCGGCATTTTGAATGTGAGTATAATTATGAAAAAGCCAAAGAAAAATGAAAACATATACACCCAATTTTAGAATCCTGATAATGCTGTTCTGGCCTTCACAAAGCAGACAGCTTGCAGCAATTTTAGATGGCATCAACTTTATATTTCAGTTCCTCCACTTAAATTGAAAGGCCAACCCCTTTTTGAGTTTCATGTTGCGATTAAAAAAAAACCCCACGATAACAAATCCTCAATCAAGTAACACCTTGCTTATAAAACAATCTACTCCAAATAACATTGCCAAAGCAGAAAGATTTCCTTCCATGATGGCAATTTGTATTTCCATATATAACGCCAAGTTCTGCTATTTTTAGCCTATGGTTAGGTAGCCACACTAAGCATTTAGCAAGCACCAGGTTCTGTGAGCCAATTTTTTTATTTTAATGGATCTCTCAAAGCAACACAGAATGTATTCCTCTAGTAGAAATGTCCTTTCAAAAAATAGTTCAAGAAAGGCTGCAGCTGAGTACCAGCCTCTTTGACAAACTCATACTGCCTCTTATGAATGTCATAAGCTACTTAAGTGTGAGACAAAAAATATTGAACAACAATTTTTTTGCCAAATAAATATTTTGAAGATTATTAAAGTGTCTTAGCAGGTAGCACTATAAATAAATGTGTTTAAAAGTCCATGTCTTATTTTCTGCTTTCTTTTAAATGCTCATCTGTGGTAAGGGATGAATCTCAAAGGACTTGTTGGAATTGAGCTATTTATCAACAGTCAGATGTGGGGAAAAAACAACACACAGAGCACATGCTGCTCTGTACTAGCACAGTGAGTAGTGTTCAAGAACAAAACACACACTTCTGACAGGGACCCTTTTATTCTGGACATTCATGTATTTACCTGCCATGACAAATCAATTCTTAAATAAACTTTTCATACTACAGTTATGGAAATGTTTTACTGAAAGGTTTTCTCTGGGTTCTAATTCATCTGTGTTTTTCAAAGGTGTAAATATCTGAACAGTAAAAATCTGCACTGTGATTCATCTAAAGGCATTTAAAGATATGAAAGATATTTATCACTTTTGAAAGATGCCATTACAATACCTTTTTAATAAAACTAAATTAAATTTCACCACATTACCCAACTCTCATTAGTTTGCTTTTTTATTTATCAGATTATTTTCCTGGATAGGCTTGGATTGTAGAATCTGTAGAAACTGAGAAACTAACAGACTATATTACAACTGTGAGATTTTGATTTTCATCCTATTTCATGCTGTGGGAGACCATTGTCCTAAAGCCAAAATCTTTCATTGTAGTCAATAGGTAACCTCGACAGAAGGTCAGAAATTTCAAATGGCTGCATTCCTGTAATTCTGTAACTCAGTATGGACAGCCACAGGGCAAAGACTGCATGACACTGTCTCACTGCCTGTTGTGTTGTGAATTGCAGGCCACGAAGTTTCAAAGGTCAGTTTGACAGTCACAGACTGGAGATACCATGGCCAGAGAGCATTCCACCACTGCTGCCTAAATCCATCATTTTTCCTCATGTGACACTTCAGAATCTTGCAGGGGTTTTCCGTAATATCTCTATCAGCCTTTAACAAATGAAAGAGTTCTCAAGGAAACAAATTTTTCAGATCCCTCTGTTGTCTGGGAAGGCAAATTCACATGTGTTGAGTGAAGCACAGTCAAGGTGGATACCAGTGCTTTTTCTGCAGCTGCAATTACTGCAAACATACACCCACAAACTCTTTGTCCCTGCCCAAGAAATATCCATTCAATTCCAATACTTACACTCAATAACATTCTTAGGCTGTGGGATTCAGGATGCTTACATGATCCCATTCTTGATTAGTTTTGTGTCTTTGAACAAAATCTCTGTTCCCATTCTTTCATCTTCTCACATTTAATAAAAGAAAATGCAGCATGAGATTTATATGATACATGTCTTTCTGAAATATGTTGGCTTCTGCAGCTTGATCTGGTGGTAGGAAACCTGAAGAATCAGAGAATGGTTTGGGTTGGAAGGGACCAGTGAAGGTCACCTAGTCCAAGTCCCTGGCAATCAGCAGGGACATCTTCAACCAGAGCAGGTTGCTCAGAGCCCAGTCAAGCCTGGCCTTGAATGTTTTCAGTGAAGAGCCATCCAAAACCTCTCTGAGAAACCGATATCAGTGTTTTATCTCTGTCATCATAGAAAAATCATTTCTCTTATCTCCTTTGGATTTACCCTATCTAGCTTAAAACCATTATCCCTGTTGCTACAAAATCCATGAATAGATTTTGAAAATTCAGACACCCTTGAGGCCCTGATTGTAAAACTATCAAATTATTATATATGCAGTCTTATTTGGCAAAGACTCAATGTTTAATAGAGTTTGATAATTTGAATGATGTAATCAAATTAAGGCTTGTCATGGGAAAATGCTCAACATAGCAAGAATTCAGTGGAAGTAGGCAATTATTTTGAAAAATTCATTCACCAGTAATCAGTTCCTGATTTGTGCTACTAAAAAAATGAACTCTTAAGCACAATTGAAGGTGTAATGCCCACACCTTTCTGCTCCGTAAGATCTACTGCAACAATGACAAAAATACTAAGATTCACTCTTTGGCTCCATAACCAACAGTTTTGATGTTTTTATTTGACATCTATATTCTCTGTGGGCTTTATTTTGACTGTGATGAGCTTCACAAAGTTGAAAAATATTTTCAATTTCTTGAAGAAAGAAGAAGCAAAACCAAAACAAATGAAAGTTTCTTGTCAGGCGTATTTGCCCCAGCCCAGTGAGTTCCCACAGCTTTTAATATTAAATCATGAAACATTTCCATGCAGAAATGTTGTGCATTATTCTATTAAACCAATTAAAAAGTTATGAGTGTTGCCCTCTACCACCATCCTCACCACCTTATAGACAATTTTGCCTTGCTATTATCTATATCCCTTCTGCAACCACTTTGGCTGCAGCATGCTGTGGCAGGGTTCAAATCCTCTGGCTTCTCTCCTTCATTCTGTGCTTGGAAACTCATGAAAGTTCACAGATTTTCCAAAACATGCAGCGGACATGAACGACTGCTTTTCACCATGTGGGGTGCCCTGGCTCTACAGGAGTCTGTCCCAAATCTGTAGTTCTGGGAGTAAATCTTTGTTATGGCAACAGCCTTTAGTGAAGCTGAAAATGATGGCCTAAAAGACTTACCTTGAGCCCAATGGACTTGTAATCTGCTTCTAGAATCCAGTACTAAAATTTGTTCGTCTAAGCACCACAGAGGTCAAAGTGAAAATTAATTAATCCTTGGAGAACTAACACCTAAAATCTTCTCCTTCTCTCTAAAAAAAATCCATAAGTAGCCTGTCTTCATTTGAATAGCCATATCAAGTACTCACTTTTCTATCAGCCACTCTCTGACACCCCAAAAACTAAAGCAGATGACTATTTGTGTTCTGTTGATGCAGCCTCACAGATCAGTGGTTCTTCAAGCAAAACAAAACAACAAATGCAGTGAATGTAAGGCTGGACCATGGGAAAGTTGAACTGCCTGGAAAGTAGACAAACTAAACTTTTCAAAGCCTATTAATTTCCTGTTAAAAATAAAATAAAATACATCTATAGGACAACCCTTCTGCCCCCTCCCTCCCCCCCAGCTCTTGCAAGTCTGTGAAGCACAGTAAAATAAAGGCAGCAGTAGCTCCTCATTCCTGCTCCTGGGGTTTCTGTCAATGCCCAGACTTCCCAGCCACAGACCCCTTAGCTCCAGATATGAGCAGTCTCTGGAAGGCTGTCTGGTTGTTTTTCATGAGTCTGCCTAATACTACCTGGATTTTTACAATGTTTGGCCCTCTGTTAAAACACAGTGGGTAGACATGAGATTTGAATACTGAGACAATGAGATTTTACCTGCTTGTTCTTTGGTGTATTCTGCTTACAATTCCCAGATATCAATGCTCCTTCAACACAACTCTAGATAGCAAACCTGGAGAGGATACAGTACTTTTAAACCACAGACCCTGAAGACAGTTCCTGCCTTGCCCTCTCTCTCCAGTGATAATATAAACTGAGCAATAGATCTGCTGAGAAAGAGTTGTGAGAACTCATCACAGTTTCTGTCTGTCTCCCCACAAAGGGCTGAAGACTCCTACTTCTGTGTTAGAAAATCAGATGTTCTCCTTTCAGGTGAAAACCACCAGGAGGCATAACTATAAACATTATCTAAAAATAATATTGCAGATTTTGAGATGTATTTGGGTATACCTCCTCTCTAAGGAGACTGATGCTGTTATCCATGATAGCAGTTGTTTTTTACCTCAGCAATGAAGAAAGGATAATGCCTATGTTGATTCCTTACCTTTGCATATTGGGACTTTAAATGCATGCATTAGTTTATTTCATTATCTAAAGTTGGAAAAGTATAATAATAATATGCTTTGAGCCCCTGAAAATAATACTAAATTACTGATGGACCTTCTAAAGCTGTATACATATTAAAAGCTTAGACAAGGTCTTTATATAGGTTAGGAGAATTCTGGCTACATGAATCTCCAGCTGTATCAGAAGGTGGCACCTAATATACAGAAACTTTATGTTACTTTAGCAATATTTCCAAGATTGTTATGGGTAAGACTCACAAGAAAAACTTTCTTCAGTCCTTTGGATCCTTTTCACCCCTCCAAAAAGAATTTCTAAGCCACCTCCATTCTTGAAGAAGGTGTATCTGATCACAAAGACAGTAGAGATTGTTTTCATCTTTACTTTGATAACAGATTGCATATTAGACTCAGATACCTTAAACAAGGCACTAGCAAAGACATGCACCCTTGTCTTAGACAATGCAGACAGAGAGGGTAAAAACTTGGTATATGACCTAAGTATAAGCCTGATTTATTGGTCAAAACAGTAGATTTTTAGTGGAAATGTTTATTCTTTTTTGTTAGCAATTGAGCAGGCAGACTTACTAACATGCTGAATTATGCTACAAATGCTGGCAGGAAGGTCTATGAAGTTTGTAATTTGTATAACTTTGATAAAACCAGCTTGCTAATCCTGAATATAATGCAGTTTCAGAAGGATGTGGGCAGTTTGAAAATGTTCAATGAACACAATGCAACATAAAATACATCTTTTGTGTGATAGAGTTCTGCTACCCTGGGGATGGCTTAAAACTTACCTTCCTGTGGGGAGTGGTGACTGAATCATGGTTTTGCTTTGCTTGAGAACATGGCTTTTGATTTAGCTATTAAAATCTCTTTATCTCAGCCATGAAAGATCTTTTATTTTTACCTTTCTGCTCTCTCCACTGTTCCTTCTAGAGGGTGAGAGTAAGCAACTGTATGGGTCAGCTGGGGTTAAACCATGAAGAAAAGCTGATGTTATGACAAAGATATGTGTGTACTTTTGTCTACGTGTCTCTGGCATAAGGGCAGGCAGAAGGTGACACTGGATCACCATGTGCAACCACTGCAGTGGAGTGACTGTTCCAATCCCAGAACTCTAACACTGGAGCAGCTGCCAACATGGGTTCCCATATAAAACACATAAGGTATTTCTAGATAGTTCTACATTACTACTGTTCCATAAGGTATAGGAAAGCAAAAATTAATTTTGAAAAATGGAGAGAAGAAAAAAAGCCATACTTGGGTAGATCTGCTTTTGACAGATTAGGACTGTAAGATCTTTACCCCTCCCACTAATGGAGTCTTACCTCCCTGCATTCTGTAGGCTCTTTATCTGTCCCATTAGCACTTTGAAGTTTCAATTCTCCTCATCCTTCACATCTCACCAGTCTCAAGTCAATTCCTCACTAGTTTGCCATATGGAGCAATCTCCTGCACCCAGGTTTGCATTCTCAGACCAGCTGGGTTTGGTTGCTGACTGTAGGGCAGTGCAGTTATCCAGACACCTAGATGTGTGACAGCTCAAATGCCCACCATGTGTGCACACAGCCTCCCTCCAGTGCCTATGCCATGGGGTCAGCGAGGTCCATGTCAGTCATGCAACATGGATCTCACTTACTCACACATCCATCACCTGTTCTAGGAGACCAATGACACTATTTTTCAGCCTCATAAATTTATATCAACAAAACTGATAAGAAGAGATGATAAAAAGGGATGGAAAATTCCACATAAGTTTTTGCAGATATTTCATTTTCAGCTAATCTCTCAAAATGTAGTAAAAAAGTAATTACACAGGCACAGTATGTATAAGCTCACCAGCCAGTTCCAAACAGGTTCTCACAGGACTGATATTTGCCTTACATACACAGGAAATATTTCTGTTCTAAGTGTGTTTCTATCTACTTTGCCTATGGGGCAGAACTAAAAATAGATATCAAAGACAGCTTGTTAAGGCAAAATTGATTGCTTCAGCCTTACTGCTGTGTGTTCACAAGCAGCAGGATTAACCCCTTTTTACTCTTCCCAATAGAAGTCTTTCAGTTAGCTCCCCACTTTCATTCACAAAACAATTCCACATAAAACAAAATAACTTTTTGAAGAGACCTCATCCACAAGATCTTAATCTTTGAGGTGAAGCTTTGCAATTGCATGAAGGACCTGAAGAGGCTGATTTATACAAGACTGTAAATAATTTTCAACCAAAACCTTGATATATAATTAAGTCTGAAAACTAAGGTCACATCTTATCCACTGGCCGCATCATCTAAAAAGTGATAGTGCAGGTAAGAGAATCAGCCTAATTTTAACAATTCATGCAGAGCAGAGACATAAATGGATCAGCACTGAAATCTGAATTCTTGTCATGAACCTCCTTGGTTCTGTCAAAGAACATCTTATAATACAATGCAACTAAGTTGAGATTACTTTAACATTAATTACTTTAACATTTTTCATTTGACCATGATTTCCTCCCCTGTCACCCTTTGTATTTGTCACTTCATCCTGTGGGATGAGGAAGAGAAAAGGCCTTTGCTCTTTGTAAACACTTTCAGCACTAATGAAAACGTCCCTATATTACCAACACTGTTTTCAGGACAAACACAAAACACAACCCCATAATAATTTTTCTTCTATGAAGAAAATTAACTCTATCCCAGTCAAAACCAGTAGATCAGCATTGGCACAGAATCAAAGCAGGAAATGTTCTCATAGGTGTAAATGTATAGTTAGGGGCACTTCAAACCACTGCAATTTTCAACTTTGAAGAGTCCCACCTTTCATGACCTCTATTTTTAAGTGGATGATCTCCAAGTGCTTTCCCATTCAATAAAAAAATTTCGACAAAGAATGGAGCACAGCTTAAGCCAGTTTTCCATCATTTTTTGCTTGTAATTGTTTAATAAATTATCATCTGGTAAACATTAGGCATCTACTTTTGCTCTTGAAATCAAACCAAATTATCTTGAAGACATTTTCTTGGCTCAAGAAAGTTTGGGCCACCAAGTGGGTTCTGGGTTAGAAATGCAGGCTATAAAATGATGTTTAGTTTAACAGGGATAGTAAAGCCCAATGCCATTAACCAGTACAGCTCATCAAGCATTTTTCTTGTATTAAATCCCTGGCAAGGGAGCAAGTCTATTACTCAGAATTGAACTAATTCCTGTGTTTATTAGGTTTGTCTTCAGACTCAAGTAAATGCTGATAGTAAAACTTCAAGTCCTGGCTAACTTAGCAATTGCCTGTGATGGAGGGAAAACAGCAGTGAGCAAGGGCAGGGATTCAGCTGTCAATTTTTCTGGATTTCTGTAAAGCCTTTGACATGGTCCCCCAAAACATCCTTTTCTCTGAATTGGATAGAGATGGATTCACTGAGTGGACTGTTGGATATGAAAATGGCTGGAAAGTCTCATCCAGAGGTTAATGGTTAACACCTTGGGGTCCTGAGGAACATCTGTAACAAGTGGTGTCCTCAGGAGTCCATATGTGACCAGTGTAATTTGATATCTTCATTAGTGACACAGATGAGGGAATTGAATGCACCCTCAGTAAATTAGCAGATGACACCAAGCTGAGTGGTGCTGTTGACAGCTCTGAAGGATGGGATGCCATCCAGAGGGATCTGGATAAGCTGGAGAAGTGTGTCCATGGGAATCTGATGAGGTTTAACAAGGCCAAGAGTGGTGCTGCCCCTGGGTCAGATCAACCCTTGATACCAGCACAGGCTGGGCATGAACAGCCCCAGCCCAGCCCTGCCCAGAAGGGCTTGGGGGTGCAGTGGGTGAGAGGCTGGACATGCCCCAGCCATGGCACTGACAGCCCAGAGAGCCAAACGTGTCCTGGGCTGCATCCAGAGCCCCGTGGGCAGCAGGGCAGGGAGGGGATTCTGCCCCTCTGCTCTGCTCTGCTGAGACCCCCTGGAGCACTGCACCAGAGCTGGGGTCCCTGCACAGGAGGGACAGGGACCTGCTGGAGAGAGCACAGAGGAGGAATTATCACCTCCCATACCAGGAAAGGCTGAGAGAATTGGGATTTTTTAGACTGGAAAACAGAAGGCTTCAGAGTGACCTAATTGTGGCCATCCAGTACCTGAAGAGAACTTACAAGAAAACTGAAGAAACACTATTTACAAAAGTATGTAGTAACAGAACAAGGGGGAATTTATTCAAATTAAAGTACTATGTTTATATTAGACATTAGAGAGAATTTTTTTACCGTGAGGCACAGGTTGCTCAGAAAAGTTGTGGATGCACCATCCCTGGAATTTTCAGGCCAGGTGGTATGGAGTTTGGAACAAACTGGTCTAGTTAAGGGTGTCCCAGCCCACAGCTAGGAGTTTGGAACTAGAGATTTTAAGGTCCCTTTTGACCCAGGCCATTCTGTAATTCTAATTTAATTTTAGAGAGATCTTTATGGATATATTATCTGGAACAAATTGACAAGTATTATTGAAACATACATGTACAATTACTGCCAGTGGTTGATTCTCTCATACTTTCCCTATGGTATGTTTAGTGATAATAGAAGCAACACTCATTTTGGACATATTGTCCAGGATTTTCTTATTCCCTTAGAGGCATAAAAAAACCCAAATCTGTTCCAAGACATGTTCTAAAATGCTTAAGTCAGTGCAAAGGAGCTTTAAAACATCCATATATAGAGATACACACATATATATAGTTATGCCTAGTTATATATGCCTAGTTTTAAATGTATACATATGTTTATATATACATCTCTAATAGACTTCCATGGTATCTATACATCCGAGAATAAATGATAGATCAGAAAAACAGATCATTTGTTCTTTGGCCATTTTCCATGGTAAGTACCATGCTATTTAAAGCTGAAGCAGCTGGAATTGCTTAAAAGATGCATAATGTTTCACAGGTACTGTGGCCTGCAGCAAGATATCAATCAATTGCAGGATAATAAAAGGGCATATGTCACAACTGGCAGTTCTTCATTTAAATGTCTTTGAAATGAGATCTGAAACTCTGCTACTCATCTACTGGTTGCAATTCCCAACTTGACAAGGCAGTTGAAAATAATCTCTCAAAGAACAGTGATTAGTACATGCTCTCGATTTATCAGTGTATTTTCAAGGTCATTCAAATATTTACAATCATGCCTTTTTTATTTCTTGAAGTGAAAAATCAATCTCCAAAGATACCCACACACATACAGTGTTCACTATGAGAGAAAAAGAAGGAGAGGAAATTAAGTATTGAAAGGTGAAATAAGAAAGGTTTCCATACCTGACACATTTTTTGTCTGGGAACATGCGAAATCTGTTGAAAGTTTATTGGGACTTTTTTTGTTTTCTTGGGTTTTTGGATTTTTTTTTTGGTTTTTTGTTTTTGTTTTTGTTTGTTTGTTTGTTTATTTTTATTTTACTTTGTATGAATAGTCTTGCTTCAAAGTGAAAAAGTGTTTGGGGAGTACAAATTTCCTCAGACTTCCCTATTTAGTGCTTGGAAATAACATTTTTCAGTAAGAATATATTTGAAATAAAATATAACCCTACCTCAGTAACCCTACCTAATAACCCTGCCTCAAAATTCTCTTGCAATAGTTTTGCTAGCATACAGCTACCATGACAGCTTTATGCAGCAAGGTCATCAGCAAGAATGATATCCTCACCACACAGAAAATGGTCAGGAGCTCTATGGGCAGGTTCACTGAGGGACAATCATGGAGAGGAAGGTGTCAGAAGGCTCATTAAAGAGGCAGAGTCAGAAACCCCATCAGAGCCCATACCAGTGTCTTGTTAGCAGGAGGCAACAAGGGTTTTTTGTTCATTGACTTTTGTTGAAGTCAGGTGGCTTGTGCTTCTCAGGGTGAAGTGTTTAGCTATTCAACTGAAGCTAATAGCTTTCTGCCCCTAGAACTAGAAAGCTCCTTTTCTTACCCCTTTACCCTCTGCTCAAGCCAAATGTTCCTAGTCTTTCCTGGCTCCCACCCTCGCCCTGCTCAGTCTCTGTGGTGATGCACATCAGCTTGCTAATGTGAGAGAAGGTTAATCCAAGGCAGAGGGTGATGGCTTTGCTCCCAATAAATCAGCTTGCAGAGTGGCAGCCACATGCCAAAATCTGTGCACACACAAGGATGCACAGCAGGAGTGAGGGAATTGAAGAAGGGGAGGGTTTTTCCTTCTGGCAGCAGTGAGATATGAGGTTGGCCCAGCTAGTCAGCTAACACCTAATCACCCCAGGGGCTTTACCTGCACTGCCATATTTCAATAAGGCCAGACCAAAGCATGTAGAAGAAATATATCACTTCCTCTACCATGACCTAAAAATCACATTCTAGTTTAAAAAATAAATATATTATAAAATCATCCATTCTTTTATTTTCCTTCTGGGAATGTGCTTTTCATTCTACCAGTTTTTGTTTTAACATCAGGAATGAGGTAATAGAAACAAAAAGCAAAACAAAAGCAAGCTTTTCACAAGCCTTGAGAAACCAGAGATTTTGTTTACTTTTCTTTTTTTCTTTTTTTTCAGGACCAAGTCAAGTATCATGAGACCAATGATAAAACTCAGTTTGCAAGAATTCTCTTTCTGCCCTACATTGTCTTACATCAGATGAAGCAAGACTAATGTTTGGTTGGTTGTTTTGGTTTTTTTTTTGTGCTGGCCTTACCCAATTACATCAGGCTAAAGAAAGTTTTACCTCCTTTTGTTATTATTTTTCTAAGACAGATGTTTCTGTAGAAAGAAGTTTAGAGGACAGGAATAAAGGCTTAGTTTTATTTTCTCTTTCTGTCTTTCATTTTTTCATCTCTTCTGCACAGCCAGTGTCATACAAGTCACATTATTATACAAACATATATCAGTATACTATTATGATGAGTATACAGTGGAATTGCTCCTGATCTACAGCAAACAAATGAAAATTATTTCTATATCTCTCAGGGAAAATGAAATACCAGTATGTTTTCCTTTTTAGATAATCTCTTTGCATAGCATAACCTCCAGATGGTAAATGACTGTTTGCAAGGGTAAACTCATCTTAGACATCAGCACTATTTTTTAATTACATCTTTGAACACAGTGTATTGGAGTGGAGGAAATGACTTAAAGTTGAGTGTTATTTATTGGATGAAGCATTTAGAATGAGACTGCAGACTATTACAGGAATGTCTGCTGCTGTACTGAAGCACAGAATTGCTCCATTAGCTCAGTGAAAGAGAGAAGGTCTAAGAAGAAATACAGCAGCAGTTTCCTCCCACAGCACAATTTTTTCCTTTCATTAGTAAGATATCAAGCACAATTTAAGTGTGCTGTCAGTGACTTTTACATCAGTGAACCATTGGTACTAGCAATTAAGAAACTGTGCCACTGAACACATTTTGTATTATAATTTCCTAAATATAAAAATGTGTTTCTAAGCCAAGTGTTTAACCTTGGAGTTTCTAGGCTAAATTTCTCAGACAGCAAAATTGTAAGTTCATGGTCTTTTTATAGCTTTCTGCACATGAAATCTAGTTTTTAAATTTAATGTATGTGAATTTCTGTATTTTTAATTACTCGTATACCTCTAGTACGCAAAATTTAAGGCTAATTCAAAGTTTAGGTTAAGGAATTCAAGATAAGAAGGGATATGTGTCACTACAAATAGTAATATTATGCTATTTGGCTCATACAGTTGTTAAGCTTCACTTCAAAACTAGTAAATAAATTCTTTCCACTCCATTTTGGGATGCTGTGTTAAAAGCATATGTCTATTATATGTCACTTATTTCCTGGCCACATTAATTCATAGGCAGTTCACAAGTTTCATAATTCAAGATTTCAGATTTACCAAATTTATTTTCATAAGTAGTGAAGTTACATAAGCACATGCACAAAGCAAATGTCAATAGTACTAGAAAAATGCTTAAAAAATCAGGGGCAACCCTTAAAAAACAAAATATACACTGAAAGATTCAGTACACACAGAAAATAGAGAGCATGAAGACAAGCTGTCAAAAAATTAATTTCATTTTTTTCCCCAGCTATTTGTAGCAGTTTTAAGAATGGCTGAATAAAAAAAATCTTAGTTACTAGGTGAACATCTATAAATAAACATGAATATGAGCAAATTAAATTTCTCAGAGAAAAAAAAAAAAACAGTTTTGAAAATATTTCCTTCTTATATTCCTCTTTAATGTCAGGCTCCTCTCTCTGCTGCCCAGGAAAGGGGGAATCCTTTCTTTCAATAGCTCATGGGATATCCTGAGTTGGAAAGACCCAAAAAGACCAACCAAGTCCAAGCAACCTGGGCCCAAAGTCACAGTGGGCAAAATTTAATCACTTCCTTTTCTCATTTGGTAGGGCATCCTTTGGAAAGGAGCACTTGTTCCCAATGTCCCTTCTTCAGGTTTGCAGATTCTCTACTTTTTCATCACTGTGTATTTGAGAAGAGGAGACTGGATGACAAGCTGGAATGATAAGCAAGGATTTGGAGCTCTATATGGTGATATAAAAGAAAAAAGCAAACAAAAAAATCACACTAATGGAAAAAAAATTTGACAATTTTTCTGATTTTGCTGGGGCTTTTTTTATAGTTCCAAGATGCACTGATCCAGTCTGCTGAGCTCTGCTGGTATCCTTGTATTTTAGTAACTGTTTGCAAAGATAATGGGGATGGAATTTCCATATTTTAAAGGATCATAAATTGGCTAATTATAGAAGCTTCCATTTGAGCAAAGGAACTCCTCTTTTAGTTTGTTTTTTTTTTTTTTTTGCCTATTTCAAGCATCAATTTTAAGTTGCCATTAAAACAAACACATTAGAAAATAAGCACCAAAACAAAGGAACAAATTGAGACTGAACCTTTTAATTTATATACATTTCTGATTAGATATGTCCACTGTCTGCTATCTACAAACTGGTGATAATTCTGGTGGGGAAAAACCCACATAAAACCACAGAGTAGCAGCAAAAGTCTGGTCAGCAGGGAAATGTGTTACAGCAGAGAGAGTATTTAACCATTTCCCTGTACTAGGAACATAGCAGAGTACCATTCCACATACTGGTGCTTTTAGTCCTCATCTGCTGACTCCAGGTCAGGAAATTTGACACAAATCCTTCCCTTACTCAATGGAAATTAGAGAAAGCCCTTAAGCATCAGGCAGTGTAACAAATGTGAATATTTGATCACTTTATTTCCACATAATATATCTTTAACAGATTTGAGAATTACTTTCTCATAGATATCACTGTTTGTCTGTGTCAAACACTGTAACATTCCTACTCTATATCCCAGAGGATCATAAGACTATTGCCATATCTTAAAATTCAGAAAGTTTTTCCTGCCACTGCTGTGTGCCATATGTGTGAATATGATTCTAAGATTTATTTTAAAATCATAAAGGCTAACAACTTCCATCATCAAAATTAAATGCTGAGATGTGTTCCTGACATAAAATGCCCCCATGGTTCTGGAAAGAAATACAGCATTAAGAAAATCCACACTTGACATCAACAGATTAGTGAGTGTGGGACACACTGCTGGAGTGACTCACAGAATAAATATTTCTGAGGCAACTTTCACCACTCATTCCTTCTGGCAAACTCTGGGTCACTTCTCTGTCTCAGTTTATCTGACTACACCACAGCAAACACAGTCTGCAACTCTGATGAAAATTAATGAGGACAATTTCAACTGTCAGCAAGAGCATTTGGCACATCCTGAGAAATCATGCTGCACAAAACCTTCTGCAGTGAACTTGCAGTCTAACTGAGGTGCAAGTGCAGTCTGTCAACATACAGAAAACACAGTAAACTTGAATATACCAGACATAATGCAGGAGCCATACAGTGACATGGTTTTTGTTATTATACATGCAAAAATTAGTTAAGAAAGCTGCAGGGTACATGACCCAGGATTATTAAAAATTATTTAAATACAGCAAAACCTGCTTCTTCTTATACCAGGCCTCACTGCATTTTCCAGAATCAGCCAGGGAGCTCCGTAGTATGTTGGAGTGCCTGCAACCAGCCCTGTCAACAGACCTGTAGATTTCATGACTGTTACAAAGTGAAAAGGGGATAGAATGCAAGTTTTTTTCATTCTACTCAGTTTTTACATAAAACTAAAATTTGGAATGTTTTGGGCCTGTGAAGATTAAACTAGAATAATTCAGAGATAATTTCTTTCCCTGGTATCATATTAAAAACAAAATTCATTTTACATTCACTTGCTTCTAAGAAGACTTTGACCTTACTCCAGTGTGCTAGGTATTGATACATAAGTAAACTTCTGTGTGACAGATATAAATGTGGTTGATGAGATTTTAATCATGTTTCCAAGTAATTCATTTAATTACATTACACTGGGTTAAAGTGACCTTTAAAGGCCACTCCCAAGAGATTCTTACAATTACTCGTGAGCTATCTACCATTTCAAAGAGATGGCCTTACACTGAAAAAACAGTAAGGAAGAATTGTTCGTGTCCCCTTGTTTGTTGAACATGGCAGTAGAATTTAAGATTCTAGCATTTCCTGTTGAAGGGAGAAAGCAAGGAATTATCTTCAGGTTTCCATTTACAGAGAAAAAAAAGTTTAGTATCAATATCTGTAGACAGACATGGTGGGCTTTTTTTTTTTTTTTCTTAACATTTACAACACTTTACACTCAGCCTTAGAGTCTGAAATCTTCAAAATTACTGAACACGAAGGCCCAATCACTTGCTTAAGGAACTATGTTTAGTTTTGTTTCTATAATTTATGTTCAAGAGTGGGACCAAAGTTACTGTCTTTCTTTCATTGAAACCCTCATCAACTTCCAGGTGTGACAAGGAACAGATCTGCTACACTGCCATTATTTTCTAAAATATTGGCATCCAGACAAGTGGAGATTACCATAGGTCCCCTGTCACCCTGCATCACAGGATACAGGAGAAAACATGAGAAATAACAAGATCAGAAAGACAACTTTTAATTTGTTCATTTTTATGGTTAGAAGGTTCAAAGAGGTTGCCCCAAACACCAGACTAAGTATGTACTACTAAACAAGAGTGGACCCAGAAAGCAGCTGAAGTGCTGTATGGTCCATCCTAGTGGTTACGACAGTAACAGAATTTTTCCCCATGCCAGCTACCACTCACCAAAAGAAAGCTCAGGAATGGTTTGGAGGGTATCATCCACAAGGGAATATTTCCAGTAGGTGGTATGGACAAGACTGAGACAAGTGGCTGTTCCTCCAAAACAGTCCCCTAGCATGGAAAGGGGCACTTGATGAATTCACAGTGTCAGGTTTTTAATTGATCTGCCTTGGCTGGGCTGCAGTAGAGGTACATGGCACTCTGGGCTCCTTTGGCTCTGATGCAGACTAACTTAATTGAATACTGCATAACCTTTGGAAATAATCTACTTGAAGTGACGAAGTTATTCATGGGGAATTATTTTTCTCTCCAGGGCATCTGTTTTACTGAATACAATTACTGGCAATGCTTCAGCACTTCCTTTCTGCCACTTTTCTGCACATCTTTCATCAGCTGAACTTGAGCCTTGCAGACTAATAGACTGTGCACATGTAGAATGTGAATGTGTCCAAGCAATTGAGCTACTGATTAGGTTGTTTGTCTTTCTTCTCTTGATAGCAGATGGGCAGATTCCACCTTTTTATGGCAGTATCTCCAATTAAGCCTTAGCAATATTTGGGTCCTCCTACCTCTGCATAATATCCAAATATATATATATATCTGTGTTTGATTATCTATTTATCATCTGTTGACTCCACCTAAATTCTCTTGCTGTGTTTGTTCTTTCCATGTGTGTTTTCTATGTCCTTCTCTTAGCAACTTCACAAGCATGCACTACTGAACAATTTGCACAGATCTTCATTATCCTAATTTACCATAAATAGATTGCTTATGTAGCTAACAGAATCAAGCTTTTCAGAGATATTTCATTCAGCCTCATGGACTTCATTAAAAAGAGCAGGGATGAGTTAGCAGAAGAGTTCATATCCTCTCAAAAATGCAAGATAACACAAAAAATGGAGACTATCAGGCCAAACAAATGGATCAGGAGAGGATCCATCATTGTGGTTGTACTAAAAAAATAAATGTGATAGTGTTTGACTTGCCAGCAAAAAGATATTAAGACTTCAGCATAGTCAAAGAAATAGAAAATACAATTGCCAATCTACCAAAGGGAAGACTTTGGTCTACTTAATTTCGCTTAGTCCAGACTTTTTCTGGTCTACTGGCCATCTTGAATTCTGGATCAGACATCCTGCATGTCTCCTCATTTCAACATGCTCTGATCCTTTGTACTTTTTGTAATTTGTATCTATTACTTGGTGTTCCATGTGGCACCTGCAGGGAGTTAATCTTTTGCTCCTATGCCTGAGGTAAAATGGAACTTTTTGGAGGAACAAGTTATGAGATTTTAAAAAAATAATATTTACCCTTTAGTAAGAATAAATTTCTGAGCATAATTACTGACAAGGTCTCTAATTCTTAAAATTATTTTATTCATAACCTGTATTGCTGTCTGATCTAAAATGCCAAAATCAAGGGTTATATAATTTAGACTACTTCAGAAAAGGATCAAAACTTTCTTATGGCTTATAATAAACTAACACATTTTAACCTAAAGCCAAAGAAAAAAAAAGAAGGAAAGAAGAGTACCACAAATACAGAAAGGAATTTGTCGCAAACCATTTTTAAAATTGAAATATCCCCCTATTTTGCTATAAATGACACTATTTCTAGAAAAAAAATAATTATTTCTGTAGTGCAAGAACCTACTTTACTCTGAAGTAGATGTAAATTAATTATCCTGTCCTGGGAACCATTTTCATCCTCTATTTCTTGTGCCATTTTTCCTTCTGCATGGTGAAAAGAAGATCTTTGGGAGATTTTCATGGCCATGCCAGAAAGTGCATCCAGCCAAATGAGGCAAAAGATCTCTTGAACAAAAACCCAGCCATGAGTGCCCTCATCTGGCACTCGAAGAATGAAGGAATAGCTTTGCCTCTACCTCATGTGCCATATTTCTGAAGAACCCCATGAAGAAGGCCACAGCAGGTCAGCTATTCCTACCAGAGCTGCTCATTAACCATTCGCTCAGAGACAGAATGTTTCAATATGCTAAAGGTCAATTTTTCTGCAGCACTGGGTAACAAGATCTTTGTATTGAAAATATTTGATTATTCAAATGCAGCAAGGAGCAACAACAAAATACTCTTACAGTCCCATTGCTCCTAGAAATATCATGTCTGTATTTTCCATGCCAGATGAAAAAGGAAATTCTGTCAGTCGCAACCTAAATTAATATTGCAAGTGCTGCCTATGGCAAGCACAGCATTATTGTCCAGAGATGCTGCTTGAGATCTAAGAGTTGTCAGAGAAGTTTAAGCACGATTTTGTTGCCATGTTACCCTCTGAAAACCAATAGAAATTTATTAGAAAATTGCCAAGTACCTCAGCTTAGCTAGAATTTCTGCTCCCAGCAGCAGAGAACTAAGAAGGCAGTCTCCCCTTGAAAAGAGATAAGCTGAAATTTCCCTGGCATCTACAAGGCAAACTGAATTTTGCTTTATTTTGAAGAACTGCACCTAAGATTATTCTCACTAGGATAATCAAGGTTCTTTATTAAACTAACTTTATTATGATGTGTCACTGTTAGCCACCAAGAGGACATTCTTGATTTAGGACTGGCTAGACTTTTAAATAAAGCTGGGAATGGAGTTAAAACAAGAGATGATAAATTTTACAGACTAGATGTGCACAATCCATCCCTCTTCCTTCACGTATTCGTGCACATTCTGAATGCTTTGATCTGCTCAAAGGGGGTGACTTTCAGAAGTAAGAGGACTTGTATGGGTTCTCAAAATAAATAAATCAATTCTCAAAGAGGAAAAGAGATACCACCAAACCCACCACATTGTACCATATTTGATAATTATGTATCTGCTAGAATAACCAGAATAAACAATCTCCTAATACTGCCCATCATACAATATACTCTGTCAAAAATACATATGAGCTTCTGACAAAAATCATTAACAAGGCTCTCAGTCAGTTATAAACACCTTCCCCAGATAGATCCCAAACAGAGTTTTATGCCTGGACATGGGACTACAGCAAAATTTACTGATATATGTCAGAGATTCTTATCTGTGCAGATCACACTATGCAGTAAAATCATAAAGTGATTTCCTGGAGGCAATTAGTCTTCCAAGTTTTACTACAATTTTGTAAGGAGATGGGTCTCCCTAGATCACCACCCAACTTTAGCCTTCTTCATTGTCACAGCATGAATTACATGACCATTAATATTGGTTCTGATATGCTTCTTAATTTTCCTTTTAGAGTCAATACAGTGTGGAAAGTGCAAAAAGTATTGCTTCAAAGAAAACCTCATCAGTATGAAAATTCCCAGAGAGGATTCTTTTTATTAAAAAAATAACTAAAAAAGTAAAGCAAACAAAAAAAAAAAAAAAAAAAAAAAGACCAACCAAAGAAACAACACCCTGCCCAAAACCTGATTGCATTTCCTACATACAAAGCCATTTTGAGAGCTGACAGTAAATTACTAGATGCAGCAAAATTGGAAATCTTCAAGGAGTTGAAATTCAAAACCTCCTTCTAACAGAAAGACAGGAAGGAGAAAAGTGATACCTTCTTCCTTAGTTTGTGTGCTAGGGCTTTTTCTTTTGGGCAGGCATGATTTGGCATCACACCAGTGTAAGCATCTACTTTTAAAATGTCAAGCTTTATACCCTCAAAACAACCCACTTTTATAAAATCGTAAGGGTGATCCCTTTGTCACTGGAAAATGCAGATGTCACCAGGCAGGCTTAGGCAGAATGATAGCTGTAAATGACACTATCAGCAAGCTCTGGGGCTGTGGCAGGGCAGTAAAGGGCCCACCCAGGAGCAAACACAAAACATGTGTCAAAATGCTGCTGCAGCTGACACACTCATCTCCATCTCTTACCTGGCCTGGTCAGCTCAGCAGTGGTGTCATACTCTGTCTCCAAACTGCTCCCCATTTCCAGCCTGGGCTATTTCCACTACCTGCTACTCTGCTGAGTTATGGAGGGGCCCTCTGTGCTGTTCCAGTGGGGAAAGCAAGCTAAGAAGACAGGGAATTATCCCATGAGCAATCAAGGGTCAAATTCTTCCTAAATTGTTTGCAGTCAGCTAATCAGGGAATACATCTGTCACTCTTTCCATCCATTTTTTTTTATAATGTTGCTGAAAAGGACGTCTAGCTGTTACATAATGAATGGTCTTTTCCATCATTAAAAAGAAAATTTAAAAAGCACAGCAAAGTTCCTTTCTGGATATGTTGTCATACAAGCATGTGGCTTGTTTTCAAAAGTGAAGAGATAAATAAGTTTACTCCTTTTATGCTTTTTTTGAGTCACATGTTTATCAGGATAAGACTAAAAAGAAAGAAAAGTTTGCAATATTTTAAGAAGTGCAGAACATGCTGATGAGGCTGGTAATTTTTTGTGCACAAGTTTGCCAAGGCACAGGCTGCAGTTACCAGAGTACACAAAACAAACTCCAAACAGAAAAGCACATCTAGTTAGCAAAAGGCATTATTAAGAGGAAGAGCACTGGAATAACAGGCAAAACCATATGTAATGGAGGCTGCTGCTTGGGAAGTCACAGCAGTCCCCTCCAGAGAGCTCTTCTCTTTTAAAATATTATACCAGAACAGCAGTCAAATGCAGTTTTATAGAGAATTAGGATGATGTAATGTAGAATATTAGTTGTTTGCATTGCAGGGTATGTGTAACCAGACAAATGGAGACAGATGCAAGTTTATGTTCCCGTGTTCTAAACAGATCTAGGCCCGTTGTGCTCTTCCAGGTCTGGTCCAAATGATGTACAGCCACACTACCAGCAACCCTTCCCCAGGTAACATAACCCACTTGCTATGTGAAGCACATTACTTAAAAGATCATTGATTAATGTAAGGAGGTAGATCTTCTGAGGCACATCTTCAGACATATGGGTTGACAGCATTACCTCAAGTATTCATCTTGCTTGGTACACATGCTCTGCATAGTTGTGTCTTTAACTCAGAGAAATTGAAGTTGCCTTTTGCATTCACATCTTTGAAGTCCTCAGTGCAGTCAGTGCCATTTAAATCCTTCTGAAAACATGGTAATCTATTGCAGATTTATTTTTGTTTTGTTCCTTGAATCTACTAATTTTCCATGAGTTGATCATGGTTGGTAAAGACATTGCTCCATAACTTGCTGCTGTAGCCCACCATTGTTTACCTGAAGCAAATTCAATGTATTGCTTTAATGATGAGGTTATAAATGAAAGCAGGAACATGGCTGCAAACAGACTTGCTGTGGAACAACACTTGATCTTTTTTCCTCTACAAAACTCTGCCACTGCTTCTGTCTTTCTGACTTTCCTGGTTGGCATTATTCAGAGCTGATTTTCCAGCAGACTCTCCTGTCTTGGTATCTTTTCAGTGTTGACGTATAATTTTTCAGTTATTTCAAATGCTTTCCTTTCTCCTTTCATCTCCCTGAATTAGGAAATGTTTTGTTTTGACTAAACCCAAACTTCTAGTCCAAATTGATATGCGTGTCTTCTTAATTGCAGCATTTCCCAAGCCATGGGGTCTTAGCACTTCGTTTTCTTCGCTGTGCATTCAGCTGTCCTTAACATTCCTCCATCTCATGACAAATCCTCCTTTGCTCAATCGTCTTCTTCCTGTATTTATTGCCATCAGTTTATAGAAGCAATCTGCCTGCTTCCACCACTTCTTTCAAAGCTCTTGTTTTTTGTGCCAGAATCTGTGCAGGATGACTGGTTTCCAGGCAGCATTCTTCACTGACTCCTTAATTTTTTACCATGTGCCAGGAGTTTTGCCTAAGAGCAGGAACTCCTGGAGGAATTCTGGTTAACTGGAATAAAATAAGTGGAGTTACAGAACTGAATGGAAAAATACTCTGTGTGGAAGCAAAAGGATTGTAAACATATCCCTAATTAAGGTGAAGTGGATCTACACAAGGCGAAAATTCCTCTTTCATTGATTAGAAGGAAAATAATGACATTTTAACAGAATGAGCACACTTTCTTGTCAGAATCACTACATATGCACAGCGGGAACTATTTGCCTTTTTATTTCTATTATTTTGAACTATCTACCGGAGTTGAGCGCATGCTTAATATTTAGCTCATGTTCTGAATAACCTGACAAAACAGATGAAAGATGATTTCCCATCCATTCCACATTCCTAGCGCAATACTCCGTGTAACGGAAGTTGCGGACCGTCTCTGTGGAAGAACTAAATCACCCTCTGTCTGAGCAGTCATGATTCACCTTTTCTTGTGCTTCCTCAGCTCACAAGCACTCTGGTCCCCGCGCTGAGAGCTCGCTGCAGTCAGAGGAACTGCCCGGGACAGCCCGTGAGTGGCTGTGGAGTGGAGTCACCCCTGGAACCTGCTCTGCAGAGGAGACTCACCAAGGTGTGGAGGGGGAGCTGACAAACCTTCCCACCAAGACTGCTGCTCTTCCTGACTGCCACAGCAAACCTTCGGGGCTTTGTCACTGAGGGTGTTTGAGCAATTAAATAAGACCTGATTTGAATTGAAAACTGGGCTCATTCCAAGCCCGTCTTTTGAACCTGGGGTCAAAAAGATATGCCAAAGGAACACTTAAACACCTCATCAGTGCCAGATGCAGATTAGATAGAGCATATGATGTTTTTCTCCTCACTCTTATATAGCATGGTTTCAAACACATCTCTCTTAAATATTTTTCATAAAGCACAAGGTAATGCCTTGCCCAGAGACAATGACTCTGCAGATCATTAACAGCAAAATCCACACTGTGGCTGAAAGGTGATAAAGTATTTCAGGATCATCCCAGTTTCTAAATTTACCGGGATAAATACATCACAGTGGGATACCCATATGTTGTTTACACTGTATAGAACACGTCTTTTGATGAGAAAGATCACTTCATTATTTTCAATAAAAACCTATTCAAAATGGGCAGAATAGTATGACATTTTCATTGTTTTAAACTTTTGGTAACTATTGTATCAGGTATCTAGGTATCCATCATCTATACTTCCAGAGCAAGTCAATGTGGCATTATTAAAAAAAATAAAAGGAAATTTTGACTTTTATGGCTATGATTTTTTACTCAGACAAATTCAAATAAGACCACTAATGAAAATCTTTCGTCTTTTAAAGCATGCTTTGCTTAATTGAACTCACTGACAGTAAGTCCTCATTTGTAAAGGAATAGGTGCATTCTTTTAGCACCACTGCAAAAAGCATTTGTAGTCACAAATCTGTGTGTCTTCTATCTGTCAATAGGTCACCCTAAATAAAGCACTGATGAATTTTCTCCCTCAAAATAAATTTGGTCAATACAGCAAAGCATCCATACAGACAGACTATAAAGCATTTAGTTTAAACCAGTCCTTGTGAAATTAAAAAGTGCAGGGCTCTGTCCCTGGGGCAGGATTACCCTGAGTGTTGATGCAGGCTGGGAAGTATCAACCCCACTCAAAACAAGAACAAAGCTTTAACCAGAGTGTGACTTTTCTGTAGAAAGTAAAAATAAAATAAAATACTTGCTGGCTATGTCACATCACTGAGATCTCTGCGCTTTCCGTGCAGATGACAGAAAGAACAATGAATGTCCATGCAAAGGTTTCTTCACTGTTTCACCTCTCACAGTAGTTATATGGAAGGTCTGTATTTTATAGTATCATTGTGCTTAGGGTTAATGAGTTTTTAATGCCAATCTCTATGTCAGAATAACTGAATCAAGTATTTTTCCCTCCATTATCAAGACTAATAAAAGATACCATGTCAGAGTGTCAGCTTTGCCAGGGCTCTCAATCTTCCTTCTGTTACATGTACTAGTAATTCAACTTATTTCTTTAATTTGTCCTTATCTTCCACACACATTTTAATATTCTAATCTCTTACCATTAGAAATGGCAACATTTAGCGCACATTTAATTTTTGTTAAGCACTTCCTACCCAATGAAAATTTTTGTCTTGGCCAAACACCTAGCTTGACTAATAATATCTTCATATTTGACATGTTTTTCTAATAGTCTGAAGTTTTTCTGCTAGTCTGAAGTATTTCTATAATGAAAAAAAAAAATTAAGCAAAATTCAATTACTGCACACCAAATCATGAGGTTCTTTCTGAATTCTTATCTGACTGTGACTAAGTAGAAATTAACAAAAAACATTGAGAATTTAAAAGTTATATTTATTTAAATGATAGAATGTAAGTTATTGCATAAACTATCTCTAATGTACAGCACTGCATTTTGTCTGTGATTGCATTTTATCGCTGGGTGATATGCATGCAACAGTGTGGCAAAAAGTTAGGTTCATGTGCCTATACTATTTACTAATTACTCTTGGTACTCAGTGGTACAGATGGCACAAAGAACGAACTTTTACTGCTTTGCAAAACTGCAAAAAATAAAATGGAACTTATATCCTGTTGCAATTATCTTATGGTATACATTTATTTTTGTCCTTTTTGTTGTCTCAATTCAGTGGCTAATGCATTCCTTGAGATGAATATGCTAAAATGGTACTTTATTAGTCTTTCATTAAATAAAAGGGGGTATCAATACTTGCAATGCTTCTGAGATAGTATCTGGTGAGAGTTTACGATCTCCAATGTGTAACAGAATTATATGGTGTCTTGTCTTTCCATTTCTACTTTCAAGCCAGGATGAACTTGGAAAAGTAATGTCGTACATACAGCCCATGTTCAGCAAGCATACAACTAGAAATACAGTAAGAACTATGGTCAGAATGGCAGCTAAAACTACAAATCCAGGAACAAGGCAGTAAAATGTATCACAAATTTACATCCACACACAGACCTGCCTTTGATCTTCACAGCACTTTTGCAGCATTGCCTGTCTTACACTGAAATATAGACTTTAGTCCCAGGCTACAGCCCAAGAGCTGAGCTAGGACACACCATGTATGTAGAGTTAGAAGCTACCTTAACTTTTTACCCCCATAAAATATTTTGACATTTTTTCCACTTCATGCAGCTGAGTTCTCTAAAACAGAATCTTCAACAACTAATCCAAATATTGAGGCTGTTTTAGCAGAACTGGCCACTGGCTCACAAAAAAGCTTCTGTTCAGTAGTGGCACCTTGGACATATCCATTCATGCTCTGGCATTTACCCAATTTCCAGCATCACAGCACAAACAGGGGGTGTATCATCTCCAGCAGACTGCTGGGGATTTGAAGGGAGACAGAAGCTTTAAAGGAAGTTGTTCAAGAGTGGGGAAAAAAGGAGGCAGTGGTTTGTGCACAGTTGATTTCCCAGCTGTAGACCAGGACAGGTATCAAGTTACCTGCTAACTTAATTTTAGTAGTCCTTCTCACACTACAGAAACACTTTTTCAGTGCATCAGAAGCACCCAGAGAGACACAGGGTGGCTCAGTCCCAGAGGAGGAGATGCACCCTCTGCTGGGAAGGTAGCAGTGCAGGGAGGAACTGTTTGGACATGCTGCTTCATACCAGCTACCAGAGAACTCTGACATTCAAGATTCCCACTTTGATGTCAGTCTCAGGAGTTTGGAGGGGAGCCCAGAGGTAAGAGTTGGAAACAACACACTATCCAGCCTTGCTGCACACAGCAGACAGTGAATAAATCCTTGTCTCTGCTAATACTTGTGAAACCCTTTTCTCCTCCACAATGGTCCTCTTTTCTGAGTTAGTTTAGGTTTTATAACTGCTATACAAGTATATTTTTTAAGCCTTTATGTGTTTTCCTGAAATGATATTTATAGCTGGGACCAGCTGCATAAACTTGGTTTACTTTCCACTCTACAATAATGCATATGTTCTGCAAATGCTGCTCTTCCCTTAATGCTCCTTTGTCCACCTGAAAGTGCAAAGACCATCCAGAGACGTGGCCCACAAGTATATTTACTCAGTTCAGACACAGACAACTCACTACAGTACATCAGCTCCTGGGTGCCACAAGGCAAGACTGGGAGCAGCATTCCAAGAGAGGCATCTGGTGGAAGAAGCAGCTCCTGAATCCCCAGAGCAATGGCTGTTTCCAACTGCAGTTTAGCAAAGGGAAAAGTAGCACTGATATTGTGATCACCTGGATTGTTTGCCATGCTGCCTCTCTCAGCTACATACTACTCCTAATCACATTTCATCTCTATGTTATGAAAAAGAAGATATAATCCAGGAGTTCCCTGAGGTCTAGTGGCCCAAGCATTGGCCAGAGCAGTACACGTACATCTTTCAGAAGCATAAACCTCATAACACTTCCAGATACATAAACTCAGCATTTTTATGCTGTATATTATTTTTTGATTAGGCAAGGGGATTACGATGATGAGGTTTGAGAGTCTGGGGATAGAGAGGGCTTTGGATCTTTTTAGGTTGCTTTTATAATTTAAATTAGTTCATGAAGACTTAATTTGTGGCAGAGTCATTCAGAAATAGCTTTTTGGAAGTTAGATATATATTTCAGGTGCTTTCAATGACTCATTATTGAAACCTTCTAAAAAACAGAAACTCCCTGAAACCCCCACTGTCTTGTTGGGTTTTTTTTGTTGTTGTTGTTTGTTTGGGGTTTTTTTGTTGGTTTTTTTTTTTTGTTGTTGTTGTTGTTTTGTTTGTTTGTTTGTTTGTTTTCTTTTTTCTTTCTTTAAAAATAAATTAGCAGCAGCCCAGGAAAACCACAGATTCAGCATGCTCATATTTAAAAACAAAAATCATTATCCTCAAGCAAGTTTAATTAAACTAAAAGAAGAGTTTACAATGAAGAAGAAATAGGTCAGGAAGGAGTAACATAAAATAAAATTACATCTTGAAAATAGTCCAGGAAAAGCAAGACAAGTCTGAATGCAGTAAATAATGATATCAGGGAGAAGATGGGATTCTGAAGGGTAGAAAGTCATGGGAAAAGCAAGGGCATTTGTTATCTAAACATAGCTGCAGAGCATTTGGTTGTTTGTGAGGAAAGTTGCTTCTCCACATGGAGTTTGTGGTAGAAAGAAGATCTTCGGCTCCAGTCTTGGCCTTTTTGCATGTACTACTCCCTGGTCAATAACTTTCTGAATAATACAAACTATCAATGAGCTCTTTTAAAAGCCTGTCTTTCTGGCACTTGAAGCAGAAGTTCCAACCTAGCTGCTTTGCATCCTTGACCACTCATTCTGCGTAACACAGAGGTGTGATTCCCACTGACTTCTTAGAAGCTAGCATCTAGAACTTTATATTTGTTATTATTTTCAACAAATTCTTTAGGGTCATTCTATAACCAAGAACTCACAAAATCAAGTGGGTTTATCTTGTTTAGCTACTGTCTGTCTTTTGATAATATATCAGTCGCATCATAGCAAAATTCCAGCATTTTACTTTGTCTCAGCACCTAAATGCAGATTTTATTATATTGTCCCATCTTAAGTAGCAAATATTCTTACAATCATTACTCTTACAATCAAACTACTTAAGATATTGGTTCTTGAGTGCAATAACATTAAAACAAAAAGTAATCACTTCTGGGACCATCATCCTCAAAATTCACAAGGGGTTAAAGAAAATTCATTAAGTGAGCTCAGAAAAAATCTGCTCAGCATTTGAAGAGGGTCTTTCAATCTTGTGAAGCACTTTCATAAATTCTGTGAACCTCTATGTCAATTACTTCATCTTGGGCTGTATGGTAATTAATGTTTTCCACTCAAGTAATATGGTGAATCTGTTCCCTCTGCAGCTAAACTTCCCTGTTGTATGAGAGTTGAAAACTCCTCTGGCTTTTCAGCATGTGCATGAGTTCTGCTTTTGGCTTCCTAGGGTTTCTGTCCAGGCTGTGTGCTGTGAAATCTTTTCTGATACTTCTAGCTTCTTCCCTGGGTTCTGCTGTGATTATTAAACCACTGATGATATAGCTGTCAAATTATGAAAGGGAATCTGCATTGCTTTATTCATTGAACCTGCCTCATATTGCCCCATTTTCTTTCTGAGTTGTTTAAGCATGAAATGGTGGTTGTTTACAAAGCAGACCCACTCGTATTTGCATGCACTGATTCAGAGCTTTGCTGTACATCTGTCTCTGAGTGCCTGAGCCCAAAGTCAGAGCAGATACTGGAAACAAGCCCTTGTGGCCACCACAGACCTGCCAAAGACAGGCACAGCTTTCCTGTGGTGCTCCAGCAACAGGAGCAGACAGCTGCAGGAATTCAAACATTTGAAACAAAGCCCTCGAAGCTTCATAGAGGCATTTCCTCCTCCTCCACAGAGGTAAACAAGAAATTGCCATGAGGAAAATGCAATCCCAAGGTAGGACTGTATTTCATGGGAATGAACAGCAAGCAGGCAGCTGCAGTGCAGATAGAGTGAGGGCAATCAGTAAAGAACAAATAATCCAATTTTTTCTCAGGAGAATGAAGACCAAAAATGAGCCTGTATGTAGCAACTTGGGGAAGCCATGAGGCAGACAGGCTGGACTGAAACACCTGCCAGCTCATGGAAGAGTGGACAGTTTTCTCACAGTGACCTAAAGGGTCTGGCCTCCTCCCACTAATTTAGGTAAAAGAGAAATAACACTGATGATATTTTTGTTTCCTGTGTGCTGTATAATTGTCACAAAATGAAGTCTTTTTCAGCAGCAAAATGGGAAGTTCATGAAGTCTAAGTACCAATTTATGCTCATAACTTCAGCCAGATTGTTCTGGACAAAGCACTGCCAAGAAAGCAGGTCTGCCTGTCCCGCTCAAACGGGATATTCATGACTGAAACCAGTATTGTGTCTTCTGAGATCACACACAGAATCACTAGATTGAAAGAGCCCTTCAAAATCAAGTCCAACCCATGCCCTAATACCTCAACTAGACCCTGGCACCACATCCAGTCTTTTTTTAACCACTTACTTTTTAAACATCCAAGGAGGGTGACTCTACCACCTCCCCAGGCCATTATGGAATGTGTCACCTCAAGAGACTATATCAGTACTTTATCATCCTTTTGGAAAAAAAAAATTCCCAATATCCAACCTAAATTTCCCTTGATGCAGGTTAAGATTGTGTCCTCTGGTTCTTTCAGTTGTTGCCTAGATGGCTGGTATCTCTCCAGGAAAATGCTCATTATTTCATCTCCTTTGTGATGTTCTCACACAGGAGAAAATTCCTATAGCAACTTGCCTTGCTGCAGCCCTGATAGAACTATTAGGGAGAAATCTGTTCTGCTATGTGTTTGAATTCACTGTCTAGAGTTCAGGAACAAGCAAAAAATTACAATAAACTCTTCCTTGCCAGTGTCCTATGACTTGGCCCCTGTGGAGACTTTGGGGCCTACAGAAACATACTGAATCAGAAAAACAGTGTCTGTGGCTCCTTTCATTCACCATCATTGCTGTTACTGCTGCCAGGGAGAATAAGTATCTCTTGCCTTTTCAGACAATCACAGAATGGTTGAGAGTGAAAGGGATGCATGGAGATCATCTGATCCAACCTCATGCTCCAGAAGGCCACCCAGTGAAGGCTGGCCAGGACCGTGTCCAGGTGATTCCTGAGTGTTGCCTCTTTTTCCATCACTGGGGGTCACTGGAAAAAGCCTGGCTTTGTTTTGAGGGAAAAAAAAAAAAGCCTAGCCTTTTGCACTTTCCCCTAGTATATTTAAAACATTGATAATATCTTCCATGAGAGCAATGGCTGCATGCAGATAGTTTCTACCTCTTCCAAAACCTCACCAGGTGTTGAGATTAGTCTGTCCTTAGTGGAAGACAATTTTTCCTCTCATTAATTTTTCTTTCATATTCACTCACAGGAATTTTGAGGGAGTGTATATTCCAGTTTTCTTTGCTTATCCCATTGACCTCCTTTAATAACTTATTAATAAAAAGACCATTCTTTCAGCCTTGCTTTCTTCAATGAATAAATTACCATGACATCATCTGGTAGGAACTGAGCACAGAACATAAATTTCTTAGTGTTTTTTCTCCTTAAGCTATCACCTGAAACATGTCTGCTCAGGTGAAATATGACTCTACAGGTTCTTATTGTCCAAAATCACCTTTTCTTCCAGACCTCATGAAGACTGCTTCCTCTCTTAGACCCAGTAAAGAGCAACAGCAAGGAGAACAATGCAAGAAACTCCTGGAGCAGCAAAGAAATCACATGATGTACTCTGTGATGGCAACAAGGACAAGACTCATCACTGGGCCAGATGTGATTTTGAAGATGCTCAGCTTCAACTAATCCAGAGGCACATGGATGGCCACATATCACACAGACATTTAAAAACAGGTTGTACCAGGTATCAGATACTTAAACAGTGGCACAAGCATTGGAACACCAGTACAGAGAGCTTTCAAAGATACAGCAGCTTGCCTTCTGAGGTTTGCATTTGTATTCTTAAGAGGCAGGATAAATGAGATTAATCTCTACAAAATAATAAAATATCTTAATGCTACACAACAGTTACAGTTTTACCTTCAGCTGCCTGAATCACATGTCTAGGACATGTTTTCACTCTTTCAATTCTTGCCACAGTTTGCATACTGAGGATTTGCTAAACCCATAGCAATGCACATCCTGAAATTAATGGAGAAGAGAATATGGAGCTTAATGATAACCTCTAGGATATAATACCTACAGTTTCTTTCCTCTTCCAAATTACCATGTTAAGCATAATCACTCCTGTTAATTCTGCTTGTTTTGGGAATAAATCAGCTTTCTAAATTCTCACAATTGGTGAGGGTTTACGCCATTTTATATAAAGTTTGAGTGGTCAGATCTATTTATTTGTTGATTTATTTGCTTTCATTAGGTTCTTCCCAGCATGAATTCTTGTTCTTGGAATGGTGAAATACTGGTGAGTGAAGAAATAAATTGTTACTTTCAGTCACCGGTGACTAAAACCTATGGCTTCTGGCACAATAAATTTAGGCAGAAACTTGACAATCACTCTTGCTTCCCAGCAAGAGTTTATGTCTGTTGCTGTGTGAAACAGAAATAAGATAACAAATATTTCTTGTTCAGTATTGTTCATTTTCATCCATTTCAAGTATGGTTGTTGAGGCTATTTACAGTTAGTAAAAATACCCTAGTAAATAGTTCTTAGGGTTTGCATAGGAAAGAATGTTCCTACTGTATCCTCTTTCAAATAGCTACATACAAACTTTACTATTTGACTGATAAAATAATGTATATGGTAAATAGCTACCATTAGAAATACAGTTTTGTTATATGTTTTTAAACTGTGCCCTAAAAATTAGTATGTGCTATTTATAGTAATTGAGGAAATGAGCTTTTCCACTTCTTCCTTCGGGCCTTACTTCTCTTGGTTACCTTATAACGACCAATGTTCATAAACACATTTACTGACTTGGGCATGGCTTGCCTTCGGTTGAAGTGTTCACCATGAGAAGTGGTGTTCTGAATGGAATAAACACTTTGAAAAGTCTGTTGGAGCACAATTTTATAGTTATTCAGATAATTTACAGTAGAAAGGTAAATCAAGCCTGACTTAGTGCTGTACACTAAGTACAAATACAAGTCATTGTGTAGATTACTCTTGTATGATGTACAACAATCATAAAAAACACTACCAGAAGTAAACACTATATAAATATGATCTCTTGCACAGTGCATTTCTTATATTTGATCAATTTTTCAGACCTTCTTGTTCCCCCTCCTCCAAGGATATCTAATCTTGATTCCCAAATGTACACCAACACCACTGGCAAGGTCTTCCAATGTTTACTTGGTAATCACAAGGCTAAGTAATCATTGGATTACAAACCATACTTTTTCCTCTTTAAATGCCAAGATAGAACTTCCACCTCTTGAATTTTGTGTCTACTGGAATGAAGAGCTGTCTTTTACCAAATTCATGTTCCAGAATAAAGTATTTATTACCATACACTAGTCCATTCTTCATTGTTCAACATTAACAGAGACGGAACAGAATATCTTAAACATTTCCATAGGAAGTGTTTTCCAATTCCATCATTGTTATGATTGCTTCTCTTTTTTGATTGATAGTCACTTACACTGACCCTAAAACTGGATGTAAAATTCACAAATTATGTACTACAACAGCCAAATACAGAAGAATTGTTGATGGCATTCACAGTTCCTGTTCACACCTTTCAGGATCATATTCTTCCAACTGCTTAAAGCTTTTTTAGAGTGGGAGGTCATATTCAGCTGAATAGTCACTAGAATATCCTAGTTTCTCTCATATGTTACAGTTTTCCAAAATCAGACCCTTTTAATTTTGTACTGCCCAAATCCCTTCCACTTAATTTTAAAATATGAAATAGAAGATACTTAGGGCTAGAAAACTAGCTCTATCCACGTTTGATTAAGGTCACCTTGCCCAGATAAATCATTGTTGGTATTAATGTAATGTTTTATTCTAGTATTATAGGCACTCCAGACTATAAAAGTGGTAAGAGTCATTCCATTGATAAATGGAAGGATTGTAGTGGAAGGATTGTAATGGGCCCTTCTGCCTTAAACATCAGCCCACTGATGCCCAGACACTCAAACACCTTTAGAAGTCTACACTGACCACTGAATTAATTCTGAACACCAGAACAGTCAGAAACAGATTGTGGTACAAAGAAATTAAAGTAAGTTAATGCAAAGAGATGGAAACTTATTTGATGTCACTCTAAACCTAATTTTAAACTAATAAGTGCTCTATTCTGTCCAGCTAGCATTAATTATCAAAGAATTGCAAAAAAAAAAAAAAAAAAAAAAAAAAAAAAATCATAGGAATAAGAAATTAATAAAATTTCTCCTGTCTTTGTTTGTCATACTTCGTACTCGAACAAGTGATGATTGTGAACCCTCATGGATTCTTACAGAAAAAAAAACAAACAAAAAAAAACGTAATTCCTAAATAAAATTATTATTCCTCTGCATAAATGTGCAAATATATTTTAATGTGCAAATCAGATGAAATATTTTGCAGGAAGAGAAAAACATTTAGGTCAAATTTATCTTGGTCTCATATGAAGTTTTTTTCTGCCATGAATCTCTTGCTTACTACATATTCCTTGAGATTCATGCTTCTGCCTCCTATACAAATGTTCTAAGATCAGGGCCTACCAAAAAAGTGAAGATGCTGATTCAGGAACTGATTTTTATTTTTAAGCAGTGTACCTGGACAGGTGCTACTGAAAGTGCAAGTCTGAAGAAAATCATGGGAATACTCATATTGAGACAGAAAGATGTCTCAATCCCAATCAGATATCACAGAATGGTTGCATGTTAATAAAAAATACAGTAACATTGCAGTGGCATGTCCATTATGGGATTTCTATAATCTTCTTTCTGTCCTTCTACCTCCAGCATCTTTTATCTTATCTATCCAGTCTTTCATCTGTGCTGTCCCCATGCCTCAATACCCTGTCTTGGCTACCTAGCAAATAAATGAAATGTTTACTGCTGGTGTTTACAGTGCTTCCAACTGTCTCGAATGACAATAATGTTAATTGTAAGTGATGAATCAGAGATCAGATATTAGTCAGCAAATTTTCCTGCTATTTGCACAGCAATATTGGTCTAAAGTCTAACCTGCTCATTTCCTGCCTGGTGGTAATGAAGTATCTGAACCTTGGATGAACCTTAGGCTCAACTCCAATGGGCTGTTTGTAGAAGGATGATCTTCCCAAGCACTTTAGAACAGAGGCTAGAATATCTTAAAAAGAAATCTTTTGGAAACAGTATTCTCAAATCATATTGAAAACATGTAATTTTCCCTAAAGTAATTGAGTGACAGGCACAATAAATACAGATTAAATAAGATTTATAAAAGATATTTTTTTGTTTACTTGTTAGGAATTGACAAAAATCATGTTTCTAAACCACTGCTTGAGGAACCAGTGTCAACTTTCTCTTTCTTACAGAACATAAGGTCCAAAAGAGCACATTGGTGTTGGATAAGGCAAACATGAATACAGCAGTGAAAAATACAATATAAAAACATTTGCTCATGTTCTATTGGACACATGATTACATTATAGCAGGATGGATCTGTAAAGTACATGACAGTATGATAGTTGATGGTTTTCATGCTCTACTACACACTTACAACACAATACTGACACAACACCTCTACTACCACAGCTGCACAACACAACATCTTCTGTGACACTGTCAAAACACGTTACTCATAAGAAGCTGCTGCAACCCTTTCAACCACATCCTTAAAATATTGCTGATATGGCTTTTTAATAAGATTATACTGGAGGAAATATTCTGTAGGCATTTGAGTTTTGGACATGTAGCTATACTTTCTTTGAAATGAAACAGAAATTTAAAAAAAACCCTGCAAACAAACATATTTTGGTTTCAAAATGTCACGGTGCCACAGAACTCTTGAGGCATTTTCAAATATGCATCATAATACAGATCTGGAAAAAAACTAACAAAAAAATTCTTTCCAAACACAAAATATTTTATTTGAAAATAATTTTTCTTTTTCCCCAACACAACCTAAACAGTATGATAAATTTCAATTTCAAAAAATACTTTTGTTTCATCTGAAATATATGATGACATACTATATAACTATCAGAATTTCTCTGATCCAATGAAATTTCATCTTTATGGATTGTCTATTCCGAAAATGTTGGAGAGATTCTCAGCTTTCA
The DNA here is from genome assembly GCF_903797595.1 of Erithacus rubecula. NCBI lineage: Eukaryota > Metazoa > Chordata > Aves > Passeriformes > Muscicapidae > Erithacus > Erithacus rubecula. Next base: position 20,371,249 of record NC_136661.1, read on the forward strand.
TCTTCATTTCTCTGCTTTCCCCTTAATTCCTTTATACCTAACTGCAGATGATGCCTAGATATCTTTAATTACAAATATTTATATTTGGGTTTAAAGACACAACAGTGACTTCATTTATAGGGAGTTATTTCTTCTGGTTGCCATGGAAGCCCACAGACTAACTTCCTTACAGCTGCCTACAATGGCACAGTTGGAACAGGACTGCAATGTTACATTTCAATGATTTATTCTGAAACAAGTTTTATCTAAATTATTCATTATTCTAATGAGAGGATACAGAGAAACACATGATTAGCCATAAAAGACTACGATGTTTTAAAAATGAAAGAAGGAGATGGAAGTAACTTAGCCTTCTAGATAACTGAGAATAAGCAGAGCAAATTAAAATGGTATGGTAGGTGGTAAGATGGTCTGAGCAGGAAGACAATGCTGCTGAGCTGACAGGGAAATATGGTGAGAAAGCAGCAGAGCTGAGTTGCTCTGGCACATAGGGGTTAAAAACCAGTCTGACAGATAACACATCATGTGGTCCCTCCTCAGCAATTCTGGGTACATTTTGTGTTTGTTTGCATTTCTTTCTGGAGTAGCTGTCCCCAGATTTATTTTTTTCAAAGGTAAACTCACCAGCTATTGAGATTTGGAGAAACGAACACATTAAGTGTTCTCATACAAGTAATGATTATCCTTGCAATCAAATTATCAGACAGATTATAAAATAGTGGAGACAAATGGCCAACCAAAACACCAAATGGTTGTTAATTTGGATAGAGAAAAAAAAAAAGTCTCATAAAGTAATTGTTGTTCCCCATGTTTTTATAAAGTTTGTGCGTGATGTTTCATTACAGAAAACCACTTCGAGTCAATTCAGCCACTATATATCTAAAATATTTAGCAGTTACAAAAAGCTTAATAAAGCCTCTATTTGTTTATAAAATGAACAAACATATCTTCCAGAAAACATCCAGATGCTTTTTCCCTGGCTCTCATTGGTCCAGATGTCCTTTGTTGGTTTGACATGACACCAAATTATTTCCTTTTCCAGAGAGAAAGGAACAAGCACATGGGGTTGTCACATTTGTGTCCCTTGGGTGAGGGAAGAGGACAGTGAACACAACACTTCTATACTTAGTCTGTTCTAAAGATGCTTTAAAATGCTATTTTTGAATTGTATTTATTTATAATACATTCTTGTTCAGGAAAAAGCTATAGAAAACAACAACAACAACAAAACCTTATTCTTATCTTCATCCAGTCTAAAGAAAGCAGAGGAAGAAAACAATCTAGTAGTCTTCAAACTCATAGATGTGGAAATCCAAGGTATTTTTATCACCTTTTATAAGAAGGGATCTGTTGAAGAAATGCTAAGAAGAGGGTGACACAGCTCCAGGAAACTGCATGAGACAAAACACCAGCTTGAAAACATTCATGATGTTAAGTTTTATCCTATTTATTATTCTCTTATAATAGTTCTCTTCTATAAGAGTGAACAGAGTGGCTGCTACACTGGAAGGTCCTGCTGCCATCCAGGGGGAACCTGAAGGGCTGGAGAAATGTACTGATGGAAGCCTCAGAGTGCTCAAGAAGAGGAAGTGCAAAGCCCTGCACCTGAAGTCCTGGCCTCGACAGGAAATAGGAACTGATATTCTGGAAAGCAAGTCTTCAGGAAAAAAGCTGGAAAGGAAGAGGAAAGGAACAAATAAAAGGAAGGGCATTCCTCCAAAACCAGGTATTTCCACCTAGCTGGACATCCCTATCCAGAACAGCAGGCTGCACACTGAAAGAACAGCCATAACTAATCTAGGTAGCCCAACCATTTATTCCATGAATAAAGAAATTAACAACTAACCTAGTGGGTTACTCTACTTTAAGAGCTACAGAGGCAGTCATCTGTCAAGGATATGTGTTTCAAGGGAGGTGTTCTGGGAGTCCAGATGAGAGATGTCACTAAGAAAATGCCAAGCCTAAGTAATGCCACTGATTATTACCCACTATTAGTGCTCCATGTAGGTGTCAGTGATAAAGAGCAGCTGTCTGGGTGCTGCACATATTATGATGAACAAACAGGAGGAACTGGAGATGTGCACACACCTGAGTGGGTATCGTATCATGGACATCATAGGGACGTGGTGAGGGGGTGGCACTGTGACTGGAGCATTGGAATGGAAGGTTTTAGGCTTTTTAGGAAAGACAGGCTAGGGAGATGAGGAGTGGCGTATAGACATCTATGTCAAACAACAGGAGAGTATGGAACAGTGCCTGGGAAAGGGCAAGGAGACAGCACAGCCTGTGAGTCAGGACTGAGGGGAGGGCGGGGACACGGAATGTTAGAGTGGGGATCTGCTCCACCCAGACAGGTGGACCAAGCTGATAAAGCCTTTTGTTGGCCAACAGGAGCTGCCCCACCAGCCCTGATCCTCACAGGGGATTTCAACCACCCCAACATCTGCCAGAGGGACAACACAGTAAAGCACAAACAATCCTGGGGTTTCCTTGAATGTGTCAACTACAGCTTGCTCAGAGAAGTGATAGAGGAGCCAGAAAGGACAGGTGCCATGCTGGACCCTGTGCTCATGGACAGAAGGAGCTGGTGAGGAATGCAATGCTCCAAGGCAGCCTTGGATGCAGTGGAACTGGAGATCCTCGGGGCAGTGAAGAGGGCACACAGCAAACTCACTGCTCTGGATTTCAGGAGAGCAGACTTTGGCCTTTTCCAAGACCTGCTTTGTAGAGTCCCGTAGGACAGAGCCCTGGAAGGCAGAGAGGCCCAAGAATGCTGGCTGAACTTGAAGGATCACCCCTCCAAGCTCAGGAGCATCCCAACAAGGAGGAAATTGGACAAAAATGCCAGGAGGCCTTCATTGACGGATAAGAAACTGCTGAGTAAACTCAGTGAAAAATTTATCAGAAGCTGGTAAGGAGTACAGGTAGCCTGTGAGGAATACAGGGAAATTTAATAGGAAGCTAGGGTTAAACCTAAGGAAGCCAAGTCCCAGCTAGAGTTGAGTCTGGTCAGGAGTATCAATCATAACACAGATCCAGAGGGATCCTGACTGGCCTGAGAGATCCACCAAGCAAATCTCATGAAGTTCAGCAAGGCCAAATGCAAGATCCTATTGCTGGATCATGGCAACTCCAGACTCACACACAGGCTGGCACAGAAGTGATTGAGAGCAGCCCTGTGGGGAAGGACTTGGTGGTGGTGGCTGATGGAAAACTCACCATGAGCCAGTAGTGAGTACTCCCAGCCCAGAAAGCCAAGGGAATCCTGGCTGCATCCAAAGGAGCATGGCAGCAGGTCGAGGGAGGGGATTCTACCCCTCTGCTCTTGTGAGATCCTGCTGGGAGCACAGTGCCGAACTCTGGTGTTCCCAGCATAAGAGGGACACAGAGGAACAGCTGGACCAAGTCCAGAGGAGATCACAAAGCTGATAAGAGGGCTGGAACTCCTGCTTAAAGACAGGCTGAGAAAGTTGGGGCCATTCAGGCTGGAGAAGAGAAGGTTGTGTGCAGACCTTATGGCAACCTGCTAGTGTCTGAAGGGGAGAAACAGAAGACCTCTTCATCAGGAAGTGAAGCAGTAGGACAAGGAGTAATGGGAAACACTGAAATTAAGGGAATTTCGGTTAGACACAAGGAATAAATTTTTTTATTATGAGCATGGTGAAACAGGCTGCCCTGGGAGGCTCTGGATTACCAACCCTGCGAGTGTTCAAGGCAGGTTGAATAAGACCTTGAGCAAGCTGGTCCAGTTTTCCATGTCCTGCACATGGAAAGGGAGGCTGGGACTTGATGATATTTAAAGTCTTTTCCAAGCCTTAACATTCTATGATTCTATGAAATAGAAATATTCACAACTATTGTGTTAGTCTGCCTTTCTCCTCTGATGTGAAAGGATGTAAAAGAGATAATGAGTTTTTGCTTAACTTTTCACTTAGAAGTAAATACGTACTATTGAAATTCCAGGGTGACTCTGAAAAGGAGTTCCCACTGCTTTCAGCAAAGGATAAATCTAGTTGAAAACTTGGCAGCTGCTTTCCCTTTACCTTTCATGAGAGAAATCAAACAAAAATACAGTGAACTCTCAGAGAGAAATATATTTGTCCTGTCCAAATAAATTAATATGCACTGAAAATCCAGAATTTATTACTGCACTACATTAAGGATGAGATTGACTTTCGGGAGACTGGTTGAAATGCTGATTGTTGACAAACCAATAACAAAATTCTTTACATTAGCTTGAAGATATTTTTTTTTCATGCAACATAGTACAACTTTGCTATCACAGCCTTAATCTCTGCTTGAGAATTTCCAGTATTTTACAACTCAGAACATATAAATCAGCTTCACCCTAGATTAGCTGTTCAGCATGTTTATTTACCCACAACTCTTTAACCTTGACATGACAGATATAGTTTAAAAAAAGAACACACAAGAAACCTCACTGTTCACTTGAGAACTCAGAGAAAGTATTAATCAGTAGAAAGATGACCTGCAGTAATGACATTTGGTTAGATATGTCTTTCTGGATACGATAAAGTAAGAATTTGAGCCATTTATCATAGCAGTGATTGCACTGACAGCCCAAAACACAGGAATCTCCCACAGGAGTTCTCTGAGTTTCTTCAACCTTCTCTCCCACACTCTGCCCATGCCTCATGTAAGAAGCAAGTCTTTAGGAAGCACCACACTTTTCCCAGTATTTATCACTTTCTACACAGAGGGTGACTATTTTTGTATTTCCCAAAAGGTCTGCTTTAAGGTTAAGTAACTTTCTGAGGATAACTGCACCCCAGAGAAGAGTTTACAGTTTTTGTATTCAAATAGTTCCACTAGAAAAATCAGTGGCTACTTCCATAGTAACTTCCTCCCAAGAGCCACTGTGCTTTTCATGGTTGGGCCATGACAGACAACTCCAGGATTGCCAAAACTGCTAGCATATCTGTACAAGCAGCTAAAGATGTTTGCACAGATTCCAAGGTCCTGCTTTAAGATCACTGATCAGAACACCTCATATTAAAATGAGTCCACAAAAGATACAGATTCCCACTTACATTTCATCTGTATTTTCATGGCCATCCTGTTGACTCCTTGCTCTGGGCCACTTGTCCAAGTTCCCTGTCTCTGGTGGAGGCTGTGACCAATGGAGTAGAATGTGGAAAGTGGGAGCTGAGGACAGGGGAGTATTGGTGTCACCCACAGTCACATCAAGCTGAGTTATAGGGCTCTGATGCATCCAAGAGGGAGGCAAAGCTGAAATATTCTGGCCAGCCTAGAAGCAGACCATCAATCCCTTGGAAAATTTATCATGGAAAAGGGTCTCAGGACTCCAGATGCCTCCTGGGTTAGATTCATGTTGCAAGTAGTTCAGAAGATCTGGAATCTGGGCTTTGGTGCCCCTAGGTCTCATATATTAAGTGTCTGAGGGTTTTTAGTCCCATCAAATTGTCTTAGTATTAACTGTGTCTGATTATCTGGTCTCAGTGATGAACGCAATCTGACCTTAAAAGAGATACTTACTGGAACTTTTTTCTTTTTTTGCGTGACTGAAAACTTGGAATGCAGCTCTTCACAGCACAGTACACTTGTAGCAAGTTTAGACACTCTAAAGCTCCTACAGCTGAACTCATAGTTTCCCAAAATCAACAGAAAGGGCAATAAAAACATTAAGGAAGGTATTAGCTTTATTTTGACAAAACTGTTTGTTGTAAAGGACAACCTGCTGGCTATTTACATTTAGCTGAGGGGCCTTGGTTTGGGTTTACATTATGTATCATGTGATATCTTTATTTTTTCATCCTCTGAGCTCTCATTCCACTAAGGAATGCTACAGAAACCACTTCCCACTTCCTCCAGGAAGAGATTTATTGTTGGAGATTATATACTTGAGTATTAATAATGAACTTTAAAAAATTAAATCCTTTATTACATTATGGTAGTACATGAAAGTCCTGTCTTTCTGTCAACAAAGCAAATTAAAAGAATTATTAAAGAATATTTTAAAATTACATAAACAGTTGAGTAACCTTGGACATACAAAAAAATTCTCATCCTTCACTTAAATTGCAGCTGACCTAGAAAGATGCATTCAAAGCTTTCTAAATCTGCATTATTAAGTTCACACCTAAATATTCTGTTGGTTTTGTTGTTTTCTTGTTTAGGGAGACATGCTATTGTTGCATGGCAGATGTAACATGCTGCTTATCTTAGCAAATTTAGAAATTATGTAACTTCCAAGGGACACACAGTAGGTAAAAATAAAATGCTGCATTGTTGGTTTGCACAACATTTGGTGATTTAACCTGGCTACAGGAGTATGCCATTGGTGATCCCAAGACCAATTAAAAAAAAAGAAAAAGCTTTCTTATATAGAATTGGCTTCCCAAAACAGTAGTAGAAGATTTCTCAATTTATACAAGAACAAACCTAAACCCAATATGGTGTCTGAAAGTGGTGTGCATGGGAAAAACAAATGGAAAAAAGCAGCCTCTACCACTGACTTTAGATTACATTTTCTATGTTTACAGATAATTCTATAATATACTTTCTTATCAGACAGTGTAGAAGTTATCCATGTTTTAGAATTGTTGTTCCTATCTTGACAACATTGCAATACACTCATATGGAACTGAGTGTACTTTGATAAACTTTAAAAATTAAGGGCGTAAAATGGGTACAATTTCCTAAACTTATCATAATAGAAAAAGCAGAGTGAAATAAATTTAGGAAAACAGAACAAAACAAAACCAAAGCCATCATAGTCTGGAAGCTTTGGAATGGGTTGTGGGGAAGCTTATTGAGTCTGTCTTTGGAAGTCTTTAAGGACATCTCTCAGTAATAATTTTGGTACAGTTGATCCTGCCTTGTGGCAGATGGATAATTTAATGAAGTCCTGAAGTCCCCTCTAGCCCTGATTCTTGTGATTAGCAATTTCCCCTACATACTCCTATCTTAAAGACCACATCACATTGTGGAACTCTATCCAGTGAATAATTTTTGTCATGTCGCTTTTATACAGATTTTGCAAAATGTCCTTTGTAAATAATGCAGTTTCTAAAATATCAGTAACCAAATCTAAATTCACCCTTAAATATGTATTTTTCTCTGTCACACAGGCAAATATAATAGTTCTGAAAGCAATTTACAAGGAGTACATCTTTTTGATGTAATTTGCTCTCAACTTTCCAATAAACCTAAATTTACTTTTATAAGAGAGGTCTCTTATTATTTTGTATTTGATTTGCAATTAAACCATCTTTAATAAAACTAAAGACTATTCTTAATTTTTATAAAGATTTTTTTTAAGGTTTCTAATTTAGTCTGTTACTTACCAGACCTATAGTCTCACTAAACTTCAGTTTTGAGAAAACCTTTGACCTCAGAACATGCATAGCAGAACACCTTTTTACTTCTTCCCTTTGACCATAACTTTATTTTGATTCCTTGGATACATTAAAGCAAAAGGACAGTAGAAACTGGTTTGTATAAATACCATGGCAGTAATTTTGTAGTTCAAGTAGAATGGGGCCAATAGCAATCACAATCAAATTGTTGAGTCCTTTCAGACAGTGTGCTAATAAACTAACAGTTTCCAGAAGTTAATCACAAGAAAATTCTCAAACCTGATCATGATTATGAAAAAAGCAAACAACAACAACAACAAAAAAAAGAAAACTAATGGTTATGAACTTATATTTAACTAATACTAGCTAGCTTTTGTCCCCAGATTTCAAGTGAGTATGTGTATAAATTAACACATATGGATTCTATACAATAAACTATTGACTTCAAATTTAGCAATTTTGAAGATGTTGTTAGTGTTTTGTGCCAGTTTTGGAGATTTGGAAACCTGGCAAAACTATCATGGGAACCAAGTGCAAGCAATGTGTTCTCTAGGGATAGAGGCTCCTGGTTTGACCCCAGCTTTTGAGCAACTAGGAGCTGGATTTTCTGCCAAGAAATGAAAAACTGCCATGTACTTATTGAAGTTTCTTTATTCAATCCCAACTTGTGTTTTTCCTCAGAATGAACATAAATGTGACCTTGGGATATGCTTCAAAAAGCATGTTGTTCCCATCCACATTTACCATGCTGTAGTTGCACATGTATTATCATTGCTTAAAAACAAACCTATTTTCCCAATATTAAAAATAGGAAAGGACCCATTGCCCATAAAAATGAGTTATAGCTTAGCAAACAAAAACATTTAAATAACTTGATTTCACTATTAGCTGTTCTACCCTGACCTGGAATCTTATTGCAATTTGACTAAGAATAAATTTTGTGCCATGAGAAATGTTTTTCAAAAAAAATATGCTATCTTAGTATTTCTGGTAAGCAACTTACTCTGCTTACCATATGGCCATTAGCTGGTTGTCACTGAAGACATCAATGAAATTTCAAACCAGACAAGTAATTTGATTCTACAATAGAGAGAGGACATTTAAAACTAAAAACTGGCTATTCTAAAACTGGGTCTCAAAAGAACACCTCACAAATATATTAACAGAAGAATGTATTTGTGAAACACTAACAAGTGTGCAAACACATGGAAATAAAATAAACTTTTAAAGTCTTAATCTTAAAGGAAAGGGAGGTTCCCAATCAAGACAACATTTTCACTGTTTAAAGTCTGAGAATACTCTGTGAAGTCCACAGATTTTTGTATCTGGATCTCCGGCCACTTTTGGATCCATCTGTTCCCACACCACAGTTGATTTACCAGAAGTTATCTGGCTTTGTCAGGTCCAGTTATTTTCAAACATAGTCCTCTTGAGTGAAGGTTTTAGGCTGCTGGAAATTACCAGTCTTGGCCTGCTTTCTGTATTCCCATTCTGAAACATTCAAACTTGAACAAACTCCCTAACAACATATGGGTTTTAGAATAGGGATAGAAGAAAGAAGATAGAAGAAAGTCAGTTCTTTTAAAGAATTCTTCTTTTTACTGTTATTGCATAATTCTCTTCTTTCCCGGGGGAAAGCAAACTGAGGAAATGTAAGCAGTTGTTTCCATGTTTCAAAGAAAAAAATCTCATTCAACAGAAATTGCTGAAAATTGGGCTGTCACCTCAGTAATTCCACATCACTACTTTCCACTTAATTTAACTAGAAAAAGTGCATCAGTCACAGCTAACTTCATGTGAACATTCCATACATTTTACAAGCCCCTGCATAGCCACTTTCCCATGTCTGACCCTGTGATATATTTTTATGGCTATTTCCTGATGAGGGACAACACTAGGTCTCCCTTCCTTACTAGCTGAATCCTGAGCAGTAAGTAAAAAGAATTTCCTTTAGCGGAATGAAGATGAAGAAAATAATATCTTGCAATTTTTATTCTTCTACTTTCCTTTGAAAGTAGAAGCCTCTATACCACCCATTGAGTTCAGCGTAAGTTAAGCATCTAAATAACTTTGACATTCTGGCCTTACACATGTCAAAAATCAAGAAGATGCAAAGCAGAAGCTCACAGATATACACAAGAATCATAGAAGCATTGGCTGGAAGGAACTTCTGGAAGCCATCCAGAACTAACTGCTTGAAGTCAGTCCGTGAAAAATACCAGGCTGAAGATTTTTGAAACTTGGCTATTCAAAGCCATGACAACTCAAGAGTGGAATTTCCATGGTCCTGTGCACAGCTCCCTCCAGAGATGTACCACTTCCCTTTTTTCCTAACAGCCAGCCTCCCAACAAGGAATGTGACTACTGTCCTTTTTTATTCTGCCTGTCCCCTTTCAGAAGATTCCATCTTCATAATTTTTATAACATTTCCTCAAGTTGGCTGCTATAATATTGTTTCTTAGCCTCTCACCTATCAAATTAAAACTGTGCCTGTTTATCTCAGACTGTCCTCACTACTGAAGTTCTTTGGGCCATTCAAGAAAATACTTTATACTTTCTTCCAGTACTTCTCATCTGAATTAGAATCTGTATAAAAGAACAATTTCTTCAAATCAAGATCTTTAGGACTGCATTTCTTATTTGTGTTTTCACACAAGTTGTATAAGCACAATAAACAGTTTCATCTGAACATGCATTTTCTGTGTTCAAATGGTATTTATGTTAAACAACTGCTTAGGTGAGTAAAGGCTGATACGGGAGAAAGTCGAATTATACCTATAGCCTGACAAGAAATGTAATTATAAAGAACAGGTGGGGAGGGGGAAGAATGGGAGAAAAAACATTTGGACCAAATACTCACGAGTGACCATGTTTATCAATATCAGCAAGAAGAGTGGATGGGATTCCAAATCCTGAGTCCAGGTATCCTACTCCTTGCACCTTGTAGAAACACTTCAGAATCACCATGGCTGTAAGACAAGACTACATCTGAGGAAAACACACTCACTCCTGAGGGTCTCCCAAACATGAGTAGAGTAAGTTTTAAAAATGCAATTTTAAGAAGTTTTGGACAACAACCCTTGAAACATAATAATGTGTCTGCTACACCAGCAGAACTGCAGTACAAAGTTGTCTACTCCCTTCCTGGCACTCTGTCTGTCATGTAAACAAACATTAATGCTTCTTCCTTTTTACTTAATTGTGTACAGAACATTCAATTTCTAAGTTTTCTGAAAGTTAATTTCATATAGCAAGAAAAACCCGTTAAGGTTGTAGAGTTCAGCATTCAAAATTTAAAGTGACATAAGTAAATGCCCTTGTAAATGATCAAAACATTTGTTTTACTGAGCCAGTAAGCACTTAAAACTAGAAAAGGATGGAACCACCAGCAGTCCTGTGAGGCAGTGATGAACAGAATTTACAAGCACAGAGCCTCGGATGGTGCAAGAAACAGGGAACACATAATGAAAACAAGGAATAAGTGAAGTCACCTCATACTCCTGCATGTACACAAGGAAGTGCCTGCAAGACACCATCGTGGGGAAGCCTGGAAGACTTTTAAGGGTATCAGAAGCTAGGGTCTCTCTCTCTCTCAAGAGCTTGTATGCTAATGTTGCAGCCTGGAGGATAAACAGGAGGAACTGGAGATCTGTGTGATACTGCAGAAACAAGGGTATGACTGTCCCATGGCAAGGTGCAGGCTCTTGGATGGGCAGCCTGGGAAGATGAGCCAGGGCAGATTCTCTCTGTGTGAGAGCAGAGGAGTGCACAGAGCACTGGGTGGCCGTGCAAGACCAAGATCCATGGGTGAGGATTAAAGAACAGACATGCATGAGCAATGTGATGCTGGGTGCTGCTACAGGCTGCCTGCCCAGGGCAGACACGGATGCAATCTTCCACAGGCAGCTGGGAGTAGCCTCACAAGCCCTTGTCTTCATGGGGAGCTTCAACCACACCATTATTGGCTGGGGGGACAACACAGCATGGCATAAACAATTCAGGAGGCTCCTGAGGGTCATCTGTGACCTCTCTCTGGCCCAAGTGGTGCAGAAAGCAATGAGGAGAGGGACTCCACTGGAATTCATAAGAGGAAAAGCTCATTAGGGTATGTGAAGGCTGAAGTGAACCTGAGATAGTGAACAGTCCTGGAATTCAGGAGAGTGGATTTTAGCTGCTCCAAAGATCTGCTTGAATGGGTCACATTCAAGGGCAAGGCCCTAGTGGGAGGCAGGGCCAGGAAAGCAGGGAAATCAGGAATCTCTTTCTGAACATGAGAAAACAATTTTTTTAAAAAATAGGAATTGTGGAATATCCCTTTTTTTAGGTCATCAAAAGGGCAGCCTGGTTGAGCAGGGGCACTCAGCTGAGTTGAACTTCAGAGTTCCTTCCAACCTCAGTTCCATGATTACTTCTCAATTCTGAACCCAGATGAGTTGTGGACAGCAAATAAAACAGAGGTCTCTAGCTTGGTGGTACTCTCAGAAATGGTACACAGATTCAGAAATCAGTTTTAAGATGAAAACTGGTCTTGAAAGTCACAAAAGGAAAATGTTGACTTCAAAATGTTTTAAATTAATCCCTCTTTCACTTTGGTTTGCAGGTCAGGAGGAGAACAGTTTCTTGGAGTGTCTTAGGAACTTTCTTCCTTTGCATTCTTTGCTAGGATTTCAGTGCACTTTTTATTTCCATATGCTGACTCTCTTACAAATCAATCCCAAAGATTATTATTTTTAACCTGGTTCCATCTTGGTGTTATCCATCTTCTTTCAACAATTTCTCTTTAATATTTGTGTCCACCTCCTCTCTGAAATAATTTTCTTCCCTTTGCTTGTACACACAAAAAACAGCAGAGTTGGAATGTTGCTGTGTGGGCAGGCAATTTCTGGGTATAAAAGTAGTTTAGTGAAACTGCATGTCCAGAGAAGTCAAAACTGTGGCAGACTGTCATTTAAGTTGATTTCAGCTGCCTAGTGCCAAAAAGTAAAATTTCTGCATATAAATTCAGAGTTTCCAAAATATTATGTGAACAATTTTCATGGGGATGGACAGGCACTCTTTCCTGACAGAAAGGCCACAACGCTCTAAACAAATTTCAAATATTTTCTCCAAAGTATGGACAGTACATATTTACTCAAAGAAAAGGTTGGCAGGGTTGTTTTAACATTGCAACACAATGTATTTTCTCCATCCTTTTCTTGGAAATGGCTAAACTGTTTTGGCTGAAATATTTTGGAAAAAGAAATTAAGTGAGCGTGATATCATGTCATGGTAAATTGTAGTCTAAAAGGCTAATATTTGGCCAAGTTTCAAGTAAGCCAAGATGAAGGTGTTTAACAAAGAGGTTTTTATAAGATCTCAATGTTAGTCAATGTTGGCAACATTAGCAAAATGCAGTCCTATATGAAGGGCAGAGAACAAATGATCATGAATAACACTGAGGAACTCCAGCTAAGATGCCAAGTTGGGCAGTAATGGCAACAGACACAAACCCTTAAATTTGAAACAGGGCAGAGAGCTGGTTGGTTTTATGTATCTTCTATGTCACTGCACTAGCCTGTCTAATGCTTTATGTGCTCTACTATATGCACATATAGATACATTAAGTTTTTGGATGACACCTCTTTCCAATAGATGCAGTTATTTCAGTCCTGGCCCATCAATCAATAAACCGAGCACAATTAATAAAAAATCCAGATTCAGCAATCATAAGATGTGGGTTAATATAGCAGAAGAGTTGCTGATGTTTGCCTTTGTAACTATGAAGGTCTATTTAATACCAATACATTTAAAAATTTACCCGAAGTCATATGGCACTAGGCCAACAGGACCCAGTTTATGAACTATTTGAAAAGGACCAAATAAACAAAAAAAGCAGCAAGTGTGAGGTTTAGCATATCAGGTCATTAATTCCTCCTAGTTAAGAGTGAAATTGCCATGAAGAAAAGCATGTGTTTTATTTTAAAAATAAAACCACAAAATAGCTTCTTGGGAATATTAAACTGTGAAAACCTGGAACAAATAATTTTATGGATTACTGTAGTATGAGCTTCTCAGGCAATCATACCTCATCTGAGTTCATCAACACATAATGAATAACAGTATTAATATGAACTTTTTTAATAGTTTTTATTAATTTTTTACTTGGAAGTCATAAATATGTTAATGTATATTTTAGTGTCTGAGCCATCAGGAGTACATATTTTACCCACTTCTCACTCCCAAAGACAACATCTAAATGTCACTGCTTGGGGTATAAGAGAATGAATGGATGGATGGAAGTATATGCTTATGTTATGTAAGATGCCAGGTTACTTGGCCTAATGGTCTTCTCTGACCACTGGATTTATTCCATTAGGAATTTAACTGTGCCAGAGCACCATTTACCAAGGTATGTCCTATTTCTGGTGTTCAAAGTGCTTGAAAGTGCCCACAGGGAGGGTAAATGCCAGGAATACTGTGCCTGCTGCACACAAGAGATGTTAACTAATCCCCATTCAGGCACTGCTTCATAATTACATTAATTACAAGGTATTTAGTCTGCAGCTGGCTCTCTTTGGAGTACCAATAGAGAGGCCCGTATTCAGGGATGACTGTTCCATGACTGGCTAGTGCTGCTGCATATGTGGGACACCCTTGGACAGCCAGGTGCTTTCAGAGCACAGCATGGCTCAACACACATGCAGCACCCACCACCCATGTGCATCTGTCAGGACAGGCTCTGCACCAAAGTGCAGAAAGAGTGGAGATGCTGTGTGGAGTAACCCATGTTTAAGCAGTAAATCCAGTTTGCTGGACCTGTAGATGGCTGGGTGCTGTTGTCAGGACCTCACAGCCTCTTAATCAAAAACAGACCTGATAATACTGGAAAGCAAGCAGTAAAGTTCAAAACAGGCCTTCAATTAGAAATGCCAAATAGTCAAGAAACCTAGTCTGGGGAGAGATACAGCTGGACTTTGATGCCCAAACACTGTCTGAATGTCTATTGCATTTATTAAGCAATGGACATCTCAAAAATCACCTAACTTTACAGACACAGCTTTCCTTGGTAAAAGTCCTGGAATAATTTAGGTAAAATGGAGGCTTGGGGTATTCTCATTGAGCCCCCATATCAAACTATGCTTCAAAGGTAGATGAAGTTGATGCTTTAAGATGCTTTAAGTCCTATTGCATTTCAAAAGCCTCCAAAAGTGAACTTCTTATAGCCTTTGTGGGAACCTGGTAGGCATCTGCAGGGGAAGAATCTTTCCTATATATATTCATATGGGATGCCCTTGTTTCAATTTATGACTGTTTCTTCCAGGCCAATAGCAGTGCATATTGATTTTTGGCTCCATCTTTTTTATATACTCAATTAGGCAATCAAACAGAGATCACTCCAGCTCTGACCAAGCACTCCTTCCTCGAGCCTAAGTGAACCTTATCCCCTGAGCTTCTCCCTGTACATTATGCTCCAAACCCCTTTAACCATCTACTAGATTTTATCCAGATTGTCAGCAAATTTTCTTGTGCTCATGGCCTAAAACTTTGCTTAGTACTCCATATGTGGCCTTGGGACTGCTGAATGAATGGGAATAATCACCTCACAACATGCTGGCTACACTCTTACTGACACAATAAAAATGTAATTAGCCCTCACAGCTGGAAAGGAGCATTGGTGAGCCACATTCCACTTTCTGCTGCCGCCTGCTGCACATATGATGAAGTATAAAAAAATTCTGAACAGATAGGTCTCCAGCTCAGCCACAAACTTTGATACAGTTAGAGAAGATGAGAATTAATTTGCTTATTTGGCGCTGGGACAGTTGGTCTGGCAAACCTGTTTGATGCAACACGACATAAACCAACAGATTAAGGAGGAGTCCCTTCTTTGTGCATAAAATGCCATAAAATGTCATGGTGGTTAAGCCATTCCCTGCTTTGGAGACCAGGTTTGTATCTCTCATGTATATCAGGGATTTTGAACTTGTGCACCTTGAAAGCAGAGCACCTCACCTCATGCCTCTTTCAGGCTAAGACCTTAACATAGGGACATGCACTAAATATTGTGCCTTAAACGAGATTTTTGAAGAAATAGAAAGTGGAAAAAAGGTCTGCTGCCAGGCAATCTCTGATCCCTACTCTCTACGATTGCACCCATTTTGTCTCTCAAATGAAAACATAAATGAGCTCCGAGAAATATCCACAAAACTTGAGGGGAAATAAGAGAAGTTACAACTTTCCATTTCTGGTGTGAAAGTATAGAACATAAGTGCTCCATGCTAAAAATGATTACACTTCTCATCAATTTAAGGATTCCATACCCAACCCTGATTTGGGGTAGCTGGGGAGGAGATGGGGTGATAGTGATGGTAAGTAAATAAAACCCCAACCCCACCCCAAAATTTAGTTCATAGATATGAAAGCGGATGAAAGAGAAAACTCCAGAAGATGATTCTATTTCTTGAGACTTTAGAGGACACAGGTAATTCCTTGTGAATTTGAAGAAAATCAAATATCCACTTTCAAAAGAAATTTATTATTTGAGAAAGTTGAGAAAACAAAATAAATGTTAGTTCTTTGAGCATTTTACTCATCTAATGTGTAAGAAAAGCTTATTAATTAAGTGGGAAAACAGTTGTAAAATTCCCTCATTTAATTTCTTTTTAAATTCTGACCAGAGATTGATGGTGCTTTTGATCGCAGTGTGACCAAAACAAGAGCAACTTGAGAGAAAGGCTCCCTTCAAAGAAACAGAAGAAAAATATTTTGTGTATTCTGCTGATTTTTCAATTCATTTTGGTAGAAAATATCCAATAAGAGCTTCAAGTATGCAAACAGAGAGGAACTAAGGAAAATAATTGAAGTATGGATTAGAATACAGGAAGGGCAAGGGCAGAAGGAATCACGAGAGGAAGTTTTTAACTTTGTGTAGATCAGTCACAAAACCTCAGCTGTGCACAAGTTCTATGCACTAGATTCTATGGAATCTAGTCCAAACCGATGAAGAAAACAGATATTCACCTTGGCAGCACATGCCCCTTGACATAAAGTCTGGCTCCAGAGATAACTATTTGACAGTGTCAGAATGGGGCTCCAACATCCCCTGAGGGCTTGCAGCCTCAGCTGAAGTCAGCAGTAGGTGCAGAGCTGCTCTTAACTAACCCTTGCTAATCCCAGTTATCTGTGGGTAAGGGACTCTCTCCAAACCACACACACCTCCACTCTTAAACTGCAAAACTGACTACAGAAAAGATAGCTCAAACAAATATCTGTATATGAATTTCAAGTTTTGTGCTGTGCATATTGCTGTACAGGCTTTTAGAATAGCTGTAAAGTTGGTAATTCAGTATATCTGCTGAACTACTATGAACTACTCCTATTAATACTTGTAGTATCAATAGTTATGCAATTGATTTGAAAAATATTATTGCTTTTCTATGGTAAATATACTATCCTAAATTGAAGTCATGAGAAGCTCCAGGACACCATCAGTAAGACTTACCAGGCATATCTGGAACTTCTTATAGTTCATCTGGGGGTTCTCTGCTTAGTGAAAAAGAGGTGCTGTGCTTTACTTGCATTGGATAAAACTTGAAATATCTCCCCCATGCTCCCAAAGGTTTGCTCCCAGTGCTGTGTTTAGAGAACTCAGAGAGGTTTCAGATTATTTCAACCTAAATAACTCTTCCAGCTCTTTCACTCAGTATTTGGCTGTAGACTGATGGACTCAGTCACTAGAATAATGGCAACTGTTCTCTGCAAAGAAAGGATAGTGCTTCAGTAAGAACATCTAAGAAAATGCCAGAATATCCAGCAGGCCAATGCTCAGAGCCCCTCACAAACACAAACAGAAGACAGCTTCCATCTCCAGGGAGACATTCCAGCTCCTTGTCTTTTGAAGGAAAGGGGTTGCTGTCTGTGAAGTGGTGAAGGCATTTCCTGCACACCCGAGACACAAGTTCCCCTGGTGCTAAGCACCAAATCTAGTTCAGCATTTTGTCACTAGCTCATTTAGGTGGCTCCTTACTCAACAAATGGATCCTAAAGAGTTAAGCCCTTTCCACATGCTGAGGATCCACAGAAACAAGTTCACCCTGTGGGCTCCTTAGACAGCAGAAGTGTGAGAGCTGAACCAAGCCCTTTTAGTGTGTCCTCCCAGCTCTCTGCTTGGGACAAGAGCTGCCAATGGCAGCTCTGCTTACCACGAGCAGTAAAACTGTCAGAGGCAGGAGTGGTCTCCTGAGACAGGATCATCTCTGCGTTTGGACTGATCAACAGAAAATCTCCCACTAAGAGAGAGCTGACAGTGAGTTTGGCAGACACTGTGACACGATGAAAGACATGGAAAAAGAATGAGCTAGACTCACAAAATATGGAGACAAGTGAGCGAGGGACTGAAAAGCCACGATGTACTTGAAAAAAACATTGGCAAGTTGCACTAGCAATATGCATTCATTACCTTCCCATTTTCTATAGCAAAAAAAAAAAAAAAACCCAAACATAAAAATACTGTATATATTGATCTTCAAATGGGGGCTAGATAGTAGAGCTCTGATCTGAGTGTGTAAGGAGCATGTGGCATAAGCACACAGCTCTGAGCCCCAGTGCATCCTGCTGTGCATTGCAATGGCTTGTGCTGTGGGGAGGCAGGAAAGCCCTGAATAAAACCAATGCTGCTGGTATCTGGAAATTCAAAATAAGTTGCCAAGATATCTTTTAGGCTTTTGGGTCTCGGCCTTAAGACATCATGATTTATGGCTTGACTTGAACACAGATGCATTTCCACGTCTGGACTATGTCTGACATGCTGAATGTGTTCATCTAGAAACAGTATTTTTAGGGAAAAATTGTTCCAGACGTCTGGAATAAGGTCTTCTACTGAAATTTTCAATAGCTTACTAGCAGTTTTTCAAGCTTCTGAAAATATGGAAATATTTGCAAATATTTTGGAAAACATTCACATCAGTAAAGCATGTCTCAGATTTTGCCATGCTCCAGAGTTTTTTAGTTTTCAGATTTCCACCTTTACCCATGGAAATCAGCATTTTCTAGAAGGCCAGACATCATTGACTAAATTAATGTGAGTCAAACAAACTGAAGTTACAGATGTATTTCGTTCCTGTTGTCAAACAACAAAAATCAAAAGCTGATGCACTTGGGAATTTTGGAGGAATTTTTTAGGATATCTGTGTGTGCAGGAATCACAGGATCATCTGGATTCCTTTGCCTGGCCAAGTTGTCAACATCAGCTAAAGTTCTAATTTAGCTGGTCTGGAGACACCATTTATAAGAATAAGTGATTGGTTCAGATCCTAAACTCTCTATTCAATAAACAGCACTAGTTGTCATCTGCAATTCTGCTGGAACCTGAAGGGAGGAAAAAGAAGAGAAAATAAAAATTATTTGGCAGAAGACAAAGAAAACTGTGTCAAAAAAGAAAAACAAGGAGAACCCAGAAATTTAATACAGAGAAGAAGTAAAATTCTGATACATACAAAAAAAGGAGGCTATAAGCATATTGAAAATAATCATCATTGAAATAACTGAGAGGCTCAATAGGTTATACACAATTTTCTCTGCTAGAAGTACTTATCTGAGACTCATGCTTATCTTTATTCATCAAGAGGATTTCTAACCCTACAGTTTGCAGTTTTCTCAATGTGCCACTGTTGAGCAGAAGCATTTGCAGCCTTTATTTGGGATTGTATTTTGAACAAGAATATTTTGCTATTCAATTTCTTACAGCATTCTTCCTTCTGGACCAGTTATGAAGTTCATGTGTGCTTTTGAACAAGAAGATGGAGGAGGGGAGGGAGAAAGTCTGGCATACCTACTGCATTTGATGAGTTTTTGATTAATTCCTACCACTGAAAGAAAAAGATTAGAACGTTGTGACCATACCACCTCTCATAGCAAAATGCAAGTTTTTGAGACTACCGGAGAGAAAAAAAAAAATAGAACCATAATAGGTTAATTTCAAACTTACAAGACAAAAATAGCCTACCTTAATCCTTCTCAAGTTGTGACTCCTTCGTGGGAAGTCATTGAGTTCCTTACCTCCCTGAACAGTTTGCCAAAGGACTTTTCACAAATAAACAATTCAAGTTTTCTAAAATTAACTTTTAAGAAGCTATTTTAGTTCCCAGAGCTATGTCACCATGAAAACTCAGTCTTGTATTATAAGCAAAGGAATGCAATTCATGCAAGTAAGGCATGTTAGAAATTAGGTTTGAAAAGCAAAAATTAATATTTATAAAATAATTCCTGGGAAGGCTGTGCGTTTCATGTTTCTATGCTGAAACAGCCTTCAATTCTATCTTTTAACCTGCACAATATGTTGGGCAAGAGCAGAATTCATTTCCTTTATAAAACTGCATATAGCACAAGCTAAACAAGAAAGTAAATACATTATTTGGGTGTTTGTTTTTTTTCCAAAAGACATCTTTCTGCTTTTACTGTAAGTTAGAATCTAGTAAAAGTGTTAGAAACTACTAGTAATAGTTACTACTAGTAGTTAGAAACTACTGATTTAATTCTCTTGAATATGATGAGACAGTTTTAGCCACCATTGCATCTACATCAAATGCAGCTCCTACACCAGGGATTGCATTGATTTGCTTTGTGACTTTTTGAGGTCTTTGACCAGACCTCCCTGTTCAGCCTGCTGAACCCAGGCCTTCAGCTGTGTGTGAGTATCTGCCATATCTCCCTTGTCCCTGGAGGCCAACAGAGCCACCCCTGCGCTCAGCTGGGGGAAGGGAGGGAAAGGCTTGTTTTGTTGTTGTTCTATGAAACAAAATAATCTGTGAGAACAGTGTGGTATGAAGTTATCAGCTCAGATCTGCTTCGAACATGGCTAAAGGTTCCCCACTCCCTCATAAACCATTTACATAAGAGCTGTTTATGACTTCTCAGCATAGCTCATAACCACTTCAAGCCACAGCTCAGCCATTAGACCTTACCTCAGCTCAGCAGGTCTGGTCAAAACACACTTGGCAATGGGTTTCTGGGGAAAATGGGGCCTCTGTAAGACACAGTGGTAATTTGGTTGCTTCCCTCACTCAGATTTAGTGCTGGCTTCCTCCCACAGGACAGCACAAAAGGGTGCTGTGCTAATTCAGGTGCTCAGGTAGGAAATAAAACCCACACTTTCAGCATGAGTGAGCAAGAAAAGCCCTGTGACTCTTCCCATTCCTTGCAGTCTCCCATTCACCAAAGGGAGTTGTTTCCAGAAATCAATCACCATTTGACTTCTAAAATTTCTCTTTTCTTGAAGCCTGTATGTGTGTACGCACACACAAATCTCTCCTTGAGGATAGTCTTGATGTCCCAAAGCACAGTAGCAAAACATTAATCTTTGTCAAACCTAAACCTGAGAGACTGATGCCTGGAAACAGTAAACTCTACTAAAAACTCGGTGATGAGCAGAACTGAAACATTATCTGACAGAAACAATATTTCTCTCTCATGCAGCCCAGGAGAGGAACCAGAGAGAAGCCAGAATGTAGGGGTCATACCCAGCAGGAAGATCTCGTTCCTTCATAAACATGAGATTAAAACAAGACCCTCTGTGGGTTTTCTCTGTGGCACACAACTCTGCAGAACAGCACCACAGCCTGTTTTTCCTCTGTGCTAGATGTGCACTGGACTGCTCCCACTGAGCTCCTGGTGATGGGGGCAAGAACTGCATCCCTGAGACTGAACTAAGGGGGCATGGATTGCATCCCCCATCTAGCACTCCACACAGAAATCCCCATGGACATGGCCATCACGGTGCTGAAGTACAGGGTGTTGCAGGGGAGCCTGTCATCTATGAGAGGAAGAAGAGAGATGGTCCAGGGAGGTTTTCCCCCACCTGTCTGACAAAAAGCACAGCAGTTGCTCCAGTACCTCTATATGGCATGGCACCCTGTGTTGTGCAGTCCTTAACCTTGTTCCTTTCAGGGTTCCTCCAGAATTTTTTTTTCAGAAGATTTTTCCAGCACTAACCAGGCACCTAAATTTCCGGGGGTTTTCATCTGCATTTCAAAGGCAGAATGTCCAAGTATGTTCACAGTAGTTTGTACAAGTGCAAGTTCAAGTCTTGCTTTGCACATGACCAAAATATATCCTGGGCCAGGCCTGGCATGATTCTTTAATAGGCTGCTGACCTCATTTGCCTTAATGTATCCCTTTATCCAAAGAACCTTCTCCTGGCCAGGGTGAGAGTCAGGCCCTGACACGTACCTACTGTAATTGTTAGCAGAGCTCTTGACACAATTTTGGCCTATGCCAGCCAGCATTGTCCCAGCACTTTGGGGAATGGGTGAAGTTTTCTTCTTGTGCTGACAGGCAGTATAGACAAGGATACTGATGTTTTTCTGATGCCCTGTGCATGGACAGGGACTACATGTACTCATACTCTAATACCCAAGATGGAGTTCTAGCCCACTGCAATTTATTGATGAAGGTATTATTAGTGATATTAGAATGAGTGACTTTCCTTTGCTCTGATTTTTCCTTCCCTCAGCTCCTGTAAGAATGTATTTTTCCCCTTCTTCCTCTTAAAATTTTTGTCTGTTTTCAAATTTATCTCCCTAGTAGGTTTTAATATATAAAAAAATAAGTTCCTCATAAAGCAAAACAAAGAAAGTCAATTTCCTTCTGAGTTTTGTCTTGGCCTGACCTGCTTGACCTGACGGCACCTGATACTCTCTATGCTACAATTAGTTACCAACATCATTATCCTCACCACTCTATTATGTTTGTTTGATAGGACTAAATTCATCAGCAACCGGGTTATCATGATTTTCTTTCCTGTGAACCTGTCAGTGTAAGACTGTCAACATTCTCTTACTTCTGAGAAAATACACACTTTCCTGGGATGTAATGCAAGGACTTCTTTCCTCCCCTGCCAATCCTGTTCTTCAATGTCTGTCTGACAACTTTTGCATGCAGTCAATGCTTGGATATTAGTACAAAATCTTTCCTGAAGAAATGGTACAAATTTTATGGTTGATTTTATGGTTCTAAGCCATAAGCTATATCCTCATCCCTACCAGCAGAATATCCTACCTGCAGCTTCTGTTCACCTCTGTTTTATTTCAGCACAAGTGGCCTTTTTCAGTGCTGGCAGAATGACATGCAATGGAACAACAGTGACATCCATTGGCTAAAGTAAATCCATGCTTGAACTCTTCATAACACAAGAATTATTGGAATGGAAAATGCGTTTGACACAAGTTATCCTTTTGGGTTTTTTATGTGATCAATAATTATCAGTGTTTTAAGAGTACAATAGAAGTTTCACATTTTTCCCTTGGGTAGTTCCTGAGAAGTGATAAGTAATCTTGTCTTGCCTGGGAAATCACCCACTGACTGCCAGACATTAAATTAAATTAAATAAATTAAAGTAAATTAAGAGAGAACTCTTTACAGGATATTGCAACACTGAAACCTGAAATGCTCAAGCAAATATCAAAGATATCTGAAATTATTTGCAATATAAAATTATTTGTGGTCTTTCTAGCTTGGTAGGTATTTTTCAAAGTTAGACCCTCAGTATAGGGGTTTTTTTCTCCTCTCCTTGTTTTTTTCCTCTCGCTTTCATCAGAAGACATTTTCCTTAGTAGCTTCAGCAACTTTTATTTTTCAGTCAGTTATACATCAGCCTACCACACCCTCTCCCATCCATCATCTTCTTCCCCATGTCTCAGTGTTAATGTCATCAGCCACTTTTGTCAGTAGCAATAGTAGCAATATCTTTTTTCCTCTATTGGATGTTGATATACCACAGGGTTAAAACACAAAATGAAATTGTGATTCTTCACTGAGTCACAGTCAAATTTAAAGAACAATTAAAATCCAAATTTTAATCTCCTTACACTAAGAAACTAGAAAACAGTAAACATAAGTAAATGTTTCAGACTACTGTACCAGATGTTCTTTGTCACAACTTTGTTACTGATCAAAGCCTCCATGATAGCAGAAGAAATAATACTTATTTACATTATCTTTTCTCCACAATCCTGCACTGATTGGTGGAATGACATAATTCTTTTTTTGTTGTCTAAGGCTCCATTACTCTACTTATTATCTTGGATGCTCTAATTATCCTGGCTGGACTGTTAACCTATCACAGAGTTTGGTACAATACTAACTTTTTTATTCTCTCTTGGAAATTCCATGCTGTTTTAAGATTTACTGAAAACTTAGAAATTAAGAGTAACATAACAGAGAGTTTTCTGGCAGCTTTTATCAATTCCTCCTATACAATTTTATTCCCCACAGAAATACCTTTGGTTTACTTTTTTTTTTTAATAATTTTTACTGGTTTTTTCTTTTTTAAATAATTTTTTTTAATAGGAGAGAGAAAACCTTGCAGTAGCTGTACTTCAGTATTCCACAAATAAAAATTTAAACAAATTTTAGATAAAAAATAAACCTTCAATCATATAGTAAATTAATATTATTTCTTCTTGCTTCCACCAGTTTGAAGAATATCTCACTGGATAGACTTTTCTATCTTGTTTAAAAGTATTTTAATTTCTGAGCACTTCAGACTAGCACAGAGCACCACACACTCTCTCTCCATTGTTTGCTCTCTGGTTAATAATGATATTTGCTCTCACGGTTCTTGAGCACATTTTACTGTACAGTTTTGAGCAGGCAGGTCATACCTGCTAAACTCTATTTGGGAGAAGGAGAACCTGTGCCATTCAAGTCCTTTACCAGGTGACTGCCCTTGATCTGTTTCAGAAGTATCTTGATGACAGCAGAAGTACCATGATGGAGGTACCTGAAATAAATCACCTGAAAATATTATTCTTAGAATTTTTAGGGACAGTATACTGTATAAAATGACAAAGTTGAGTTCTCTTTGCAATTTTCTCTTTTAGCAATTTTTCAGTTCCAAGGTTTATGAGTTTATAATAATTTTGCTAGTTATCCTTGATAATCCTTTACAGACAAGTTTTCCTACTAGTACCTTCTAGCAGTGGAAGTAAAGAAAATGCAAAACTATTCCTGCAACTATTCCAATTTCTGTTCCAGGGTTTGTCTTGCTCCCTACACTAGAACAATAGGGATGGAATTGCTGACTTCTTAAAAAATAAATCATTGTAGTTGCTGGATTTTAGTGATTTGGCTTTTATTTTCATAAGCATTTTTACTGTTTCTTTTCTGGTGTTTTTTGAGAAACTGATGTCTGTGCAATCTTTTTTTTATTCTTGTTCCTCAATACGGAAAATTAAATGCTGCCTTATTTACTCAAGTGTAGTATTGGTTCACTTGAAACTGGCAATAGCAACTGAGGTTTGTATGGGATCCTGTTAATCCTGTTAATAAATAGTACAACATATCTATCTGAAGTATGAGAGTCACTGTAAGACTTGCTGAGAAAAAGCTGAAACAAAAAATTAGCTATTATTGATAAAAGCATTTTGAGTGTTCTTATTTTTAACATAGGATTTTAGAAGTTTTTATCTTATGTTTGATTCTAACACTATACTGTGACTTCCAAGCAGACAATTAAAAATTTCCCACTTAAATCCTGTCAACAGCTCATGTATAGTCAGCAAATTCAGCTAAACTAAGAAAAGTGAAAAAAGCAGGAGGTGTGAAATGCTCCATTATGCCAAAATTACCTCCTAGAGGACATGAAATAAACATTCTATTTACTCAATTCACACAGATGAAACTGAAGGGTTTACATTATTAAGCAAGAGGTTTGAAGAAAGTGATAAAGTAGAAACACAGAAACAAAATTCAAAGACTTACTGCTTTCATTTTGGAAATATTTTCTAGAGAATTGTATTATAGAATGTGTCACTTTTAAAGGACACCTAGAAATTTAAAACAAATACTTAGGTGTATGTAAAGACAGGCTGAAGCTTTTGAGATTTTAAAACATATGTTTAGGTGTCTGTAGAGACAGGCTGAAGCTTTTGAGATGTGACTAGGGATTATAAAACCCACAGGAGCAGTTTTATGAATCCCACCTATTCCTTTAGCAAATACTGACAGCTATTCAAAACAAGATGTTATAGCCTGTTCTGCCCAAACCTGTTTGTTTAGATCTACAAGTATCCTGGCTAGTATCAGGGCTGTAGCAGAGACAGTAAAAGAAACTTGCAAACTTTCCCATTGACATTTTAGCTCAACAGACACACCAAAGAAATCGATGATCTGCACAGCACTATTTGTGTGACTGTCTTCCTTATGAAGTGGACTGCAGTGAGTGTTGATTTTAAGCTGTCAGTGAGAGCTTTGCACTGGGAAGGACAAATGATGAGCAATGTCCTCCTGCTGACCACACACAAACTACGCTGATGACACTTGAACCTGGTGTGAACCTGGATGTGGCTGAGGAGGTTTACAAATTACAAACATACTGGAAGGGAAATCACTGTCATAGTACCTCCTCTGGAATTTATTTAATTGGCACCAAAAATCGGCAGGCTGCTTTATTAAGGAAACAATATTCCAAACAAAGGTCATCCTTCAGATAAACCTTGTAATCATTCGGATCAAAGCTGATTCATTCCAGCTTTGCATCTTCACTTGAGAATGCACGTTAGTAACACACCTAAGGCTTGTTGCAGTGAAAGATAAGTGGTGTGGGCAATAAGATCTCTGTGGGTCTACTTGCACAAAGCTTTTTTCCCATGTTCAACAAAACGTGCAGAGACCTAGCAGTCAGAACATTTTCCTGTAGTCCCGTGCTGTATGTCCATTGCAAGTGCAGACAGAGACCTCCCCAGACTCCATCAGATTTAAGAGGAGATAAGTGTGTCCTTAAGCATTTGAGCAGGAATGCTTTTCTGAACCACAGCCAGAGAGAGCTGCCAATATCTCCAAGGAATCTGAGGAAGCTCTCCTAGTTAAGAGAAATGTGCTTTTAAGTGCTTTTTAATTTCCCTGATGCTTTCTTTCACTCATCTATTTTCTACACAGCAGGATATCAGAATGAGAACAAGGTTTTTTATTTAATGTGCTCATCTGATCCCTCTGATCTCTCAGATTACATTACTAATGTCTGGTATGAGGAAAAGCAATAACTTTTCCAGCAACTGGATGCTCTAATAGATACAAGCTTGTGCAACAGGGGAAGAGAAAATGCACAGATGTTTTCTAAGCTACATGGATAAAAGGTGGGAAAAAGCATCCTGAACAATATACAAAAGTAATACTTCATCAGCTATCTTTAACTGAAGCAATTATAACAAGTGTTTAACATTCCCTGTAGCTACACATTTGAAAGCTTTTCTTCAATACTTGGTACTGATTTACTTCTTCTGCCCTTTTTACATAGGAGAATGCTAAAAGCAGGATCTCTATTTTTTTCTGTGCACCTCTTTTTGCTCTATCTTTGCAGTGCTCTCTAAAACATGGACTGCCATGACTAGAACAATAAAAGCCAATATCCTTAGTCTGTTTAATAGTTACATATACCACTGAGGAAAAAATTATGGCTGAGAATCGTGAAGCAATTAAAGGAACAAAAAATCTGGTACACAATTAACTTCCAAGACTAGGAACCAAGCAACATTATCTCACTGCTATTATGCATCAGTATACCTATGAACACAGAACCTCACTAGGAGCTCACAAGCTCAACAAAAACGTTTCTTGCAAGGATCAACAAATACTGAACCAGGCTTTGGGCACTGGTAAAGCTGAACAGAGCTGAGCATCTACTACTGTCACCAGTCCAGATCCTCAAACAGCATCTAGGAACAAAACTCCTACCAGATCCTGTGGGAATGAGGAATCAGAAGTGGCAATATTGTAAAAACTTTTTCTGATCCAAGGCACAGATCATTTAATCTGTCAGGGAATAGGATTTACTTCAAGAAATCTAAACGCATAGAGGAGCATTGCAGGACAGGCTATCCAGTGGTCAGAGCTTTCAGCTGCAGAAGGCACAAACAAAAATGTCTCTTAGCTCAAGGGCACCATTTTCATTCTCCATTATTTATCATTTTGCTAGCTCATCATCACCAGTTACTTGTTTTTGGAGAACTAGGCTTGGGGACTTGAGACTATGAAAATAGCCAGAGCTGTATCATTTCATCTGGTGAAAGAGCAGGTAAGAGTAAGTACTTCCAGTAGAAAAAGGAAAATAGCAAGGGGAGGTACTCCTCTCCTTTATATATATCCTCCAGTTTTCCAGTAATTTATGGCCAAGACAAATCTGTATCTATGACTTCAGGGAAAGAAGCTACATTAATGTGACTAAGCCAGACTTCTTTTGCTTTCAAAACCTCCTGTCTTGTAAAGCCCTGCAGTGTACTCACATGTGTGATGTAAAGTGAGCTTTGTTGTGAGCTTGTTGCCATATCTGAAGACTATTCTTGAACCATGATAAGCAGCAAGAAATTGCAAGAAGTAGCTTGAGAAAGGTGAATTGGCTTCAATATCTCCACTATCTTCTTCATTAGATGTGATGGATCCACTTCTGTTTGAACTAAATCCACTTTAGTCCAGCCTGATGCTCAGCAGGTAGTCTAGATCAAGAATCAATCCTATTCTGTGAGGTTATCATCAACAACATAGTACCAACTAAAAAAAAAAAAAAAAAAGTTTTATTGGAGATTGGACTGATAAGTAGATGAAATGGCATTAACAAGCAGAAATTCAATCAAAGGGACCACAAATCAAGCACTTTGTGCCATAAATGGCTGCCCCATGAGGCCCTGTTGACCTGGCTGCATGGCAGTGATGTCCCCATGAGCAGGGACACCAGTCATGATTATGTCCCAAGGCTGAGATCTCTTATACGACACCAGATGCCAATGGGTTGGTCAGTGACATTTTTGTGCATATATAGCACATTTAAAATATATAATAAGCATGCATAATACTATTTGAGTCCCAAATTTAAAATGCAGTAAATAGTAGAGTATTGACCACCAAAAAATCTGTACTTATTACATATTTTCTAGAACTAAATTTACTGAGTGCAATAAAATAACCACTAAGTCAGATCTGAGTGATCTTTTTCTCCTCTTCTTGAACATTTGCTGCCTTAAAGGAGAAGCCTAGACTCTTCATTGTGTCACTGCCATTTCCATAGCACAGATTTCAGCTCAGCAGTTTTGTTAGGCTTCTTGAAGGTCCAGTCCTGCAGAGTCTGAAGAAATAAAACCTTGCTGTGTGCTCCTCTGCTCCTGCAGCAAAGGCTGTCACTGCCATCCAGCAACCAGAACATAA